>NC_091743.1:60675978-61045978 GCF_043380555.1 Nothobranchius furzeri | reverse complement strand
GTTTCTTAACACGCCTGTAGGCGGAATAAGCAATCACGGCCGTGATGAGCCATCCCATCCCCAGGGCGACCAATGTGCAGATTAAAGTCGTATAATCTGTGTCAATGTAGCGTCTTGGGCGTCAAAGTAAGTTCACGCGGGTTTTGTGTGAACTTAGCAAATTTGGTTCCTTCAATCAGTAATTGTTGGTCAATTTCTAAATCGAAGGCAAAGTTATAACCCTGGAAAGCGTCCATGATCTCAATCTCTGAGTCATGCTGTTCGAGGTTGAGGTGATGGAGTGTCAGGTTTCTAGTTCAAAGTGGAAATGCCTACCGTCCTTTCAAATACCAATGTTCAGCATCGACTTAAACCTATAGATGTGAGGTGTCACAATTATGGGAACGTTTAACAGGAAATCGAGTTCTAATTTTTTTTCCAACGTGAATGGGCATTGCACTACTTAGGCTGTACGCTAGGTGGATTTGTGAAAGGTGCACAGTAGAGGGGTAGCAGCTGTCAAGCTAACTGAGCAGGTCCAGTGGTACCAAGTACGGGGAAATACGACTTTCAACCAAGCTGTCCAGCGTGGAACTTACTTCCCTGAGCAGGTCCTGCATCAAATCTCTCACCACTCGTGTGTACACAATATCCTGATGTATGGTTTCAGACAAAGTCTTGATTGCACGTAGAGATTCATTAATCAGAGCCTAGTATAAGTACCAGAGTACTCTGTAAGGTTTTAGTAGGTACATCCTGTTAGCGGTCTAGGAAGGAGTTTCTCTTGGTTAGTGAAAGTGACGGCGGGGGGGGGCCTGGTTCTTTGTCGGTTAGTACATGTTAGTGGGTTAAACGTGCACTTTCCCCCCCTTTCCATTTCCATGCATAGAACTATGTCGAGACTACGTCTACCTCCTGCGGGGAGTCTGGTCTCTGTACCCGCGGGGATGGTTTGACGTAGGGTTTGATTTGGTTTGCATGTACCCATTTGTAGACAGGCTCCTGTCTCGCTTTGGTGATGCGTAACCTGTATGCAACTGGAGAGAGTTTTGCCACGATCTCAAATGGTCCTGACCAGCAGGGCAGGAACTTCTTAGGTTTGCGTGCCGGTTGGGCGAACCGAAAGTAGAATACTTTGTCACCCACCTCGTATTCGCGGCTGGTTGTCTTTTGGTCGTAGTAGGCTTTAGCGCCTTCTACGTTGGTCTCCAGTTTCTTCTGAGCGTGCGCGAACGTAGCTCTGAGGTGTGTTTTCAAGTCTGCCACATACTGATGAGCGGTATAGGCAGTGGCAACACTGACATCCTCTGGGTGATACAGGAGGTGCAGTGGTAGAGTCATCAGTCTGCCGGTCATCATCTCAAAGGGCGTAACCCCAGTGGATCGCTGTGGAGTGGACCGTATGGCCATCAGGACCAGAGGGAGCTTGACGTCCCAGTCCTTCCCAGTGGAGCAGACGTACTTTTTGAGCATAGAGACGACCGTGCGGTTCATCCGTTCGACCTGTCCGGATGACTGTGGGTGATAGGGAAGGTGGAATCTCACTTCCACTCCCAGAAGTTCAAACAGGGACGTCATTACACTGGATGTGAAATGAGTTCCTCGGTCAGAGTCAATGCAGAGTGGAAGTCCCCATCGACTGAAAACGTGGTTAATCAGCAGTACAGCGGTTGTGACGGCTGTATCGTTTGGCGCTGGAAGGCACTCAACCCACTTTGTGAAACTGCAAGTTACAGTTAGCATATATTTGTTTCCTCTTGCCGATTTGGGAACCGGTCCAACCCAGTCGATCTGCAGGTGGGACCAAGGGAAGGTTATTCCCCTGCGTTGCAGTGGTGCTCTAGCAAGCGGCTGGGAGGGTTGAAACTGGGCACAGATGAGGCAGCCTTGGACATAGCTGTGTACGTCCTTGGACATCGACGGCCAATATGCTACTTCTGTCAGTGACGCGAGGGTAGCTTTTGCTCCGCGGTGACCTCCAACCGGAGTGTCGTGGGCGTAGGCAAGCATCACTCCTCTGTGGTCGAGTGGAACAACCCAGCGCGGCGGGCTGTGATCGTCACGCATGTAAACTAACAAATCGTTTTGTAGTTTCAGGTGCGTGAGTTGACGATGCAGGTTTACCAAATCTTGGCTTGCACCAATAGGTGGTGATGGTTGTTTAGACATCGGGCCCTTTTGGAGAAGCTCGCGGATGAGCTTCAGGTCAGGATCTTGTTCCTGCATGGTGACTAGGTCCGCGTCATGTGGTTGTCTGCCTAGAAACACGGGTACCTCAACGGTCCGAGGTTCGTCTGCCTGTTTAGCATGGCGACGAGTAATCGCGCAGACCTCGTGAACGGCCTTGGGTGGAAGCCACTCGTCTTTGAATTCCCAGCAGGTTCCCTGGTCAGCACCGAGCTTAGCAAGGCGGTCTGCTTCGTCATTACCATCTTTCTCCGGACCTATGGTCCTGGAGTGACCTTTGACCTTTTTCCAGTAGACCATTATGCTTTTCTCAGTGGTGAGCAGATCACACGCTAGGAATAACTCCGAGTGTTTCACGTCTCTGTTCCTGGCATTTTTCATGTTGTTCTCCTTCCACATGGGGAAGTGAGAGATGAAGCTGTGTCTAGCGTAGTTTGAATCAGAGCAAAGGACGATTTGAGTGATGTCCAAGGCTGCCGCCTGCTGGAGGGTTATCAACACTGCAGCAATTTCGGCGTACTGACTAGACTTTTGGCCCAACCGGTAGTGATTTGGTTGCTTAGTGTCACAGTCCACCCAAACGACTCCAACCCCAGCACGGAGCTGGCCTTCGTGAAGGTAGGAGCATCCATCAGTGTAAACTTTCGGAAGCCCTTGGCAAACATTCTCATCAAAGTAGCGATGATTGGATGCGGTTGGGTAGACTGCGGCAGGTGTGTCCAGGGGGCCCATGACGGAGTCAGAGTCACAGTGCTGGCAGCCTGCTAGCCCTTGTCCTAGCGCTAGCTTGGTGTTCTGACCATACTTGACCTCAATGTTGTATCCTTGGAGCACCATCATCCACGTCGCAATGCGGCTGTTTGACACTCTTCCTTCGCAAAGTCGCTGGCTGTTTAGGAAGGTGACAGGCTGATGACACGTTTCAATGATCACTTTCTGTCCACCGATGTAACTACGAAAGTGTTCGACAGCCCAGACTGTAGAGAGGAGAGCTCTCTCGCAGTCTGAGAACTGGAGTTCCACCTTGCTCAGAGGCTTGCTGGCGTATGCCACAACTCTCATGTCCTGATCGTGTTTCTGCTTCAAAGCAGCGCTCAGGCAGTGAGAGGAGAAAGTAGCCTCTATGTAGAACTCTTTATCCTTGTCTGGGTAAGCCAGACAGGGTGCGGACGCCAACTTCTGTTTTAGGAACTGGAAGGAGAGTTCTTGGGGTCTGTCCCACACGAAAGGTGTGTCGTTCCGAAGCAGCTCAGTGAGGGGCCTCGCTGTTTCAGCGTACTCCTCAATGAACTGTCTGGAGTAGTTGCAGACTCCGAGGAAGCTCCTGAGTTCAGTCAGATTAGCTGGGGCTTTGATGTCCTGAATGGCTCTAATGCGTCCCGCTTGGGGCTCAACTCCATTAGGGCCAACCAGCAGTCCAACATACTCCACTTTGGTTCGACACCACTGTCCCTTGAGAATCGCCAATTTAGCTCCGGCGTCAGCGAGCTGTTGCAGCACGTGACGGAGTTCGGCCAGGTGCTCCTCGAAGGTTCGACTCCTCATCAAGATGTCATCGACATATATGAGGTTCCCTCTGGAAGCAGCATCTGACATGGCTTTGTGGAGGAAGATGTTGAACTCGGCAGGTGAGTTAGAGTAGCCAAAGGGGCAGCGAATCCAAGTATATTGGCGATTTCCAAAGGAGAAAGCCAGTTTATACTGGTCCGCCGGCTCAACCTTCATGGTCCAGAAGCCGTTGGCTACGTCAACCGTAGAGAAGAAACGAGCATCTCTGACTCTGGCTAGCTCCTGATCTAAATGGATCACAGGCCACCTGGAGAGAGGTACTTGTTTGTTCAGTGCACGATAGTCTATGGTGAGACGCCATTTCCCAGTCGGTTTCAGAACCGGCCAGATGGGAGAGTTGTAAGTGGAGTTACACTCTCTGATGATGTTTTTCTCCTTCAGCTGATCGAGGATCTCCTGGATCGACTCATAAGCAGCGAGGGGAATCTTGTACTGACGTACAAAAGTAGGAGGGGCATTCGGGTTCGTTGGAATGCGAACCGTGTGCAGGTTTGTGAGTCCACAGTCCAGGGAGTCCCTGGATAAGACGGACTGAAACTCATAGAACAGGCTTCTAAGCTCTGCTCTCTGCTCCTCTGACTCCAGCGCATCCGCTTTGTCAAGCTGCTGGCTGACTTCGGCCTCGAAGCCGTCATAAGGTTCAGAGGAGGAGGGTCTCTGGTGTTCGGGGCTTTCAGCCGGTGACTCAGAGGGTTGAGTATTTATTGCAAAAACCGTTAGACACTGACCACCGTCAGTATCTAAGGTTGCACTGCAAATGGGTTCCTCAGGAAGGGCTTCATGCCGCTTGATGGTAATCATTTGTGAAGGGAAAGTACTGAATGTGTCTACACCAACCTGTCTGTCGTTCAAGAACAACGGAAGTTGTCCGATCACGGGGACTGACAGTTCGAAGTCATGGAATGAGCTATCTATCAGCATGCCCAAGGGCTTTCCTGCCGGCATGTGGATAGGACTCCGGGTCGGATTTTCGACCAACAAGTAGGCAGAACGATTGTTCAGCTCCAAGAGTGGCGTGCCACAGACGGCTAAGTTGAGCTCCAAGAAGTGCGGTGATGGCTGGAAGAAGGCCTGTGTGCCTGGCAGCTTCTGATGCTTCATCAGAGTCAGACGAACAGGCACCCCTTTGACCAATGGGGGCAGAACCGTGCTGGCTTCAACCACTGCACGGCAGGCCTGTGGAATGGCCTGACCGGACAGCAAGTGTTCAGGGCCTTCTGAGCGAGGCTCAGAGGATGGTGTGGCTCGGGCCCAAAGGACTTGATTGCAAGTGTCCAGCTGGGCACCGAGTCGAACCAGCAGATCTGCTCCAATGAGTGCAGGTGGATCAAGCTGTGGTATGATGCTGAATGTATGTGTGAGCTGTCTTGCTCCAAGTTGGATAGTCAGAGAGCAGACCTCTGGCGCTTTCAGGAGCCTCTGCGGCCAAGTAGGTGACAAGAGCCGATGGCTACGTGTCACACTGACCAGAAGGGGGTCCTTCTGACGCAGGTGTTCAAACGTCTGCTGGCTGATGGCTGACTTTTCAGACCAAAGAGCAAGGCGAGCATCTGAGATGTGGGTGCAGTTGATGGTAAGACCACCAACTATGTGTGGTGCATATGGCTGCAGGCTGACGTTCTTCAGCGAGCAGAGAAAAGATGAATGTGTGCGGAACGGAGTTCCAGGAGCGGTTTCATGCCTTTGCAGGCGGACATCGTCTGTGGGAGCCGTAGGGAGGGGCATGACCTTGGAACAAGGGTTTTGCGGCTCACTTATGCTGACCTCAAGAATGGAGGATGGTCGGCTGCTATCTGGGTTCCAGGGCTTAGGTGTGTCCACCTGGGCCCACAGTTGACCCTTCTGGCAGTCGATGAGGGGAGCTAGACGTTCAAGCAGGTCCTGACCAATGAGAAGTGGTTCAGTGTCTAGCTGGCAGACATAAAACGGGTGAACCAGAGTCATGTCTTGGAAGGTGATATCCAGCCACGCCCGGTGAGTGATACACTCCCGGGTCTGGGTGTAGCTGGTGATTTTCAGGTCACAGGGTTCTACCTGGACTGGTTTCCCGAGCGACCGCATGGTGTCAGACACGCGATGGAACAATGTGGAGCACATCAGGGTGATTTCTGAGCCGGTATCCAGCAGAGCATCAACCTGTATGCACCCACCTACGTTGGTGCTACAGTACAAACGGCGAGCATGATCATGGTTTGTTAAGTCACCAAGGAACTTCAGAAATTTAGTATCAGGTTTCTCTGGGGGGTAGATTTCAGGAGACTCCTGTGATCTACCAGTAGTGTTCCCCCAGCTGATCAGGTAGGTCCTGGCCACGCTGGGAGGTTGAGCCACGCCTAGTCATGCGGACGTTGGCTCTGGGTCTGGCTTCTTAGAAGAAGACTTTGGTGCAGGGGTCTCTCCTGCAGATCTCAGCTGTTCCTTCTGTTTAGCTAGGAACTGCTGAAACATCTCCTGGAGGTCGGCTTTGGTCAAGTACTCACCTGCGGACTTGTGTTCGGGACCTACCTGTGGGCGGCGCTCCTTAAACCTTCCACTGTTCCAACCTACCTGCCGTTGGTTTTGGTTGGGCCACTTCCTGTCTGATTGTCCAGACCTAGGCGGCCAATCAGCACCCCCCTTCCCCTGTTGAGGAGATTGGGACTGCTCTCGCGGTTTAACAGGTCTAGGTTTAGCAGATTTTGGCTTAGTGGGTGGAGCTTCTGTGCCTTCGAGCTCCAAACGCGGCTCGGCGTCGGGAGCAAGGTGCATGACGCGGTGATGTGCGTCAGGCTTTTGGGGCTTTCCGCCGGCTTCCCAAGCCTGTTGAGCGTATCTCCTAATCTCCTGAGTTGTCAGTTTTTTCATCCGACAATACATTGAGACTTCGGATCGAACACACTCGTGCAGGTTGTGAATGAACAGGGATCTGAAGGCAGGGTCTTCCTCGAGCCCAGGGCCGTTTCGACCTTGGAAATAAGCACTTTTGAGTCGGCGATAATACTCTCTGGGGGGTTCGTTCCTCCCGTGTTTGATGGAGAAGGCCCCCATTGTAGCTGACGCAGAGTCTGCATACGTGGCGTATTCATCTCTCAACGCTCGGCAGAGCGAGGAGTACCGATCTCGAATGTCAGATGGTAGAGTTTCCATGAAACCGTGCACCGTTCTAGATGTGGTTTTCCAAATTAGCTTGAGCTTTTCCCTTGAAGAGGGTGCTGGAAGATCAAGCAGACAACGTTCTATCTCCCTGAGATAATCGTCGACGTTGGATTCATTGGTGTTAGGATCAAAGCGTTCTATGTCTTTAGCTAGCGATTCAATTTGACGTACACGGAGCCCTGACTCACGGTACGGCGCGTCATCCTCTGACTCTGACCCACGGTCTGTCTCAGAAGGCGCTGGATATCGCTGGTGTGCTCTGGGCTCCCAATGTTGACTCCTGGGGCCCAAATCGGGGTTCGGCATGTTGTGGCGGGCTGCTGGCACGTCACGTGGGTGTCTTGGGAGGTCCTCCTCCCGGGGCACGTCTGCGTAGTGCAGCCTGCGTCTTTCAACTGGGGCTTCTGCGTAATACGCTCTGTCCGGGTACGGACTGGCGTATGATGCTTGGTCATGCAGCTGGTTATCGGCATGCCGAATACCGGAGTAGCTAGGATGGGTGGATGGTTGAGGTGCAGCTTGGGGTGCATAACCCCAATCGGCACCTTGCACCCTTCGTGGACTGGGGGAGCGGTCTAAATAGAGGTGCCGCTCAGCTGGTCGACTTCTCACTGATTGAGAAGGCCGTGAAGATGAGGGTCCAACCTGGGATTCGAGGGTGAACTGCTCTCGGCCCCTAGGTGGTCCTGAATGCCCTATAGTGTGTGTAGGGAACGGGGCCGAAGGTTGGAACAGATGAGCTTCATCTCTCCCCTGCGGCGTGCGTCCGTCCAGAGAGTCCTGGTGTTTCCCCCCTTCCCACTGTCTGTTGTCATCAGCAGAGGGGGGCGGGGTCTCCTCCCCATCTTCCCCAGAATCGGTGCGGGTGTCGTCTTCCTCGATCAGCCTTCCATTTCGCTGTTTTTCAGCTAGCATACTCTGGAGGTTCATGATCTTCTGACCACGTTGGAGTCCTCTCTGATAGAGGATCAGGGCTAACTTAGCTAAGTGAACCTGGATTGGTTTTGTACCATCCGGGTTTTCTATTTGATCAATTACAGCTTCTAGCTCGACGCTACGCTGTTCTTCAGTGAAATCCCTAGAAGGGTAGTCGGGTTCTCGAGCAACCGCGACCAGTTTGGACAATATTTGTCCAGAAAGTAGGCCAGGTTCATAGTCGTGGGCCGCAGCGTCACCTGGTTGCTGGGAGTTGGTCAGTTCACTACTCTGTCCCTCCATTTTAACAACCGAACCAAAATAGCCTAGTAGAGCTTCTGCAGATAGCTCAAGCTGCACCTTTTGGGCAGCAACTGCTAGCTTTGTAGCAGAAAAACACTAAATTAACCTTTGTGCGCACAGGTTTTAGCGTTTTATGATTGCACGGAATGCCGTGACTAACGCCTAAAATACTATTCCTTTCAGTATTTTAGCAAAAGCTGGTGCGTTGCCGTAGCAACGTCTTACAACACTTGCAGTGTTAAATATGCTAGTTATTCCTTCAGAATATTAGCAAACAGGGTGTTATCAGTCTTTGAGTGAAGGTTTCAGTTAGTTATAATAGCCACTGTGAGTTAAAGTCGCTAAATTAGCAGTTAATTTTAGCCTAAAAGGGTTAGTCAGAATTACTTACACGCTGCACCTTTAATGAGGAACTGAATTTTAACCTAAAAGGTTAGCCAGAATTAATTACACGTTGCACCTTTAAGGAAAAACTGAATTTTAACCTAAAAGGTTAGCCAGAATTAATTACACGTTGCACCTTTAAGGAAAAGCTGAATTTTTAACCTAAAAGTCAACCAGAATTAATTTACACGTTGCACCTTTAAAGAAGCACTGAGTTACTGGTGAGAGTTCGATGCAGCTTCCTGCTCAGCGAAATCAGCACCACTCTGTTGCTGGTTCAAGGCTGAACAACGGATTATTTTTAATTCAAGCTCTTTGGATTTATTTGTTTGTTTGTGCCGGATAGAAATCTCTGTGTATCCAAGCCTCACACGGCCGCACCAATAAAATGTTGGGGTTATTAGGAGCGAACAATTCGCAAGCGTTAACTTACTTTTGGATTCTTCAATAAATTCTGTAAATATGTAAATATTTACTGATTTATTAATTAATTAAGATATTCTTAGATATACGGGGCACCATTCCCCTTTTTCCGGGGAAAAATTGAATCCAAAACTCTTATCAGTCTTTCTTGAAGTTCGTAGAATCCTTGGAGCAGAGACTTCTCTTCGACACAACAAAGCTACTGGACACAAAAATCTGAATTTTATAACATTTAATTAACAATTTGTCAAATGAATAAACAGTGGAATAGATGAATAATAACCGTGTGATATGATTGAAGATGGATGTGTTTGCATGTGATGGAGGATGTATGAATGGGGTCCTTTGTTCTCACAAAGGAGTAGTGTGTATGTGTGTGTGTGTGTGTGTGTGTGCGTGTGTATGGATTCAAAATGGAGTCTTGAATACAAGATGGCTGACCCCTTTGTCTGGCTAAAGTGTGGGTGGCAACTTGCACTTTAACTTCCAAAGCACTTAGAATCAGTAGTAACTTAACCTTAAATCACTCAAAACATTTCAAAAGATCATGAAACAACACAAAAGATTAATCACAAATTAATATCTTTTAGTTTCAGCCTGGCCATGACAGAAACCATTTTAAGATACCAAACAATGATCAATAAGCAGTTTATTCTTCAAAATGACCCGACGGACGTGTTTGGGACGAAAGAGGAAAACACGAAGCTACTTTTTAAGCAATAGACGCGGTTTATTGCTTATTTGAGACTATAGAGGAAACGGGAGAAGGAAAGAATGAGAGAAAGAGATGAGTTTCTGATCACCAGAACAGTGAAGCGTCCCTCACTGTTTTGATTTGACGGTTCTCCGTGTTTCTCCGCAGTTTTCAGCGTCATCCGCCGGTTTGATGCTTTCTCCGTTGTTTGGCTCCACGAGTGTTTCTCCACGGCTGGACACAAAGAAAACGAAGTTCCTTTTGGGCTGAGTTTGACAACTTACAGCGTTTCTGAGAGCTGGATGGAGTTGTTGTTTCCCTCCGCGGGTTCTGTGTTCTCAAACATCAGCTGGAGGGGAGCAGAAACGAGCAGATCAGCGGTCCCGTGGGCTCAACTTGGCTCTTAGAGCTTCCGCGTGCTCAAAGAAGTCGGAGCGTTCGACAAGCGTGTCCTCACCGCCAGGTATCCTGGGCAAAAGAACGAGGTTTCTTTGTCTCATTCATGATTTATAGTCTTTGAAGTCGCGGGAAAGCTCCAAGCTCCCGCCTCCCGCAGATCGTGTTTCTGGTATTAGGCGGTGACGTCATCACAATGCTTCCGTGTGCAAAGCATCATGGGAAATGAAGTTTCTTGGCGCTGATGTGATTATTTGCTTTTCAGAGCAATTTAAGCACAGTCATTTTGGAGAAAATCACTGCATAGTAATTTCCTCATGAGGTCAGACCCTCAACAAGCACATATGGACTCCTTTATATCTGAACATGGTGTTCATTATGGACAATCCATGACTGGCACAGAAGTCCAATAACAAAACACCACTCGAATTCAGATCAGGGGGCCCGTTCCTCCCAACCACACCTCTCCAGGTCTCACTGTCGTTGCCCACGTGAGCGTTAAAGTCCTCCAGCAGAACAAGGGAGTCACCGGAAGGAGCGCTTTCCAGCACACCCTCCAAGGTCTCCAAAAAGGGTGGGTAGTCCGATTTGTAGTTTGGTGCATAAGCACAGACCACAGTCAGAACCCATCCCCCCACACGTAGGCAGAGGGAGGCTACCTTCTCATTCACTGGGGTAAACCCCAACGTACAGGCACCAAGATGGGGGGCAACTAGTATGCCCACCCTGCTCAGCGCCATTCAATGGGAGCAACTCCAGAATGGTAGAGTGTCCAACCCCTCTCAAGGAAACTTCCTGAGCCAGAGCCATGTGTTGAAGTGAGTCGGACTATATCTAGTCGGAACCTCTCAACCTCACACACCAACTCAGGCTCCTTCCCCACCAGAGAGGTGACATTCCATGTGCCAAGAGCCAGCTTCTGTTGCTGAGGATCAGACCGCCAAGGTCCCCGCCCTCGACTACCTCCCGTCACACATTGCACCTGACCCCTTTGGCCCTTCCCACAAGTGGTGAGCCCATGGGAAGGGGGACCCACGTTTCCTCTTTGGGCTGTGCCCGGCCGGGCTCCATGGGTGAAAGCCCAGCCACCAGGTGCTTGCCAATGTGCCCCACCTCCAGGCCTTGCTCCAGTGGGGGTCCCGGTGACCCACGTCCAGGCGAAGGAACACGGTTTCCATTTATATAATTCATCATAAGAGGTCAATGGGCTGCTCTGATCCCTCACCTAGGACCTGTTTGCCATGGGTGACCCTACCAGAGGCAGAAAGCCTCAGACAACTTAGGTCCTAGGATCACTGAGACACTCAAACCCCTCCACCACGGTGAGGTGGCAGCCCAGGGAGAGGGCACACCAGCAGTGTGAGATATGTTCTCATGAAATTTTAATGAGAACAGAAGTGTTACACATCAGTTAAGTAGCCTCTGAGGTCTGCTCCGTTATTGACTTCACTCTGGGGGACAAGACTAAACACACTTGCTCTAAAACACACACACATCCAGTCTGGATGAGGTGAACTCACACAAGCAGGGAGAAGGAGTGGAAAGCAGTAGATTAGTTGTGACGAGTATTGATGAAAGTCCTGATGGATACAGAAGACACCCGTGTTTCTTTTCTCTCATGGTATGTCTGTTGGATGAATAGAACTGAGCTAATAAATGGGCCGTTAAAAACAATAATTAGCTGTCTTTTCCTGCAGTTATCCGACTAGCCTGAAGGCAGACTTCAGATGTTAACAGACCCTCAACAGAGACAACATGTGCATGTTCAGCTCAGGTTTGATGATGGCTGAAGGTTTCTCAGCCTCTCTCTCTCTCTCTCTCTCACTCTCTCTCTCTCTCTCTCTCTCTCTCTCTCTCTCTCTCTCTCTCTCTCTCTCTCTCTCTCTCTCTCTCTCTCTCTCTCTCTCTCTCTCTCTCTCTCTCTCAGTGGTGGTGTGTGAAAAATCGATGCCAGAGCTCTGTGCCAGCCCCGGGCTATGCAGGTCCCTGTGGACCGACTCAGTTTATTGTGCTCAAAAAAAGGCAATTACAATGTTAATGTGTCGCAGCAGGAGAATGAACCCGACCTGGACCGGGAGGAGGACGGGATGGAGAGAGCAGAGTCACCGTGGGTTAACTGGAAACGGTGTCTGGGGAGCATTCAGTGTAGATAGATAGATAGATAGATAGATAGATAGATAGATAGATAGATAGATAGATAGATAGATAGATAGATAGATAGATAGATAGATAGATAGATAGATAGATAGATAGATAGATAGATAGATAGATAGATAGATAGATAGATAGATAGATAGATAGATAGATAGATAGATAGATAGATAGATAGATAGATAGATAGATAGATAGATAGATAGATAGATAGATAGATAGATAGATAGATAGATAGATAGATAGATAGATAGATAGATAGATAGATAGATAGATAGATAGATAGATAGATAGATAGATAGATAGATAGATAGATAGATAGATAGATAGATAGATAGATAGATAGATAGATAGAGAGAGAGAGAGAGAGAGACTCACTTTCTCCATCTCTGTCTTCTCTTTGTCTTTCTCCCCTTTTCTCTCTATCTCTCTCCCCCCTCTTTCTGTCTCTTTCTCCCTTTCTCTCTCTCTCTCTCCATCCCTCCCTCTCTCTCCCTTCCTCGCACCCCACCCCCCACCCCACCCCACCCTTTGTGCTAACCCTCCTGGGAGCCCATCATAATAAGCCATTAAACAGTCGCATTAGGAGTAATGAAAAGGCTCTTAGTGCTTTTTACCACCGGGCCAGCTGGATGTGTCTCTCTGGAAGTGAGCAGTGGAAGTGACTATCTGATGGTTCCGCTGCAGCAGAGGAAGAACACGCCTTTGCATTTACTTAGCTGTCAGTTTCATAAACCAGACTATAAAAAACTAAATGCATCCATCTCATACAGAGGAACAGATTTGTCCCTTAAGTCCTCAGGTTTGTATGACAGCGTCTTCATGCCACTTTAAAGAGGAAAATAAGGAGAAAGCAACTTGAATAAAGTGGAAATAAAAGAAAACCTGGCATGACTGTTGTTCTGGTATTTTGGTGTAACCGAGCATTCTTTATTGAGTGAACTAGAAAATGTTTATGTTTAGGAGGAATTGCAGTTATATTCCATCCCAACCATAGCAGAACCCAAATAACTGTTATTCAGTCCTTCAGAATAAGAGTCTCAGACAAATAGGCTACCTGAAAACAGCTGATGTTTATAAAAATGGGATTATTGTTATGATGATGATGTGAATGTTTGAGGCTCTCCTTGTGAAGGAGTGATTAAAGGTCTTGGAGTTTTGTATATGCATATTGCAAAATACAATGCTTCCTAATTAATAATAGGTCTATTTCACACACACACACACACACACACACACACACACACACACACCAATAACTCAGAAAAGTGACAAAGATAATTGAAACAGACACATTTTTCTCTTCATCTTTTTTACTTTAACCTCCACTTCCTCCTCTTTCTTCAGGTGTGGTTAAAACTTTGTTAAAGTGATCTTCATATCAACAAACACGTTAGTCAACACAGCATTAGCTATAGAACCTGGTTATTTTTTAACTTTAAGCTCATCCTGGTTTTAATTCTAAAATCCAACTGACAATTTATGTGTAAAAATGTTAAACTCTGGTATTTTCAGAAAAGATGTCAAAAGAAATTTTGTCCATATTCATGTTTAGTATTAAAAAAGTAATTTTCTTGATTACGTCACTAAAATTTGACTGAAACTTCTAAAACAACAAAATAATAAAAAGTCAAATAATGTGTTTAAAAGTCGCTTCCTGTCTCACTTTGGATGCTGCAGACTCTCTCCATGGTGCTGAATCCGCTGAACTGATATTTCAACATTTCTTCCTTTGCGCGCTTTAGACACAGATTGCACTAAAACGGCTCAGCGCAAACAGCTCCACTCACAGACGGCGCTGCTACCTGTGATTGTGATGCAAATGTTAATGGACTCTGAGCTCCTCTGATTAGCCTGATGTGGACTAATTTCCCCCCTCCGCGGTCCCCAGAGAACGCAGAGAGCCTTTTCACGGCCCCTCTCCACCGAGGAGTGTTGATGTTTTTTTCTGCCTCGCTGCTCTGATGGATGGACGCAGCAGCCAGACCATCATGGGTTAAATGGCAGGTAATGTTGCACAGAATGGGCGCTTCACTATTCAGGATCAGGAGGATACTCTTGAGCAATCGCAGCGATTGCGCATTTGATTTGCGCTCTTTTACTGGCTCAGAGAAGAGCGCAGCGTGGCACTGTCTCCTATAAACACAGACGCGATGAGGTCTGGGGTCAAAAAAGGCGTGAAATTTTATTTTATGTTTTCCTCTTTATTTTCTTCTTTTTTTTTTATTTAGGGAAAACTATTCCAAGAAGTCACAGAATATTTATGTGTTAAAGATCGTGCGTGGGGAGAAAGGAGGTCGGGGGGAGTGTGGGGGAGTCATGTGGAGGATGGGGAATGATTACATGAAGGCGGAGAACCGTGTGCCAGCTCACCCATGTAATGCGAAAAGGGGGGAGTCGGAGAGCTGAAATACTGAGGAAGAGGAGGAAGAGGAAGAGGAAGAAGAGGAGTAGGCACTAGAGGAAAATGGTTTCATCCCAGATCACACAATGCCATTTTGGATTTGTCTTTAAATCACAAAGAGACAGATGTGGACATGAGACATGTGGGTCAAAGAGAAGAGATAAGAGCTGCGATTTGTCACATCTTCATCCACAGAGGGGGGGTCCTCCTGGGACTTCAGACCATTACCTTCTGATGACTCTGGGGATGGGTGATAAACTGGGGACACTGGTTTCCACCATCAAACTGTGTCAACTCCCATTATCATTATTATTATTATTATTATTATTATTATTATTATTATTATTATTATTATTATTATTATTATTGGTTGGGTGGGGTCGTGAGGAGGTAACTCGCTGCCCGGTTGGTTGGTGGGGTTGCTCTTTTCAGCCGCTCGGAGCTGCTGATCAAAGGAGGTCTGCAGCGCGCTGATAACAGCCTCCGTCTCTTTCATTCAGCGCGAAAAGCAGCAACCATTTTGGCTCTCATCACTCTAAATGCTGTTTTTAAGAAACAGACACAGAACGGACAAGGTAGAAACGCAGCGGCCTGATTTTGTATCGGTGTTTGATTCGTAGGCCTGATTATTCTCGGCCTGAGTCCACTCAGCATGTCACCGTGATGCGTTTTGATTTTGATGTGGATTTTTTTTTAAAGCTATCCTAAAAAATACAATTTCTAAATGTTTTACCGTTTTTCAATTTAATTTAGGAAAATAATGTAATTATTAACAGAAACGCTCATTTTCCTCTAGACAAATTAGAACCAAGTTTCAAAATTAATTCTGTTTTTTTATGTAGTAGGATTATCTTTTGACCCACAGCTGATGTTGGTGAAGGAACCACATTCAGACATTTTTAGCTCTCCAGAATAAAAATGTCGGCTAGTTTACACCAGGCTCTGGTGTTTGGAGGCCGCAGCACGAGCTGTAATCCTGCAGCCTGAGGTGAACATGGAGAGGATAAACCACAGCAGACTGTTTAAAGCAACACGAGTCCGAACTTGAAATAATTAAATTTGTCTTAAGAATAATCCTAAAATGTGACTTAATTTTCATTTTCCAGAAAAATCTAATTAAACAGTGTTTTAAGAAGAGAAACAAACTTAAGATTCGTGTTTTTAAAGAGAATATATATTCAAATAAATCCTGTTTTGTAAAGAGCAAACGGTCCTGCTCAGAAAGCCTTTTCTGAATAGGGACAGGGTTCTGCAGCTCTAGAGTTCTGAATGAATGCGTGAATGAAAGGATGGTTGAATGGATGAATGGGTCAAATTCAAAGTTTCTCTTTTCTAAGATTAGAAATTGTGCCATCTTAAAATCTTAATCTTACCACAATTTAGCCAAAAGCAAAATGCACAAAACCATTCCCCCTGATCATCACCGAACCCATCACGGTTATTAAACTCGATCCAATAGTCCCAGAAGAGTTTTGAGGTCACCAGTGCGACGCTCCTCATCCTCTTTCTTTATTTTTAAAATAATACGTCTTAAACATCTCGTTGTTCCATAATTTATTCCAAGGATCTTGGAGATTCTTCACATTTCAGCCTCCATTTATACCCCTGAAGTTATGCAAGATCTGAGGCCCCCGGAATGCCATTGGATGTTGGGATGAGGTATTATGGGTTGGGGGAGAGGTGTGGGGGTCTTGCAAGCACCTCCCCTAGAAATGCAGCAAATCTCTCCCATTTTCTCCTGGTGGGGTACTGGGAGGGCTGGAGACGTGATTTGCATTGGCAGGCAGATGAAGACACGTGTCTCCTCCCTGCCTCCCCCGCCGGGCTCCACGGTACCGCATTGGCATCAGTAAAGGCACCTGAACACCGGCGAGTAACACCAGAGAAGGCTGCTTTCCACATTGCAGCTCCTTTAAAAAAGGAGAGACAGAAAGGAAAACACAGAAGGAACCTGTGGCTCACCTTGTTTGTCGTGCGTAAAGCTTTTGCGCACAGCGCCGAGCCGCCTCGGAGTGTGGAAAAAAGGTGCGTCGAGCATCAGAGCGCGGTGCCAGGATGCATAAACGGAGCGGCGCCGTCTGAAGGTGACATGAACCTGGAGATAATCAAGAGCATCAGCCGCACACTAAACAAAAAGTGGAGATAGCAACTGAGAAACCGTCGGTGTCTTGAAACCAAACTTTCCCTCCCGTGGCTTTCATCTCATGTAGAGAAAAGGGAGCTGCAGTCCAAAGTAGCCTCGTTTTAACTGACTGGAGAAGAACATAAACTCTAATCAAGCAAAGGACAATTTAGAGTCAGCAAAGAAGCAACAATGGCGACTTTAATCAGAGGCAAGCTCTCTAACAAACTGTCAAACGCAGCCACGGCGGTGTCCAACAAATCCCAGGCAAAGGTGAGCGGGATGTTCGCCAGGATGGGGTTCCAGGCCGCCACCGACGATGAGGCGTTGGGCTTCGCCGCCTGCGACGACCTGGATTACGACCACCGACAGGGCATGCAGATGGACATTTTAACTTCCGATGAGATCGGAGGCGAAGGGAGCGGCGACGGAGACGCGCTGGATGGGGACAGCCACTACCAGAGGGACGGCACCGGTCCACCGTTGTCTGCCTCCAAGGACGGAGGTCCGACCAACGAGCTGAGTGAAGTCAGACCAAAAATCACCGCATGGGAGGCGGGTTGGAACGTGACAAACGCGATCCAGGTAAAAGACGCGCAGCCCGGGGCTGTAGACGGGCGGCTCCGGTTCTAATTGGCTGAGCCGCCTTTAGAGCGACTGTGAAATTCGAGATGAACGCACACCTGCGCGCGTTTAGGAGGTGCAATATTCAAACAGGCCCAAAACGCACAATCGGTTTTGTGCAAAAAATGAGACTTTAGAAAACTGGATCGTATTTAGAAAAATACGATTTTTTGATGGTTGCTGAAAATGGAGGTATGATGTCCTCCACCCCCTCCCCTCAACCCACACATTCTTTGTCCAGTGTCACTGATGCATGTCCACGACAGCGCCAATATTCTGCATGGTGATGAGGAAAAACATTGTGCACTTTTTCAGTTCATAGAAAACCATTTTTTATTTCAACGTCGTAATTTTACAGGCTCCGTTATACCAATCACCTTAAATTCCTCCACTATCAGCAGCTTTATTAATTGTCTGTGGAAAAACGGGTTAAGTTGGCCAAGTTCACATATTTGCTTAAAAATATGCAATATTTTTCCTAAAAACCCAGAAATGTGCAGGAATAACGCGCCGGTGGATCGTGTGCGCGCGCAGCCGCTGTTCCCTTGAGCGTGGGGGGCTATGCGACAAAACTCCCTCCACGCGCAGTCCCGGGTATGCAGTCACGGCAGTCGCTGTGACGTCAGAATGTGTCTCCTCCAGCTCGTGATCACGTCAAAGGCGCGCGGAGGCGCTCAAAGCGAAGTGGAAAACCCAGCTGGGGAGCCGCGCGGCGCTTCCTCCACATTACATATGATAATCATGTTTGGAACAAGGACTAACATGTGCAATTTTACGACTTTTATAATGTTTCCTCCTTCTCTCTTCCTCTTTAGGGGATGTTTGTTCTCGGGTTGCCCTACGCCATCCTGCACGGAGGATACCTCGGACTCTTTCTCATTATCTTCGCCGCCGTGGTGTGCTGCTATACGGGCAAAATCCTCATCGCCTGCCTGTACGAGGAGGACGAAGACGGGCAGCTGGTCCGTGTCAGGGACTCCTATGTGGACATTGCCAATGCCTGCTGCGCGCCCAGATTCCCGAGTTTAGGAGGCCACGTGGTGAATGTAGCCCAGATCATAGAGCTGGTGATGACGTGCATCCTGTACGTGGTGGTCAGCGGTAACCTCATGTACAACAGCTTCCCGAACTCGCCCCTTTCCCAAAAATCGTGGGCCATCATCGCCACCGCCGCTCTCCTTCCCTGCGCCTTCCTCAAGAACCTGAAAGCCGTCTCCAAGTTTAGCTTGCTGTGCACGCTGGCGCATTTTGTCATCAACATCCTGGTGATAGCCTACTGCCTCTCGCGGGCCAGGGACTGGGCATGGGATAAGGTCAAGTTTTACATCGATGTCAAGAAGTTCCCCATTTCCATTGGGATTATCGTTTTCAGCTACACCTCGCAGATCTTCCTGCCGTCCCTGGAGGGGAACATGCAGAAACCGAGCGAGTTCCACTGCATGATGAAATGGACTCACATCGCTGCCTGCATCCTCAAGGGCCTGTTCGCACTGGTGGCCTACCTGACCTGGGCTGACGAAACCAAGGAGGTCATCACAGACAACCTGCCCCCAACGATCCGAGCTGTTGTCAACATCTTCCTAGTGGCCAAAGCTTTGCTCTCGTACCCGCTGCCGTTTTTCGCCGCTGTCGAAGTTTTAGAGAAAACCTTTTTCCAGGATGGGGGACGCACGTTCTTCCCGGACTGCTACGGAGGCGACGGACGCCTTAAATCCTGGGGACTGACTCTCCGATGTAGCCTTGTTGTGTTCACCTTGCTCATGGCGATCTATGTGCCACACTTTGCCCTGCTCATGGGCCTTACGGGCAGCCTTACGGGCGCTGGCCTCTGCTTTCTGCTTCCCAGCATCTTCCACCTCAAGCTTCTATGGAGAAAGCTGCAGTGGCACCACGTTTTCTTTGACGTCTCCATCTTTGTCATAGGAGGTATATGCAGCATATCCGGTTTCATCCACTCGCTGGAGGGGCTCATAGAGGCTTTCAGAGACAACATAGAAGACTAGACGCGATGCCATTGTTGGAACTAGGTGTTAAAACTGCAAATCCCACCCCCTATCCCTCCCCATTCAGTGAAAACAAACACACGGCGAGCACTGCTACCCCCTTTCTGCTTGATATTCATGCGTAAAAGCGCGCACAGTGCACATGTGGGTATTTTCATGCATCCTCTCTCTCTCGCGCGCACACACTAACACACGCAAATAACGTTTATGGCAGGGAGGGATTCAGACGCATCCACGAGGACAGACATAACTTATATACATATGCGAACATACATTTTTTCCCTAGTGGAGTGAACGTTTACAATTTTAAATAAGGTTGCAAAATGGGCAGTTCATTTTGCCTGTGCGTCGCTAGTGCGGTACTTCCCCACATGGGGCTTTGTGTTTGTGATTTAACGATTAGACACGCTCAATTTAAAGGAATAGAAGGTTAAAAATGGACTGATTGGGGCGTTAAAGCCTGGAAAAAAGCTCCAGAGAAAAGCAAAAGCTGCAATAGTTACAGGAAAAACGTGGCTGCATCGAGAAGGAAAAATATGAAAAAAATCTGGATATTCTCAAATAAAATCCTTGCAAAGTAACTTATAGGATGATAAACAGCAGCTATACAAACTATGCATTGAATGTACGAAAAAAATAAACTGGGAGGTTGAAATATTATTATAAAACTCTAAAATTTAGATGAATTCCTTTATGTTCATGCTTTGGTAGGCCTTCTCCACACACTTTTATGTTCTGAGCTTTTCAATAAGCAATAATAATAATAAAAAAATCCCTTCATCATGGCCTAACCTATCCATGTGGAGACCCTGAAATCAAAATACTGCACACTCGATCTGCATTTTAGATCCACAAGGCCTGTTTCCTGAGATTAATAATAATGCAAAAGAACTTATCCTGAAAATCCGATGTCTAAGAAAAAGAGGATTTAAAAGAAATGTGAGATTGTCAAAGAGGAAAATGTGCATACAGACATTTTTCATTCTGTGCAATCCAATGGGTCCTGTGGAAATGTTATTAAAAACCGTATGTGTAATGTGTTATTGTGGTTTCAACAAGATGGAATGTATATCTCAAAGTGGTTATCATATATTGTGAAATTAATATTGAAGAATAAAGAAATAAGTGAAATTATATTGTAAAAATGTGTGTGGTTTTATGTAAAAGAAGAAAACGGTCAGAACGTGTATTTTTTCTCTTTAATAAAAGTCAGAAAAACGATGAAAATCGAAGTCATATTTTTAATCGAGTTTAAATCGCGGCAGGCCAATGAGAGGAAATGAATAACAGTATGATTGCATCTCTCTGTTGGTCTTTTTAAAAAGTAGAGAAACTCAACGTCTGAGCACATTTGGACAGATTTCCTGCTGCAGGCAGCATCAGGCCTTCTGGCCGACCTGTTCGTTCACTCTGTTGAGTTTTTCCAGCGCGTGCAGGCAACATCTGCTCCAGTCGTTTATTTCCGAGTGGCATCATCCGAAGGCTGATAGAGGAGGCGCGCGCATGACGACGCGCACGCACACACACACACAGCAGTTGCATGCCATTTTTTTCAGAAAGCAGCAGTAAAGGTCTGTTTTCTTCATCTTGGATTGCAAATTTAACACACACACACACACACACACACACACACACACACACACACACACACACACACACACACACACACAATAAGTACATAAATTGCCAATTCTGCTTACGAGCTGTAAATCAGTTCTGTCATGTTTTGTCCTGGGTCGCCCCCTAGTGAACAAGTTGGTTAACTACACCCAAAAGTAACTTGTTTATCTTGCCACAATTTACTGGCCAGGCAAGCCAACATGTATGGATGAATATACAGTCTGGCCATTACATAAATAAATAAATGAAATACAAGTAAATGGGGCTATAAAAGTTATTTTCTAATCTGCTTTGCCCCAAATCATATGTATGTTGTACTTTAATTTAAATGAAAATAAATAGTGTTTCAACTATGTCCATCAAGTACTTAGAGATTTAATAGCTTTTAAAAATTGTTATTAAAGGCACACAATGTACATTTTTCATATTTTAAAATCATTTTCTTTGAGCAAATATGTGCTAAAATAACCCTTTACACTGGGTTAAAGAAAAATCACTCAGACTCCACCACACTTGCAACTTCAGAGTATCCCGGTCCTTGTAAATCAATAGTAAAGTGGAGCTGACATGCTAGCGCTGCAGTCTGCTTCCAGCACATGATTCCTACATAGTTTAGATCATGAACACAGCTGATTGGTTTTAGTGATGAAACGCTCTGACACTAACGAAGGCTAAGGAGACATTTCAGTAGTTAGGTGAAGGTGTTAAAAACACGATTGCGCAAAGAAGAGTTTCACTTTTGGGTTTATGACAGTGAATTATTAATAGTCTCTAGGGGTGCTCAAAGTAAGCCAAAACTACCAATTGTGTCTTTAAACTTATTTTCTTTCTCCTCTTCTCCATGTTTGATTACATCAATTTGGTAATGAAGTATTTTCACACAAAACCTAAAATAACTTCTGCCGCCTATCATCATCAGTGCTTTCCTGGCATCAAAACATTTTTTTAAAATACACAGACATATTAAGAGAAATCTGTTGCACACAAGAAAATACCATCCCCTCATAGATCCCCATTCATTATTTGGGCAGTTGTGGACCCATGGTCCAGAAGTAGATGGGTGTGACATGTACGTTAACACATGCTTTTTTATTAAATAAAGGACATAAGAACCTTTATCTGCTCGTGACTCACAGAAAAGTCCAAGTCAGCCCAGTTCATTACACACATCCTTCCTTATGAATGCAGTCAGACACTTTCCTCCTAGGTATTCAGCGTTATAATGAACTGGTTTAAGCTGTAAACCCACTGGGCTGATTAATCGGAGGCTTCCCCTATTGGGAAGTATGAATTTGAGCTGGGCTATCAGTAAGCAGTGTGTGTTCTGGCCCTGGTCGGCCTGAAGCAGGCCACCTCGGGAAAAGGGCTGAAATAGTCCAGTTGCACCCCAAAAAAGGCAGGCTATACTAATGTGGACACTCTCTGTGCTATCCAGAGCATGCAGAGCTGATGCTAGTGGGAAAGGCCCATAATGGGAGTGTAACTAAACAGACGGTCTAGATTTCTAGGCTAAGGCTAATGATTTTCTGGTGTATATTTTATATTTTTTTACTGGTTTTAAAGAGACAATGTGTAGTTTTTACCATAAATTTCTGGAAACACCCATCAAAATGTTGTTGAAAATGAATTAAATGATGCCCAGTTGGTGAAAAATATTGGCAGCTTTGTAACATAACCATAAAAATCAGGTCATGGGAGTGGGTCTAAGTCTCTGGGCGACACCATATTAGATGCCATGTTTCCTTCTACGGGAGCCCATGAGGACAAAATGCATTTACTGATTTGTAACAAACGGTTACGACATGTTCTCCATCCATAAATGTTTTTCAAATCTACCTCTTCGCTTGTTGCCAGTGATGAATGGGAGTCTGATGTGCTTGTTATTTTGTCAAAGTTTGCATTCTCTAGGGCTTTTTGACCCTAATGGGCATCCGTTGGTAATGTCTTACTCCAACACAAAAATACTGCTTTCATGCAATGATTTAGGAATCTACTGCCCCCATCACCAGGAAAAATGCACACCATTACTTTAAGTGAAGCAGTCACTCAATGAATTTTATATTAAAACATTTTCTTCAGAAATCCAACTAATGTGATCTGAACCATCACTTGTGATAAAAATTTACTTAGAGCTACAATAAATGATGTGAGATGTTGAAGACAAGACAATACAGATAATTTAGTTAAACCTTTTAAAGAAAACTTTATTTTTTACTGAAACCAACATGCTCAAAGTTAGAGCTCTCTAGCGCCCTCTGCTGTCTCACATCTGTGCAGAAATAAAAAAATAACCTACTTCTCTCAGGTTTTCTGAACTTCAAGCAACACATTTAAAAAAAGTCTTGTTTGCTTATTTCAAGTAACCTTTCATAAAAAGCACAAAGATTTTCATAATTATTACATTTTAAATATTTACAAACAGGATGTCGTTGAGAAGAGAAATAATTCAGGATACGGTAAAAGCAGACAAAACAATGTGGCTCAAGATTCTGTAAAATAACAGGAAGTGGAAAAGTCGAGTAATCAAAGCAGATTCTGACAAATCAGCTTACAACTGATGCTCAGAGGTCAAAGCCGATGGTGCTTTGTCGTACACTCCATCAGGAAAACCCTCACTGACTGGTCTCCTCGGCATTCAGAGTCACGGGCTTCTTGGTGGAATATTCTAGCACCCAAGGGTGGGACAGGACTCCCTGGATGGGCAATCTGTGCATGGGATTGTGCTTCAGCAGCCTCGCTACCAAGTCTTTGGCTCCAGCACTGATACTGGTCTGTGGAGGATATGTGTACTCCACCTAAAGGAGGGAATGAAATCATGACAGGTAGAATCGTAAATAACAGAAGCTGTGAATTAGCAGTTTTAATAAGGACAGAATTGTACATATTTACTCATAGTTTTAATACATTTGCAGCAATTTCTAGCTGGAATTAATGCGTTGTAAGTTGTTGACTGCAGAAAAAAAGCTCCAGAGCGCCTGTTTCAGCACGGAGAATTCCAGTTAGAGAAAGTAGCTTCAGATGGCAGGAATGAGTTTTATTTCCTGATATTTGAACACCATACCTCTGATTGGATAACAGCAATGCGACTTCACCACTGACTTCCTTTGCAACACCGATGTTTTACCTCCAAAAATAACAAGTCTGAAGGAGTTCTGCCATACTGCGGAATTGCTATTGCTAACAGTTAGCTTCTGCTAGTCGAGACGTTCTCTGCTGTTTCCTGGACACTAAATAAACAGCTTTTGCCGCCACGAGTCAAGATGAGTGAGTCCATGAATGTCAAGATTTTCTGAGCAGAGGTTTTTCTGTCTATTTTCTATCAGAAGCTAATGCAGGAGATAGGTGAAGACAACTATTTTCATGTTTAGGCTACACGTGAAACTTGGACACTGATCATTTTCTAAAATAAGTAAAAAACTGTTTCTCAGTGAGCCTGGCCTTTAAGTCTGCAGATCTGTACACAACAGAAATAAAACT
Source organism: Nothobranchius furzeri (assembly GCF_043380555.1). Classification (NCBI taxonomy): domain Eukaryota; kingdom Metazoa; phylum Chordata; class Actinopteri; order Cyprinodontiformes; family Nothobranchiidae; genus Nothobranchius; species Nothobranchius furzeri. The sequence continues at coordinate 61,021,592 of NC_091743.1, read as the reverse complement.
ATTTTAGGAAAACATCCAACTGATTTCCTTACAGAAAGTACAATTTCAATTTGATTCACAATTAACTCGACCCAGCTTTAGCACAATGTACAGTAACAATAACATGCCAGATTATGACATCATGACCAAGAGTGTACGGTCGGTAAAGACGGCTCTCCCTTGCCCTGCCTCCATCTAAAAGGCTAGGTTATCCAGAGTTATCTCTGTAGTTATGCTGCTATAGGCTTAGACTGCTGGAGGATACACTGACCACTTTCCACACTCTACTACTTTCATCTACAACTTTAACTGTATTATTTCCTGCTATTTCAGTTGTTAACTTTATTTTTTCTCTTTTTCTCCCCAGAATAAGCAACAATGATGTTCTGCTGAGCTGTGGTGGCCTCATGGAGGGGGCCATCATCTAGCACACTACTGCTAACCATTTAAACATTCTCCCTCTCCTGATAATAACTTTTTGCTTTCCTTGACGTTGGATGTGCTACAACTAGTTTACCCATTTAATTATAGATTCACTAGGATAAATACAATAAAGTTTATCTCTCATCAAATAGAATATTTACTAAGAAATCACGATGTAACCATAGAAACATTACTTGGTGTGCGTGCGTGTGTGTGTGTGTCTGCTCTGTCTTCTCGATCCCCAGTGAGTCGTGGTGGATGGCTGCTTATACTGAGTCAGGATCCTCTGGAGGTTTCTTCCTGTTAAAAGGGAGTTTTCCTCTCCACTGTCGCTAAATGCTTGCCTAGTATTAGGATTGCTGTAAAGTCTGATGCAATTTGCTGGGTTCCTTATATAAGAAACATTTTTTCATATTGACTTAATGAACTGACCTGGATTGGAATGTTTATTATGTGAAGTGCCTTGAGATGACTCTTGTCGTGATTTGGCGCTATATAAATAAACTTGAATTGAACGAGTATTTATACATGTTTTGATTTTTCTTTAAATTAGACACACCAAAACAAAAACAGCTGAGTCTCATACCCTTGAAATCTTGCGGTAGGTTTCCTCATGAGTTTTTGCTTCAAAAGGAGGATGTCCAACTAGGAACTCATAGCAGAGGACCCCCAGGCTCCAAAGGTCCACCTTTTCATCATGGGTTTTGCCTTCAATCATTTCTGGGGGCAAGTAGTCAAGTGTTCCACACAGAGTGGACCTTCTGCAGGGGTAAAAACATTTCTAAAATAGGACTTTATTATGCAAGGACAGAAAAGATCGTCACACAAAGAAAAACCAGACAACGATCCTCAACATCAGCAGACCAGAGCCCATAAAACACAGTAAGAAGTTGCATTAAACACATCTGCGTACCTGGATGAAGGGGTGTGAACAGACCAGCCAAAGTCAGCGATCTTCAGCTCCCCGTTGCCTCCCAGGAGCAAATTCTCTGGTTTGATGTCTCTGTGGATCACATTCTTGATGTGGCAATAGTGGAGAGCATCTGCCAGCTCCATAATGTACTAATAACACAAAAGAAAAAACAGTAAGTGGAATTAAGAGTACACCTTCAATAAACCTGTGGAATGTTGACTGTGTTTGAAGTTTGAAGTGTTTTTAACTTACTGTTGCACTCCTGTCTTCTGGGAAACTTCCACACTTCTGCAGCTCGCCGTACAGCTCTCCCTTAGGTGCAAACTCAAGGATGAGATACACACGGGTCGCATCATGGAAGTAGCCATAGAGACGAAGGATGTTCGGATGCCTGTATGAAACCCATGCAGGAGAGAATTCTGTGAAACTGTCTTAAAGGAACTCAAGACAGAGGATAAAGTTTAGATTGGTGTTTTATTGTAATTTTCACATCACATCACCTGAGATGAGACTGAATCTCCACCTCTCTCCTCAGCTGGTGTTCCACCCCAGCCTTCTCAAGCTGGTTCTTGAAGAGCACCTTCAGGGCCAAGATGAATTTAGTCTGACGCTCCCTCGCCAAGTAGACGTTCCCAAACTTGCCCTTCCCCAAGGGACGGCCGATATCGAAGTTTTCCAGGCACCACCGCGTTCTGCATTTACACAGCAGTACAGAGTTAGAAATCCTATTCTGATCTGTTGAATTATTGCACAAATAGAATGTAGAATGTGCACTTGACGTACTTTGATGGGGCCACCTGATTAGTCTTGGCAGGTTTGTCTTAAAAAAAAAAAAAAAAAGGATATTTTAGTGTCTACAACAAACACTTGCTTATTCTTGTTTATTTTAGAAATGTGCATACTCTGTGGCTTTGCCTGCTTTGCAGGATCAGAGGGAGGCTTGGCACTGGGTACATGGGTCGTCGGCTGGTTTTGCTGGGAAACAGGCTTTGGTTGTGGTGGATTTGAACATGGTGTAGCAGGGTTTGCATTCTGGTCAGCAGGCTGTTTTGACTTAACAACAGAGACCTGAGACACTGGTTTCTGATGACTGACTGGCCGCTGAACGCGCTGGGGACCATTGGACACACCGAGGACTCGTGGCTGAGTTGGTGTGACAACGGCCTTTGAGTTATGCGATACAGGAACACGCCTCGGCCCGTCACCACTGGACTGCAATCACAAGAGGTCATTAACTATTAGAATCAGATTTACAGCAATTTTACACAAAGTGATGAATGAAAAAATAAGTAGTAGGTCTAGAAATATGTAGTTTTAAAAGATATTTCATACTTCTCTACCAACATTCTGGTTTGGATGTAGATCCAATGACAACTTTTAAGTGTTTCATTAAATTCCCTCCAGTGGTCCATGAAACGTTTTTGCAAGTTAAGTAAGCGAAGATGTTCAGCGTTATAGTGGTGCAAGATTGGGAATTTGGGATTACTCAGACTGTCGCACCAAAATTGAAGACCATGTATGTAAAAAAATGTCTGAGCTAGTCATTTCTGTGATTGCTAATCTTGATTAGCTGTGGCAGCCATCTTGAATCAAGAGTTAAGTTAGTCAATCCAATGATTATTTCCCAAGTTTAGCTGTGAACTACCCAATGACTCGTGAGATATTCCAATAACACTAGAGACCAATCAACACACAAGCCAACAATAACAGAACATTTTGCCATCAATAATACAAGATTGAATGACTGACTTTTCTTTGTACATTACTTCTAATTAATATTTGCCCACATATGCTTGTGTAAGGCACTACGTTGCTAAATTTAAGTTTAACCCAGAGCCTCAAGATCAACATGAGATTTACGTGTCAACACCTGGCTGACTGTTTTATATTAAACTAGACTTGCTTTACCTTTACAACAGGCCTTGGAGGTTTCACGAGCCCTGCAACCTTCAGCGTGGTGGAAGAGTCCATAGTCTGAGAAGACATCAGGTATAACTCAAACATGACTAAACTCCACCACTACTAAAATAAAACTCTCGTGGCAGCTTTCTTCAAAATAATAGTGACAAAATGTAAAAGTAACCCCCAGCATCCACTCTGGCACGGTCATTCAAACGTATAAAGAGAACAGCTTCGCGTTAGCCTAGCCTAGCATAGCTGCTAGTATGTCAAGTCGTCTGACACAACTGCTGGTAATAAAGACAGGTTAGTTTAACTACTCACCTAAATAGTATTGCACGATAACCAAATGAGCAGCAACTAGTTGATTGACCCTAAATGAAAGCAGCCCCCGAGCAGGTAACCCTTTACCCAGGCTTGCTAGCAGCTACATCGATCGGTTGAACAGGTAATGTCGATGTCTTCTAATTACATGTAAGGCAAACAGCAGTAATCAAACAATGTAGCAATATCCGTGTCGTAAACTATGGTTTGAAATTAGCTAACAAATTTTAGTCACGCAAAAGTGCGTACTCTGAGGAAAAATGCTTGTCCGGAGGACACTTTCCTTAATCGCAGCCTGTTTAATTTCAAACGTCCCTCTGTTCAAAACCTTTAAAGAAACAAACGGCTTTCATTGGTTGAATGAATGCTCTAAATTCGCCTTCCATTGGCTGTTATGATATGAAAAAAAAACGGAAACAGGATGACGTAAAAAGAATCATTCCAACCGGTAGGGGGCAGTAGAGGAATGGTTGAATATGGAGTCCAGGAAAAAGTGCTCCTGAAAATATCAAATTTATACCTTTAGCAGTCCACGTTTGACCAATTTCCCAATTGTTTACAAATTTCTGATACATGTGTGCACTTCACACATTTTTCATTTTATTTTTAAATAATCGAATTTTGTATTGATAAGTGGAGAGGAAAAGCTTTTTTTACAGTATGGTATTTGATGAATAAAAATCTTGAAAAGATAATAAGAACTAACATTTGACAAAGCAATACCACTGGACACTGTTTTTCACATAGAATTGACATTTTATTGCCACATCATGCACTCGTGCACTTTCCACAGACATCTATGCAAGCTACCTTTAACGTAGAATGTGTCCTAAAATTTTACAATCAAGAAACTAACATTGCACTTCTTAAAACAGTTTTACAAAATAAATATATTAAATGTTACAAATGCATACAATAAAAAAGTAGTGCAGCCACTTGAAGACCCTCTCAAATGCACTTTGTAACCATTCGAGAATTTAGATCAGCCTCCACAACATGTGCAGCAGAGCTTTGATACTAAAATGTGTCACTGCAAAGGCCTCAAGATGAAGGTAAACAGACAGGATCTAGTGTGGAAGCTGATAAACTGGTCAAGTTCCTGTTGGACACATTAATGTCCACATTACAATGGCGCAACACTTGAGAAGGTCTTCTAATTAAATATAAATATGGCAAAAACATTGATCCCTTCCATTGAAATAAAATAACTAAGTTATAACAGAGTACAGTCAGAACCAAGTTGCTTGTTACAGAGAGGCGTTACATGAATGCGGTCCCACAGGAAAAAACTTGAGATGTTTTTCAAACATAAACAGACATAACTGTTAAACTTTGAATCCTCATATTTTAGGTCTCACCTTAGCTAATCAAACCGCACTTCTTACATTTATAATTGACACAAATTGCATTTGAAATCTGCTGACAAAAATATTTCTGCCATCTTAGTTTATTTGCAAACCCCTCCACAAATCTGGTTTTCTTCATACTATTTTCTACCAGATGAAACATTGTTGACATTCTGAGGTTGTTACAAAATAAAAAGCACATCTGGCAAAGGTGTGTGCGACAATCTGGCTAAAACGCTGCATCTGCTTTGGCACTTGTTCTCCTTTCCAGTTCCACCAGGTGCCTCTGAAGTCTTCTTGCCAATCCAAACATACAATGGCGGAGGTATTTAAACCGGTCCCTGAGTGTGCTGCTCGATCTTCTCAATCATCATCATCGTCCAGATTTGAAAATATTTCTCAGGACCTCTTCATGCTGCGGTCTGCTGCTCAAAAACATATCTAATGTAGATAGTAACGTGTACCCAAGTGCCCTTTGTCAAAAGAGAAAACCCAGAGCACCATTAAAAAGGGGAGGCTGGTCGTACTGATGTTACATCTCTTGTGAGGTTCTGCTGAGAAAGAGGTAGGTGTCATTTATCTGTGACCGCTGCAGCCATCGGGGTGCGTATGGTTCCACGCGCTGTCGCTGCCAACTCTTCGATTTCTGCATTGAGTCGTCTTATTACCCACTCCATGGCTTCTCGACCCTGATCAAAAAAATTAAAAACAGATGAGCAAATTAAATGCATCAAGTAGAAAAAGTTTCAAGGAAGTTGCAAATTTTAGATTAATTTCACCAAAATTTGTATTTGAGGAAAGAAGAACAACAATGTCCAGATAGCGTCTGTCGGATCATTAATGAAATTACTTTTTTTCTATAATGCCTTTCACATTCTGATGGAAACCAATTAATTAAATGTTTAGTCTAAAATTAATCTTTTTAATCACTTCTCAAATTTGCAATGCAGGAAAATCCTCATCCAATCATTGTTAACGTCCCGTTCTTAATGACTGGATCCCGATCTTTCCATCAAACTCATTCTTGGATTGTAGCAGCTGAACCGGAACTGAAGCCAGAGCTGGGCTAGTGTCAGAATGTGCTACTCCGTTTGCAAATTTCATTTTAGGATTTTTTTTTCTTTTTACGTGTTCTGTTTAAAGTCTGGTTCTGTTCTTGTTGTGAAACATTTAGGTGTGTGTGTGTGTGAGAGAGAGAGAGGCGAGGTTCTGACCTGTTGGGGTTTTACCAAATTGTCAGTGGCACTGAGCTGCTGTGATTTTAAAGCTCTAAATAAGCCAAGAAAACTAAAAACTGCCTAATTTTTCACCATAAAAACACAACATGCTAGATTAGCTAGCATAATAAATTGTTGTACGGTTCCCTTGGTGGGTTATGTTAGGATGTATGTGAAATCTGGAGCCAACAATAGGGCTGTCGCTATTGAGGAATTCCCCCTGCGGTGAGTCAGGGCAGCTCAATATTGCGATATGCGATATTATTGCACCCCGTTTTTATTTATGTACTTAGCAAATTTGTTTGTTAATTACTAAACTCATAGCAATATTTCCTTTGAAACATTGTACTTACACATTTAAAAAATGTTAGAAAAAAATACATGGCCATTTTTAACACTTTATTGAATGCAGATCAAAGGGCAGTAACGGCATTCTCTGACTGAACTTAAAAACAACATTCAGGAGGTTTAACTTTGAAATGCAAATTTGGCTGCAGCATCTAACAGAAATAAAAAAAAGTGCCCTACTGTCTCCTCGATCAGCGCGGACTTTACCTCTCAGCATGCGCTGTCGCGAGATTTAATCAAGTGCGGTAATTGCGGTGGCACGTCATGCAGCGCGGTGGGTTTCTTAATATCGCGATATATTGTTCTTGCGATTATTGTGACAGCCCTAGCCAACAATGGGTCAAAACACAAGATAATAATTTGTTTTTATGACTGACAATATCCATTGGGTCTGGTGTTGTATTATTTTCTGCAACCATCAGATTCTGTAACTCAAGGGGGGAGCCTGAAGAAAGGGCTCGGACCTTTTAATTGTCTTGTTATTTTTTTAAATGTAGCGACCTTGAACAGCTTTTTCCAAGAGCATCCATCACACCTTTAATTCATTTAAAAGTGTGGTTCACTTGCTTAATCAATCCATTTACAGCGGTCTCTAGCAGGAATTAATGAGTCATATTCGGGAGGGTAAAAAATATATCAATGCATCACTTCCAGGAAGTACCAGTTATCCACTTCACAGCTGAGCTTCAGCACGTTTTGGACTCTTAATACCTGATATTTGGACATCTCACCTCAGATTGGACAACAGCAATGCGACTCTACCACTGACTTGCAAAGTTCATCTTTTATCGCCACAAATAATGGAAATAAAGGGAAGCCAAGCTGCAGATTTGACTGAATCGCTTTAAGCGCCTTACCTTTCCAGCATTAGCAGAGATGGTGCTGGCCATAACACCTTCCAGGTAACTGCTGAGGCTAACACCTTTCACAGAGATGATGGCTTCTTGAGTCAGTATCGTCCTAAAAGAGAAGAAAATTTGACAAAAATGTAAAACTAAAAAAAAAAAAACCACATTACTCAAAAACTCTGTGGTGCCTAAAAGGAACATACTTCTCTGGATCTTCAGGATGTGGTTTGTATGTCAACTTTTCATCCACAGACACCATGTTTGTAAAAGTTATCTGGAGGAAAAATATTTTGAAAATGTAGAGAATGAAGGTTCCAACTAAAGACAAAGTCACAGCAGTCAGACAAGTCATGGGTGAACAATCATTCTAGAAACTTCAGACTTGCACAACAAGCAACACTTCATTCTGAGAGCAGCATGCTTAAACCCCTGAAGCCCTAGGCCTATTTTGAAGCCTATTCCTCAAAAAATTGTAAAAATGGTATTTAATGGTAAAAATAGTTTGGATAGCCTTGTGGTGCTGGGTTTGCTGATTAATTTGATGGGAATTATTACTATTTCTTCTGTAGTGTGAGGGTTGTTTTGGGCCTGTTAAGGAACTAACGTCACAGGGTCCCGCTACAGTCTGAGCTAGGGATGCAACGATACCACTTTTTTTCAAACCGATATGATGCCGATACTTGGATCTGAATACTCGCCGATACCGATTGCTGATACCGATACTTCTACTACACAAAAAAATGCTACGATTTGGAATACAGATTTTATTTTCTTCTCTGCTTTCAACAGGAAAAGACTGTGAGGTAGATAAAAAGTAAAATACATGAATAGAAATCATCACAAAATTAAAATATTAGGTGAACAGAAATGACAAGTTACAGTGAAGCCATTTTCAAGCAACTGCATTGGTATCGGTTCCTGGTATCGGTTAACTTTTAACAGTATCGGTATCGGTGCATCCCTAGTCTGAGCTCATGGTTGCTGATGGGTGGAAGTCCCAGAAATTCAGTCCGAGTGAGGCACGTCTGTTTGGTAGCTAAACCTACACACAATGTGTTTTAAAGGATTTATAAGAATAATAGAACAAAAAAATAATGATAATCTGAACATAAATGAGACTTAAATGGATAGTTTGACAATTTTTGTGTAGCATAAATAAATAAAATGCTACTTTTATTAGATAGTTTCCAGAACAGCTTCAGTTCAGAGAAATAGAGGTTCAGGTAGTACAAACTCAGCCAAGACCAATACGATGATTTTAAAACAGCTTGAATCTCCATATATAAAGGTACATTATCTTATTAACATTTAAATCAACACAAATTCTGAATAACATATTTATTTCTAAGGGAAATCTATGTTTAAACATCATAGACAGCCAAATGATAAACTTTCACTGCATCCAAAGGGGAATTTCTTAATATTCCTGCCAAAATAACAGTGTAACTCAAAACAAATGATCATTTAAACATTTTAAGAATAATCTTCACATGAAATGCTACGGCATTAGGAAAGTGGAGCTGTTTTAACGTGGCAGCAATACACACTGATGTATGAAATCGGCTGGCTCCAGTTATCTGTATGGACGAAGTTCGCTCATTATTTCAACACTTCCACAGTGGTCTCTAGTGTAAATGAATGACTTTGGGTCGATCTCTGTGGGGAAAACAAGCACTGGCGCTCCAGTTTCAGCAACTATAGTGATCCAGAGCAGAAGGGAGAAGAACACGGCAGGTTATGGAGTCTTATTTCCTGACTTTTCGACATCTCTACTCTGATTGGCCAACAGCAATGAGGTTCTATTCTGCCATTTTTTGGAGTTGCTAACAATTAGCTTCTACTAGCCAAGATGAGTTTTCCTGGACGCTAAAACAACAACAGCCTTCTCCGTCGTGAGCCAAGATGGGTGAGTCCATGAATGTTCAGTGGCAGTGTGACGTAGATCTGTCAGGCTTTTCTAATCCGAGAGTTTCACGTCGTATTTTTAATCGCTGCCAAGGCCAATGGTTTCTCTGTGAACCTGCTCTTTAACTGGTTTAACATTTTTTATGAGTTGCCCTCTATATTTATGTCAATGGTTGCCCTTTGTTTTGGAGACTTTTACATCACAAGTCCCCAAAGAAAGAGGTGTTAGTGATACTCACATTGGAGGATTGGAGCTCAAAAGCCTTTTCCTTGGGATCCACGACTGAGTGCTCCTGAACGTACGTGTACGTCCGTGCATTTCCTATGAGCTACAAACAGAAAAGGACACAAGGCTTAATACCAGTCTAAACAAACCTATTCAAATTTCTTACAAAATATTTATAGTGTTGGCAAGATTTTACAAAAAATATAAATAAATAAATCCTTAAATTTTGGTTGTCTAATTTGTTCTTATGACTTCGTAATATCCTATAAATTATTTTAAAAAGCACCTTCACTAATTGAAAATGAACAAAAAGTGTTGCGATTACAATAAAATGCTGCTAAAATCAAAATCCCACAGTGTGTGTTTGGTTTTTTTAGTCGATGACATTTTAATGAGCTGGACTTTACCAGCTTCTTCTCCTGGAGAAACGCCAGCTGAGACTTTGTGAATAGAACAAAAGTTCAGCTTGACCAGTAAAGTGATACGAGGCCCGAAACACACACGGTGCCTCTATGATGATACTGGAAAAAGTCTTGTTTTGAAACAAACACTGAAGCTCAGGGGTAATCTGCTTTTACACAATCTGATTAAAGGCCGTGCTAATAGGCCATCAGTCACCGGGACCGTCTGTGTCACAGACTGCCCTTGGGTTTAAAGAGGCTAACCTCGATGCCGGTGAGACACATTGTCAAATACCAAGGCATGAATCATTATTAAAAAAATAAATAATAAAAATAAACTGAATTTGATTGGCAAATGTTGACTAAAGTCTAACTCTGACACAAAGGTACAGTGTTTGCTTTCTGCAGCATTTGCATTCCAAGTTCAGAAGGTCTGGAATTCCTGGGAGGAGCTCAGATTACACGTTGCACGAGTCCAAAAGGCTGCCGTCACTGCTCTGCTTTTCAAGTCACCTCTAGTTGTGACTGAAGTGACACGCAGATGGAAAGTTACATCACACGATATCGTAGGCTACATCGGAGCAATGACAGATATGGGACCACCATGTCCTGTACAGCACGAGCGTGGACCACGGCCGTGAACTCAGCTGGCCGTCAGCCAGAAACCCAGTTCCTCTACTAGAGCTGGACAGAAATAGTCTTCATGCTAAGGTCAGGTTCACAGTGTGATCATCCATATTATTCTCCTGATGTGGTTTAATATTTAACAATAAAAGTTTAAGGTTTGGATACTCACAGATTTCACTATGGATGGTAGTCCCCACTCTGTGCTGAGCAGTCTTTTACTGTGGAGGCGTCCATGTTGGTCAACGTTTCTGTCCAGAACATCCACTCCCACCACACTAGGGTTCATGGGGTTGGGATACTTCTGCATAGCAGCCTTGGTCACCATCTCCCAAGGATGGCTGTCAAAGCAAGGTCACAAAAAGAGTCCAAATGAGCTCAGATTGAAAAAATCTCTGTTCAAGCTACATTTAAACAGGGAGCTGTTTCGTTAATCTTAATATTCTTGTAGTTAGTTTCATACATAATTTAAATCAAGAGGGGGGAAAAATCAACATGTAGACACAATATATTTGTTTACCAAATGCTTTTAATCAAAGCGACTTTGCCTTGCTAAAGGACACTGTGACAAGTAGAAAGTTGAGAATCAAAACAACTGACTTTTTGGATTGTAAATTGTGATAGTGTGAGAAAAGAAGTAAACCAAACAGACTATACAGTAATAAATAGTAGAAAGGTATAGGGCCATGTACTCTATAGTGAGAATATCTACTTTACATATATTTTATTAAATTACTTAAATAAATGCTGAATTTCAATTTTAGTATAAATAGCTATTTAACTGCGGATTGTGTGACTTGTGAGGTTGTACACACACACACACACACACACACATATGTGTGTGTGTGTGTGTGTGTGTGTGTGTGTGTGTGTGTGTGTGTGTATATGTATATGTTAATATATAAACATGTTAATGTTTATTCATTTAGCAGATGCTTTTATCCAAAGCGACTTACAATTTATAAACTATAGGGCATGTTGTGATATATATATATATATATATATATATATATATATATATATATATATATATATATATGTATATGTATAGTGTTATAAAAAATGTTGTGCCACTTTTTATAATTTTTGTTTTTCCACATCAACATAATGCATAAATACCATTTTCAGATAAAAGCTCAAGATTCCAAAAGTTTACGAAAACTGCGAACACATTTTTACCTTTCCGGCTGAATTAAAGCGCTTTTTTCGTGACTATATTCCCCTAAATTATTATTATTTTTTTTTTAACTTTATTTAACAAACAATGAGTATACAACATAGAAACGAATGAAGTATACAAAACAACAGCAGTGTAGTGACGAAACGAGCTGCTTTACGGCAGTGTGTGGGGGAAAGGTCAGGGGACGGCTGGCTGGACCTGTCCGCTCGGTTACGTAATTTAAAAGACATTCCAGTCAAATAATGGCGTGTGTTTATAATTGTTCCTCTTTTTAGTTGGTATATTTTAGGTTATTTAAATATTTATGTCCATTTTAATAAAAAGGCATTCACTGACGTTAAGACGGAAGGATTTCTTACCCGACCGCTACTAGCATACATGCTAAATCATGTTTTTTAGTGGTTTATGTGCATTGTTTTTCCGCTTACTGTTGGTCTGCTAGTCATAAGTCAAATGAAAAGCCACGCGGTGTTACTCAAGAGCCAAGACAAGAAAACAGGAGGGAAAAAACGCGCAAAATCAGAATAAAGCCCACATTTTCCATATTAATGAACACCTTTACTTACTTGAATATGTGTTCCGAGGTCCAGATCTTCATGTTCGAACTGGAAGACGACGCGGATGAAGCCGAAGTCAGCGAATGAAAGCCGGTAGGTAGGAGTCACACTGACAGATATCACGGAGAAAGCTGCAAATCCGCTCCGCCCTCATGCCGGAGGAGTCACGCGGAAGGCTTTACGCACTTCCGCTTGTTCTGACTGGTCCACAGAGCTGTTATATAAAGATTATCACCCGTGTATTTTATCATATTGTAATAGCCACATGTTTGTGTCTCGTTAGCAGATATGTACACATATGTTATTGGTATGTTTTATGGTAGACCGTAATTTCCACTATAACCTTTGATGTTTTGTTACACAGTTCACTTCAATGACAGATGCAGAATACTCTCAGCTCCTGCAATAGGATCAGACAATATATATATATATATATATATATATATATATATTTTTTTTTTTTTACTTCATCAAATCAATTTCCCTCTGGGATTAATAAAGTATTTTTTGAATTTGAATTTTGAATTTTGAATGTGGAGACGTCCTTTCGTTAATCATACATCATATCCTTGCTTCAAATATAAGTGCTATCTGATATTACATTTTGTTTGATTACTGTAAACACTCACATTTATTTAAGTTCTCCCTCACAGCAACTCAAAGGTAAATGAGGTAGAATCCTGTTCCATCCTGACCTCATTATTACTTAGTAACATGAACCTGAAACAATCATCTATGAGGTAATGCATCTGTAACTATAACCTATGTTTCCAGGGAATGACTCCAGTCCCCTTTACTGCGGTGTGCTGGGGCAGCTTCGAGCCATGTGCTTATCTGAGAGAGAACACACACTGTCCAAGTCATGTGTAATCTCAAGGCTCCAGACTCGCACAAGTGGGAGGAAGCTGTGTGACAGCTTCCAATAGCATCACTGTAAGTGTGCTATCATACTTCCAACTCAGCAGTTTGTTTCAGTTTAAATGATGAAGGGGACATTTTCTTTTCTTTTTGTTGTCTTTGTATTTTAGTTACCATTATACAAAAAGAGAGAACATTTTAAACACCATAATTCAATTTTAAAGTTCTTTTATTTTGTTAAAATACATCACATATTTAATAAAGAAATACTTTTATTATGAAAAAAATAAACATGCAAGCAGATAAATGATTTGCGTTTAATAAATTATCAGCATTATTGTTGACACATTTTATTATACTGTTTATGCAAAATGGAACATTGGTCGTCGTGATGATAAAATCCAAGTTGGAGCTTAAATACCTCTTCTGCAGTGTGCACAAAAAACAGCCCATAAAAATGCACCATTATTTAGAAGGCACTTATCTAAATGCAGATTTTTAATCTAAAGTAGAACTATAATAAAGTTATGGTAAATGGCCTGTATTTGTCTAGCGACTTCTTAGGGTTCTACAACCCCCCAAGGCTCTTCACTACATATTCAGTCATCCACCTATTCACACGCCAGTGGTGATGAGCTACAGTGTAGCCACAGCTACCTTAACACTGGCACCACCAGCAGGCAAGGTAGGTTAAGTGTCTTGCCCAAGGACACAACAGCAGCATTCTCTGGTGGGAGCCGGGATCTAACCTGCAACCAGACAACCCGCTCTACCTCCTGAGCTACTGTTGCCCCATCAATAAATTTAGAGCTTTTAGCATCAGCACAGACATGCCCATAAGACTAGATTAAGTCCTTTTTTTGACTGAATCTACGGGGCTGCAAGGTGGTGGACTCTGTCGGCTCTGTTACCTTAAAGTGAAAAACAGCCTGAGTTTGATTTCCATCTGGGGCCTTTCTGCAGTAAGTCGCATATTGTCCAGCTGCAGATGTGGGTTTTCTCCCACAGTCATAAACATGCATGTTAGGTTAGCTGACCTTTCTAGGTTAAACCTACACATGAATATATAATTGTTTGTTGGACGGATTGTCAATCTTGTGTGAAACAGAAATAAAAAAGTTAAAAGAATTAACTAGCTGTTATACTTTGTTGCTATTTACTGATTTTGCTAATTTCCTTTTCTGCAGACATTTTAGCTAATGAGACATTTATTGGCTACATCACCAGTTTATATGTGTTCACTAAAATATCATCAAAAATTGTACATTTCAAAGGCCACTTTTATTAAAATCATCTCTGCAATTTTGGCCTGCGGTGGGACCATAAACCTACACTTTTGTTTCTGCAATGGCTGACGAGCAACTACAACAATGGGATGATGCACACTCAAGACAAGTCCGAATAATCTCAGCAAATTTAGTTTTCTTCATGATTCTCCACAAGTCATACCAACACCTTGTAGTTACACTTGTTATTTGTATCCCGTTGTTGCCTCATGCTTTTATTACACCTAATATGACAGCCACAGTAAGATGATAGAAATTCATGTCAGATTCACAGACATAAATATTTAAAGCATTTCTTATTTGCATAAAAATTCAGTAGTAATAATTTTAAATCAGTCCATACAAGCTTGTCCGTTAGGTAGCTGGCAAAGAGACATTAAAACGTTTTAATCTATTTTAGGAAATACAGACAGCATAACGTTTACCTGCATACCAACAAAGTATGACGGTAGGTTATCAACTGTGGCTAACTGGAGCAGATGTTGAGCCTTTGTTCAACCTTCTGACTGAAGCTTCAAATCTTTGTTGGTAAATTTCATAATGCATTTAAAGTTGAAATTGCTTACATGAGTCAGTGAAAAGCATTTATTTAAACCACAGGTTATCAAGTCAAATTGACAAAGAAAAATCACTTTCAGATAAAAACATACACATGCTGTTTGAATCCTTGCCTGAAAGTGTCCTTTAGTACCGAGATGTCCACCCCATGCTTATTGCTGAGCTACAACTTCTTTGCTTGTCTCTGTTACTGTTTCCAGTTTGACTTCCGTCCTAGCCGTAACCTTTGTTGTTGCTACGGGTGAGGGTCCCTCTTCTTCTTCATCTTCTGCTTCCCAGTCTTGATCAACGGTAGCATCTTGGTACTGTTGGTATTCTGACACCAGGTCGTTGAGGTTATTTTCAGCCTCAGTGAACTCCATTTCATCCATACCTTCCCCTGTATACCAGTGGAGGAAAGCCTTTCGTCTAAACATCAGGGAGAACTGCTCCCCCACTCGACGAAAAATCTCCTGAATGGCCGTGTTATTGCCGATAAACGTGGAGGCCATCCGAAGCCCTCGAGGTGGGATGTCACACACGGCCACTTTGACATTATGAGGGATCCAGTCAACAAAGTAGTTGCTGTTTTTCTGCTGGATTGCAAGCATCTGCTCATCTACCTCTTTGGTGGACATCTTACCACGGAAGACACCTGCAACCGTGAGGTACCGACCTCGCCGTGGGTCGCACGCTGTCATCATGTTGCGGGCATCAAACATCTGCTGGGTGAGTTCAGGCACGCTGAGAGCTCGGTACTGCTGGCTGCCCCGCGGTGTCAGAGGGGCAAAGCCTGGCATGAAGAAGTGGAGGCGAGGAAAGGGCACCATGTTGACAGCCAGCTTCCTCAAGTCAGCGTTGAGCTGTCCTGGGAATCTCAGAGAGGTTGTGACCCCACTCATTGTCATGGAGACCAGGTGGTTGAGGTCCCCATAAGTTGGTGTGGTCAGTTTTAACGTGCGAAAACAGATGTCGTAGAGGGCCTCATTGTCTATGCAGAAGGTCTCGTCTGTGTTCTCTAGAAGTTGGTGGACGGACAGCGTGGCATTGTATGGCTCCACCACCGTGTCAGAGACTTTAGGGGAGGGCATAATGCTGAAACTATTCATGATCCGATCAGGATACTCTTCTCGAATCTTATTGATGATGAGGGTCCCCATGCCGGAACCTGTGCCGCCCCCCAGTGAGTGAACCAGCTGGAAGCCTTGCAGGCAATCACAGCTTTCACTCTCATTCCTCACCCTGTCGATGACCTGCTCCACCAGCTCGGCTCCTTCTGTGTAGTGGCCTTTTGCCCAGTTGTTCCCGGCACCCGAGCTTCCTGCAGCACAAAGTTAAAGAAACATAGTGTTTTTCTACACATTTGTTGTGGTGTCTGTTTCAGCAGTTAGAAGTTAGTTGGTGGAGTCAAAGCGGAAAACCTTACTCAATAATATTCATGTTATGTAAACACCTCGCCTCTGATTGGCTAACAGCAGTGCCACACTTCCCCTGCCTAAGTTAATTCTTCTTTCTTGGGTAAAAATGCAACGCTGATGTTTTATCTCCACAAATACCACAAGCATGAACATGTCCTGCCATGTTATTGAGTTGCTATCGCTAATTCGTTAGCTTCTACTAGCCAAGATGTGCTCTGCTCTCCCCTGGCTGCAAAATAAACACAGCCTTCCGTGGTCGCAAGCCAACATGGGCGAGTCGAGGAATGCAAATTTTCCCTGTGATGTAGAAGCGACTGGCTTTTCCTGACCCGATCACCCCCCCCCACACACACACACACACACCCCACCCCCACCCCTGTCTATTTCCTTTCTGCACCTAATGTTAATACAATTTTCATGATTAGCATGAATATGCAAGTCAGAGAGACCGATTGTATTTGAAAGAGAACAATTATTACACAATTTCTCTATGAACAAGACCTTTACTATTGATCTTACCATGGATGAAGTTGTCTGGTCTGAAAAGGGCACCAATGCGGCTCCCTCTTACACTGTCCATAGTGCCAGGCTCCAGGTCCACCAGCAGGGCCCTGGGCACATATTTACCACCTATAAGCAGAGTCAGAGTCAGCTATTTCTGTACTTTCAGTAAAGTTTAAGAAAAAAATAAAACTGCATGCATGGTTTATAACAGTTCATTGAATGAAACTGGTCTTGTACCATGTGCCTCATTGAAATAGACGTTGATCCTCTCTAGTTGGACATTGCTGTCCCCTTCGTAGAGGCCTGTCTCGTTGATCCCATGTTCTTCACTGATCACTTCCCAAAACTGAGAAGCAAAAAGAGAGAATCCATCAGAATCAATAGAATGTGCAGAAAGAGGTTAATTGGTTCTCCAGCTGAACTTCATTTTACAGTTTAAATGCTGAAGGCCTCACAAAATAGCTGTGCAGACTTGTATGTGTCTGCAAAGAAATAAAATAATTCAATCAGAATCCACCTGCATGTTCTCATAACATTCTAAACATTATCTGTCATGACTTTGTGCTAACTAGAAGAACCACTGGTGATCCAAACCAGTAGTTCTCTAACCTTCAATCTCTGACCCACACAATAGGAAATGAAAAGAACCATGCTGGTTGAACAACAGAGCCAGAAGGCAAACACAGACTGCTTCAACTTACATTTTATTATTTGTATCAGTTATTGCCTATTATAAAAACTCATTATCACTTTATTATAAGGGTCCCTTCATCATTGTTACTTAGTACACAATTAATTGTAGATCAATCATTAAAGGGGCATTATGGAAGTCTGACAGCCAAAACATGTATAGAAATAATACATTTCTTCTTAATACATTGTCCTGCAATGCCCTGGTCCTGTAGGATGAGCCCTGGCATTTTTACTGTGATTGCCTATTTTTCTGTAAAATCACAGAAAAAGAGAGATGCTCGGGTCGAGCAGGCTGCTTCATGCGCGTTCACGCTCAGGCATAGCCCTCCGAACCATTCTTTGAATGTTGTTTCAGCTGTCAAGAATATAAATGTTACAGATACAAAGGACATCACTGGAGCTTTAGCTCGCCTAGTAAGACGTCGGGCTTTCGTGTTGAAGACCTGGGTTTGATTCTGGATGTGAACTTAGTTGTTTTAGAGTTTCTTTTTTACATTAACGGTATATTTTTTTACAGTAAGACGCCCAAATTTTTATTTGAGACTCGCCAAACGGCATTGAATTCACAGATTAAAAAAATTTGGGTTCAACTTTCATTTTGGAACAATTTTTCAAGCAAGGGAATGGAATCATCTGAGCATGCAGGAGGACTGACCCATCTTAAACCTTTGTCGGCTGTGCTGAAGAGAAAGGTACAGAACCAAATTATTTAATTAATTAGCTGCACGTTCTCCTGTACTCTGTCCTCCGGGCCACACACACACACACACAAAGGACTGTCTCAGCTGTTATTTTCATAAAGGAGTGTGCACGTACAGCATGCGCACCTCGTGCACGAGCCTCCTATTGAAACTGCCGTTACACTTTTGGCCTGAGGGGGCAATCACGAGCATAAAAATTCAAAACTCTGTAAAGTCCCTTTAAATAAAGTATTAACAACTGCTTAATACTATGTAATGCATGTGGCTCTTTGACCCTTTGACCATTTTTAGATAATTCTTAATAATGCACTAAGGAACATTAATAAATTAACCCTTTGTTTATCAATGGTAAATAATGCACTAAGTGTTATAGAGATTTTATTTTTTATAACATTAATAAAGGAACCCTGTATTTATTAATGCTTAATAATGCACTTATTAATGTTAATAGAGGGAACTTTTTAAAATAATGCTTATAATGCACTAAGTAACGTTAATAAAAGAACATGCATTTATTAATGCCTAGTAATGCACTAAGTAATGTTAATAGAGGGAACTTTTTTTAAAATAATGCTCAATAATGCATTAAGACACATTAATAAAGGAACCCTTATTGTAAAGTGTTACCAAATATTCAATGTTGTAGAGTTAGCATACGTATGTATTTTGGGTGCTTTTTATCCCGAGGCTACAATGTAAAATAATTTAATTGGATTCATGGAGAGTATCCTAAAACCGACAAATGATGATTGACCATGTCAAAAGCAGCATGCGTTTTATCTTCTTGTTGTTCCCCTCTCTTGTTTTGTGTTAAACATGATAAAAACTTCCCACCCATGCCAGTCTTGCTTTGGTTCTTATCTTGTCCCCTGAGCGCCTGAAGGGAAACACCCTCTGTCACTCTCATTGAGTGACAGTGCGCACAAACAAGTACATGTAATGCAAATGAAAACGTTAAACTAGTACTTGATGTCTTAATTAGGATAATAGCTTCCAACAGATGCTGCAAATAAAACTGTCTCCTAAATGACCCGTGGGTCAAAACTGTGCTTGGGAAGTCATGTCTAAAGCATGTCTTCATTTCTGTGATGAAGAACAAATCATTTTTATTACCTTTGAGCCGATCTGGTTGCCACATTGTCCAATTTGCAGATGTACAATTTCACGCATGATGATGGAGCTACCGTCCGCAGAACAGCTGAGGGTCTGAGATAGTCCACAGTGTTCTTGTCAGACTTATATATGAGACCAGAAATGATGTCATCGATAGAGAAAGGGAGTCACCCCATGTTGAAACGAGCAAAACAAACGATACGTAAACTATGCTGTAACTTAACCCAAGGTACCAGAATTTCCTATAAGAACCAATTTAGTGATCTTGACAAATAAAAATTCTGCTTTTTTCTTTCTATTTTGAATCCTTTTTGATTGTTAGTCACGTCTGCCTGACCATTTTAGAATAGTTAATTTGTTTGTTAAAGAACTTGAAACAGATGTTTAAATTGTTAAAACTATAAATACACATAAACGTCAGGGATGAACAAACAAGAGACAGAATAATAGACCAAATAGAACCAGTTATAATTTTTTTTCCAAAATTTATTTGAAAATAAATTAATTAGCAAAACTTCCTTTTGAGTTTATTCAGTGAGCGAATAAATACTACCTTCAGTAGAAAAGGTCTAGACTAGACAACTGATTGTTTTTGTAAAACTTCAGCACAAGTAAACATAATCAAGAACAAGAAGTTGTATAGGTGAGAGAAAAATAAAAATAAAATCCTCTCACAGATACAAAGATTCACCTGTCAGCATGTCTGTCTTCTACTACTTATTGCTTCATTATGCAAAACTAATGGTCAGTTTGAGATATGCTGCCATCTAGAGAATAAATGCAAAAAAATTCCATTAACTTAAATATCTATAAAGTAGATTTATTTATGAATGTTTAAAAAGCCCCAGGTGTGTGCATCGATCACTATGTTTGGCATTCTGCTGAGGCAGTTGATCTGCTATTTCAATGACTTAGTGACACTTTGGGATCAATGATGGGCTTCACATCAAGAATTGAAATATGTAATAAGGTGAGGAACTTATCACAAGTAATCAAGAACCCAAACAGACTCTGTAAATTAAAGTTTAACACAAAGCCTAAGACTGTTTATAACACCAGAAAGAACATCCATTCATGTCTAGTAGATTTGATTTCATGAGAAGTAGATCGATATGGGGTCTCCTATTGCAGATGCCTGATATTTGCTGCCCGTTTTTAAATAGCATCAGACTAAAATGTCTCAGGAAAAACTGTCAGGCAAAAATATTTTTTCTTGAGTCCTTTTAGTCTGAAAAACTTTTTCCTGAGAACTTTTTGTCTGATGGGTTTTTGAATTCAATTCAATTCAATTTTATTTATATAGCGCCAAATCACAAGAGTCGTCTCAAGGCACTTCACATAAACATTCCAATTCAGGTCAGTTCATTAAGCCAATCAGAAAAAATGTTTCCTATATAAGGAACCCAGCAAATTGCATCAAGTCACTAACTAGTGTCAGTGACTTTACAGCAATCCTCATAATAAGCAAGCATATAGCGACAGTGGAGAGGAAAACTCCCTTTTAACAGGAAGAAACCTGGAGAGAGGAAAACTCCCTTTTAACAGGAAGAAACCTGGAGAGAGGAAAACTCCCTTTTAACAGGAAGAAACCTGGAGAGAGGAAAACTCCCTTTTAACAGGAAGAAACCTCCAGAGAATCCTGGCTCAGTATAAGCAGCCATCCACCACGACTCACTGGGGATCGAGAAGACAGAGCAGACACACACACACACACACACACACACACACACACACACACACACACACACACACACACACACACACACACACACACACACACACACACACACACACACACACACACACACACACACACACACACACACACACACACACACACACACACACACACACACAGCAATGTGTCCATGGTTACACTGTGATTGCTTAGTAAATATTTTATTTGGCAAGAGATCAACTTTATTGTATTCATCCTAGTGAATCTATTGTTAAACGGGTAAACTAGTAGTAGCACATCCAACGTCAAGGAATCAAAAAGTTATTATCAGGAGAGGGAGAATGTTTAAGTGGTTAGCAGTAGTGTGCTAGATGATGGCCCCCTCCATGAGGCCACCACAGCTCAGCAGAACATCACCGTAGCTTCCTCTGGGGAGAAAAACACTTATGGGCCATTCCCATCTGTACCGGGTTGGCCCGGGCCGGGTAGCGTAGGTTGTTTACATATCTGGGTGGCCTGGTATTTTTCCGGGCCAACCAAGGCTCATTCTCAGCCCTCTTCTCGCGGGGGTCTGCTTCAGGCCGACCAGGGCCAACACACCCACTGCTGACAGCAAATTCACACCATCCATTAGAGCAAGCCTCTGATTGGTGGGTAGAATCAGCCCACATGGGCTTAAGACAAGGATGTGTGGAATCAACCGGGCCAGGCTGGGGCCGACTGGGGCCGACTGGGGCTACCCAGCCCGGGCCGACCCGGTACAGATGGGAATGGTCCATTAGAGAAAAAATAAAGTTAATAGCTGAAATTGCAGGAAATAATACAGTTAAAGAGCAGATTGTAGAAGAATGTAGTAGAGTGTGAAAAGTGGCCAGTGTATCCTCCAGCAGTCTAAGCCTATAGCACCATAACTACAGAGATAACTCTGGATAACCTAGACTTTTAGATGGAGGCATGTTGGAGGCAGGGCAAGGGAGAGCCATCTTTACCGGCTGTACACTCCACCTCCCTCTACTCCCCTACTTGTCCAGATCTAAGCTAACATCAGATTTTAACCATAAGCCCTATCAAATAAAAAATGTTTTGAGCCTATTCTTAAAAGTGGACAAGGTGTCTGCCTCACGGACTAAGACCGGGAGCTGGTTCCAAAGGACAGGAGCCTGATAACTATCTGCCTCCCATCCTAATTGTAGATATTCTGGGAACTACCAGTAAACCTGCAGTCTGGGAGCGAAGTGCTCGGTTAGGAACGTATGGAACAATCAGATCACTGATGAATGATGGAACTTGATTACTAAGAGCTTTGTATGTGAGAAGAAGGATCTTAAAATCTATTCTGAATTTAACAGGTAGCCAATGTAGGGACGCTAAGACAGGAGGAGAGATATGATCTCTCTTTTTAATTCTCATCAGAACTCTAGCTGCAGCATTTTGGACAAGCTGAAGACTTTTAACTACATTCTGTGGACTTCCTGAGAGTAATGAATTACAGTAATCCAGTCTTCATGTAATAAATGCATGAACTAGTTTTTCAGCATCACTCCTGGAAAGGATGCTTCTAATCTTAGCAATATTCCGAATGTAATCTGATGTATTTTTTTCCTTATGGTCTGATGTCTGAAGTCTTCAGATGTGCACAGTACTCTTGACTCTTAGCATCAACGTCATGGCAACAAGCTCCTCATTTCTGAGAGTAAATATCGAGACTTGTAGATATGTGCCTGATTTTAAAGCAGCTCTCCTAAGGTACACTGGCCGATGTTTATTCAAATTTGTTAGGCATTGGCCCAAATTACCGGCTGACTGACACATTGATCTGTTTCTATTGACAGGAAGTCGGTTTGTTCTTTGTAAAACTTTAACTTCCTACTTTGACTGTCAGGATTCATGAAACAAAAGTCTGATCATCAAAACAAGGAAATTTAACAAACTCTGGCATTTAGAATAAAAAACAAACAACTTTCTGATTTAGTCACACAAAGTTTGTAACAAAGAAACAGCAGAAGTCAGTGTTTAACTTGTTTCTTTTATTGGACTCATTAGTTCCTTCCTCTGTTGTCTGTTGAGGTTCATTAGGGAGCTTTAGATGTCATTGATGACCTTTATGTGTTTTGCCCTGAGCCTCTGGCTCCTGCCGCTTGACGCATTTATGAAGGGATTTGTGTGTGTGTGTGTGTGTGTGTGTGTGTGTGTGTGTGTGTGTGTGTGTGTGTGTGTGTGTGTGTGTGTGTGTGTGTGTGTGTGTGTGTGTGTGTGTGTGTGTGTGTGTGTGAGCTTGACTACTGTGTACAATTGGTGTTGGAGTCAGTGTTTACATGTGTGCATGTCATTATTACAAGGCAAACACCATTTAAGCATTGTCATCAGGTTTTATTGTGACGGGTTGGTAAAGTTCACTGATTCATTTTCCATGAACTCTGATTGGGAAGTGAAAAACATAGCCATATATGGCATTCCTCTACAAATCTGCACATTTGGTTGACATGGAAATTATTCAGATTTTGCTAGAAGATGTGTAAGGACTTGTGTGGAGCTCCAAACAGAAAACATTTTTATTTGACCCGTGTTTGTTTTTTATTTTAAATCTTATTTTAGAGGTTTTAGCACGTTGGTGTCTTCCACGTAACCTACCGGATTATACTTAGTTCTTGTTAATGTTTGTGGATATTTTCTGATAATTTAATGATTTTGGGGCGTTGATCCCCTCCCCTTTTGTACCTCTGCTTCATGAAGCTTCGGGCAATCATGTGACCCGACCCTTCTTCATCCACATGTGTCAAGTGGTAGCAAGGCACACATCAAAAGTCCTCCGATCTGAATTTCAAAGTAAAGGTGCAAGTTATTTACGTAAAGATTTGATTTTCTGTGGATTTTTGTTGTCTTTTCCTAAAATTCATGTTGCACTAAATATTTGCATTGTTATACTGGTGTGTTTTTCCAGACATTTTCAGTTGCACACTTTAAAAATGCATGAAAATCATGTATACAAAGGTCCATTATTATTATTTTTTGTTAAGTTTTTTTAATTATTAACTACATAAGAGGATTAGGGCAACTGAGAAGAATTCTGACTTTAATCGAAGAATTCTGACTTTTTTTCTCTGAATTATTAGTCAGAAATCTCCAAAAATGTCATAATTCTGAAATTAAAGTCAGAAATCTGAGAGTCATAATTCTCTTGTTTCTTTTCAGTGGCCCTAATCCTCTTCTGTAGCTAAATATTTAATATGTATATGTAGCCTAAATCATTTTATTCTGTAACCTATAAATATAGTGTAAACCTCCAAATCATCATGTGTTCAACCCATTATGAAACAAGTTTTTGTCACAAACAAGCTGATTTTATGTTAGTTTGATGCTACTGCTCTGAAGATAAATCTTCAACCTTATTTTTATATTGTCAACAATAAAACACACCAAATCATTATTTTATCTGCAGTAATTCATTAATTAAGCTTAATTTATATACAAGCAAAAAAAAAAAAGCAAGAAATTTGATTCAATGAAATTATGACATCCCCCACGCCTTCTCCGAAGGGGAAGGTGGGTCTCTCTCTCCCGTGGGACACCCACTTTCCCAGTTTCTGGCTAATACCTTGTGTCATGCTGTCAGGCTTTTCAAATCCAAGAGTTTCGCCATCTATTTTGTATCAGGAGATAGTTGTGGGAGACTATTTTCATGTTCAGACAGCATTAAAAAGTCAGAATGACCGATTTTTATCAGAAATAATATTTTGAAAATCGGTGATGCCACCAACACCGTCAATCTGTGATGATGGCTAGAGATACTAGGTGAAACGTGTCAGGTAAAACAATTTTTGACTAAATTGTGTAAACAAAGAACAAGAAAATGAATATTTAAATAATGTTTTTAGGGAATCACACCTTTAAATTTCCAATACCTTAAATGTAGCTTTCTTTTCTAAGTTCTGTTATAACTGTCCCAATGTCTTACCCACATGAGAGTTTGTACTTGTTCTATACTCCAGAAAATACATTTTAAAAGTAATTTTAACGTGAGCTTTTCGTTTGTACTTTATTGTGAAAGTTCCAACCGGAAACGGAATTAGTTGCCACAGAAAACTTGACCGCGGGTCTTCATTCCCAGGGTTCCGTGAGAGCCTTTTGCCCCACCCCACCTCTCCAGCGCTATCTAACTCAATGTACAATTCTCTGAAAGAAAAAAGAGGGGCAAAAATAATTCAGAGAAATACTGCAAAGGAGCGAGTCCCGCACAGGCGACCGGTTCTTCGGAGCAGCCGCGGCCCTTTTCGGCACCGGATGGGTGATTGAAAACACCGCGGTGTGTTCATGTATCATGCACATGTAACCACAACCTGCCGCACGGATTCAAAGGAGATACAAAAAGCCGAGAGACTTGACAGCGGACTGTATTTGCGCCAAACGGGGTAAATAGCGAAGGATTCCTACGAATATCACCTGGATATTGTTGCGTTACGGTGAAGGACATCCAGCTGCCGAAAGCCGCCGCCTCTGCTCGGCTGGAGAAGCTTTCCGATGTGAGGAGAAATACAAATCAACGTTACGGGAAGAAAGAGGACGAAGACGGGGCCTTTTCTCCTTTTTCTTTTTTATTAGGTCTGGATAAACCCTCCTGGGAAAAAACAAACACCATAATTCTGACAGAAGAAGCTAAAATAGAACATTATTAAAGAAAAGGTTGCTGACATCTGCCCTTCTTAAATCTATGTGAGGAGGAAGTATTTATATTTTATGTTTCAATTACCCCCTCACATCTTCAAATGTGTTTCAGGTGAACATTTTAAACACATTTAGAGAAAAAAGTCTAAAGGCGGTTGAGGAAAGCGGCTCCGGCTGTTTGTGGGGAAGGATTGAATGGCTGTGGGAGAAATCCGCTGAAGCTCCGAAGGAGACATTCGCTGAAAGCAATTAACGTCAAAGCCTAAAAAATACATGATAACAATATACATTTAAAATAAGCCTGCCTGGTGTTTGGATTTAAAACGAAATCCGGACTGTTCATTCATGTGCGGCGAGGAGCTGGAAATTTCACATCCTCTCATATCAGTGTTGATGACTTCATTGCGGATTTACAGTAGAAAAAAACAACAACACACACACAGTCATATTAACACGCTGAAGCGTGTGTGAGGGCGGCATCGCTACTCTGCACCTGAATCCCTGGCTGATAGTTTCCCAGTAAATAGCCTCATCCATAAACACCAATGTCACACATCTTGAGCCAGATGTTCCACTGGTGGTCCAGTTCAGGAATCTAGGATTCAGCATCCTCCCATCTTTTTACACCCAGGCATCCTTCCCTCCCCCCCACCCGAACCTCTCACTGGGAATTTTTTGGGAGAAGATGGGCTGTCTTGGGAATAGTAAAACCGAAGATCAGCGAAATGAGGAGAAAGCACAGAGAGAGGCCAACAAGAAGATAGAGAAGCAGCTCCAGAAAGACAAACAGGTCTACCGGGCCACTCACCGGCTGCTGCTATTGGGTAGGTGTAAAAGGAAAAAAAAACATAAATGTATTTTTAATTAATGTTGCAGCTATGTGAACTGACAGGAAGCTGCTGCACGACCACTTCCTCTGAGGCTTCAGCGGGTTATGCAGGAACACCATCAGTCCAGTCTGGTTAGAAATCTGCATTCAGGAGTCATTATGGAGCCTGAGTGCAGAACGTGTGAGAGTTAGGACACCACCATCTGTGTGAGTGTGTGTGTCTCAGACACCATGCAGAGGCTGGGAGGCCGGTCACAGGCACCTTCCCTGCTCGTTCCTCCTTTCCACACACTTGTGATCTGCTGTGTTTGTGTTCCCAGTGTGAATGGGATGCCTCCACTTTGGTGCGTTTTCATCCGACGCCACACATCAGTTTCAGGAGGATAAATATTCTCCGATCAGCCAAACAATGCAAAGTGATTTTAAACCTCACCGAGTGGAGTCTGCACGTTAAGGCCACCATCCTGTTAAACCTCAGAGTGCAAATTAGGATTATCATTAGGATTACTAGCATCCTCTTTATGCCTGTCTGGTTTATGTTAATCTGAAACTGATCCTAGATTTATGCACGCACACACATGCTCCATGTGTTTAGAGGTGCGCAGACCTCAAATTTTTAGCTCACTACACATTTTAGTCTATTTTTGTTCAGTTTAAGAAGTTTTGATTCATTTTTTTTAATATTCACTTTGCTTTTGAAAGCAGCTCTGGATTTAAATTTCTATCCTCTCAAAGTGGTTTCTATATTTGTAGTCCCATTTTCCTGATGTTGAGGGTCACAATATCAATTTTAGGTGTCACAGACAAAAAAGTAAGAAGAATCATGAATCAGATTAATCTTCCAGAACATGATAATTTTATTTGTTCCTTTTAGATTATAATTCCAGTTAGGTATGCACCTATGTGAAACTTTTAGGCCGATACCGATATCCGATTTTAAAATTGCTGTTATGGCCGATAACCAATATTTGCAGATACCGATATGTGTGTGTGTGTGTGTGTGTGTGTGTGTGTGTGTGTGTGTGTGTGTGTGTGTGTGTGTGTGTGTGTATACACCCTGACACTTATGCTTCTGAAATAATCAGATATTGTATAAACTGAAAATTATGCACGCTGAAATTTTAAATACATCGCTTTATTTCTGTATATATGTGTGTGTGTGTGTGTGTGTGTGTGTGTGTGTGTGTTATTATAAACACATACCACACACATTTAAGTTTCTGAGATGATTACCATCACTGTCAAACACACAAACGGAAACAAGATGGACAAAGTATTTATTGTTAAAATTGGCCCAGTTGTACTTATTGGACTAATACTGATATGTTAAAAAATACTAACATCAGCCAATACCGATATTATTGCCGAAATATCATGCATCCCGGATAAACACATCCTTAATTCCTGTCTTGTGAGTGCTGGTGTTCCACTGACCTGCATTGTTCCCAGAATTGGGAAAACTTTTTGGAAAGAAAAAAGTTTTCAGCTTGAAAAAAATATCTTGTATAATTTTCTTTGCTCAGTGTTACGGTGTCGGTACAGGATCTGCTCGGGTGAGGGATCGGCTCTGGGTCCTTCGACTGCCAGTGACGTCACATTACTGCAAATCTACTCGGCTTTCACACATACGTTTTGTTAATAAATTCTTGTTTGTTAACAAAAATGTTTTCTTTATAAAAGTAATTTGTTAATAAAACACCATATTATCTTTGTTTTGTAAAGAATGTGAAACAGCATAAAACCAACATCGGACTGACAAAAAAATAGAGCAGTTCTCATATGTGAAGCCATATCTGTTTGTATTAATGTGGAGTTCGTCTGTATATTTCCTTAGTTGTTATCTAAATACATTCTTTGACTCAAAATATTGCTTTGTGTCTTTCAATAAAGTTCTTATATTTTATTTTGCCCCATTTCATCAACATCAAGAGCTTTTGAGGGTCACCGTTTATCATTTGCTTGTATTTTACATTTCCTTTAGAAATTCAAACTTATTTTCTCCAAACACTGTTGATTTTTGGACTACAGGACTACAACCGCTAAAACTACGACCGCAGATTTGTTCTGACCAATCAAAATCATAACGTGATAACGTAACTTCCATAAGCTTCATGTTCAGCAGCCAATCAACTACTTTGACGTCATCGGCAGTCGAAGGACCCCAAGCCGATCCTGCACTCGAGCAGATCCTGTACCGACAACGTCAAAGTGCCACCAGAACTTCTTCCCTCATTGAGCCCAATTTTGGTGGATTTTTGTTTTGCTGTAAGTTTTCTTGTCTAACCCCCCACCCCCCCCACCCTTCTTCCTCTTGTTTTCTCTTTTCACTCCCAGGGGCTGGAGAATCTGGGAAAAGTACCATTGTGAAGCAGATGCGAATATTACACGTGAATGGCTTCAATGCAGAGTAAATATTACTGCTTTTTTATATTTTTATTTGGCATATTCTCACAAACTCAACACATTTATTCACTCAGTGAAGAAAGTTTATTTTTGGGGTCCGTGCACATTTTATTCACAAAAATTGCATTCAAATAATAAACATTTATTATATTAATATAAGGACACCTAACATGATGGACAGAAAACATCAGCCACTGTATCTGGGTCAGTCCGGTCAGTCCCCACATCCTCAATATTTGTTGTTCTTTTCTTCTCATCAAAAAAAAGGATGTTAGCAGTAGTACAGGCTAGCATTAGCAGTAGCTTGGCCATCTACTGAGACCAGCGTTTATATATTACTGACGTAGAAGTGGTTTGTGATATGTGAACTTAAGGTGGTGTGTCTCAGCTGATGATGCTTTATTGCAGCTTTTCTCAGAAGATACCATTTCTCCTTGGCTTCTACAACATTATTGATTTACACAGGACAGCAGGTTGGCGACGGCACAGGCTTTTGGTGTGGTACATTAGACCAGTGGTTCCCCGAAGTTGTGGTTGACACCCCACCAAGAGCTACACAAGGGGGTCTAGACAGTTTTCCAGAAATGAAAACAAAATTAAAAAACAATTGCTGAAGCTACTTTTCAAGCATATTTGTTACAGAAACTCAACTAAGTGGTCATAAATGATATTAGTTAATATGAGTGGAAGCGGTTTTCTTTATTTCCAGAAACATTTAGCTTTTTAAGCATGTTTGTGTGTCTTGGCAATTGCTCTTTGGTGGGTCTGAAGCTGACAGTTTGGAACAACAAGGTAAACACAGTTCTGGATTCTAGAACCCCTTTAAAGGAAATCCTTGTCTGAATCTGAGATGAAGCCAAGAGGAGGGAAAGCATTGTCTCGTGCTGTGCTGTCCTCTTTGACTGATATTTTCAGAGTAATTTTGAGACGTTACACAGAAAATATTCAGGTTTTAATAGACCCCCACACACACACACACACACACTCACAAACGCACACTTACCACCACCACCACCCTGGGTTCAAAACAGCCACACTGTCTTGTGGATTTCCTCCCAAGTTGGTGCAATGGAAACCAAAGTCACATTTTTCTATTCTTGGTCATCTGTTTCTTAGAAAGGCTCTTTGAGTTTGGAGCGTTATTATCTTATCATGTGCTTGGTAAACAGACCCATCTCATCCGGGTGCTCCAGTGCCATGAAAGCAGCGACTTCTCAGTTGTGTTTAAATTTTAGGGTTTGCTGCAATTTTGGGGGTGGGGGTTGTGTCAGGCCAGTAGCAGTCACAGGAAGGTGCTGATGGGTGACACAGTAATACAGGAGAGATGGGTGAGCCATACAGAATGGGTGAGGTGAGGTGAGCTTTAGTTCACTTTAGTTTTCATGCTGATTTCTCTTTTTATAAATAAAATTAGAAATTTGACCAGATCCTTTAACAGTAACTGAGAATGTTGGTGCACATCTACACCTAAACATGGTGTTAGATTCTGGTGCAGTGATCACAACAACAATAAAATGGACAATTGAACAGTTCTGTGCAAAAGTTTCAAACCACCTTTCTTTGTGTTAAAACCTCCAGACTTTCTATCATTATTTCTCTACACTTTCTTAAAGGAGTAATATGTTAGAATTTTACAATGAAATTATAAGAAAACTGTCTAATGTCTCAATCATGTTGAAAGAAGGTTACATTAAAACAGATTTCCTTGTCAGTCTGCTGGGGGGTTGTCTGATTTTCTTCTTTCAAAATAGTCAAACAGCAACAGTTACTGCTTACAACCAGCGAGCTTGTGAAGTTGCAGAGTCTGCGTTGAGCTAACTCAGCAGCACATCTGTAATTTGACACCAGCCGGCAAAAAGCTACAGATTGTTTAAAGAGTGGAAGCCAGTAAACAGGAGCAGCCAAGAAGTTATTTCTTCTAACCCTAAGAAGCCACAGCATCTTTTTGTTTTACTCTAGAATCAGGTAAAGCAGGCTAACGTTGAGCTAACAATGCTAACAGTAAACTAGAATCAAACAGTCATCTCTAAAAATATCTCAAGCTACAAGTGAATAATGAGTCAATCATGGCGTTTTACTTCCTTTAACAAGTCGTTCAGAACTAACAGCAAGACGGCGAACAACTCTAATGCCGGAGGCATACTGCCGTATTAAGTGTAGTAAGTGCTCCCTACCATAAACTGCTAACACCAGAAATGAAAGAAAGAAAGAAAACAATCTTTTATTTAACCTCTCAAGATAAAAATCACGAGGCACTTCACAAGAACAAAAATGAAAAAAGATAATAAAATATAATAAAAAATGACAATGTATTTATCTTCTTATTAACTTATGTTGTTATGACTCATCTTTGGTTGGCATCTGGATATTCTGGTTCTGATCCTTAACTGGAAACAGCCATGAAACTCACGGAATGAGAGTGAGAAAGTAGGAAGTCCCAATACAACTTTTTCATTTCTGATATGATACCGATATTGCAGCCTTCAGTATTGACAGATACAGATATCAATCTGATACGATATCAGCACAAATCATACATACTACCTATTTCATAGTGTGAAATGTATGAAAGGGTGATTTTACTCAATCTGAGAACAAGAGCCAATAACACTAAGTATGAAAAAATGACTATTTTTTAACCACTGGTTGCCAAAATGTGAACCTTAACGAACTGCTTATATCGGAGATTTTTGATGCAGTCTGATGTAATCTGATACGGTGTTTCTGGGCCGATATCGGAATGTGACATCTTACGAGAAAGTCACTTTTTGTTTAAAAAATGGACTTCAATAACGAAATTTGACCACAGGATGTCATTCGTACTTCATTCTTACGTCATGCACCTTTAAAGCCCTTTAGCTTTAGTCTTTGTTTATTTTGCCGCTCGTGTTGTGTCCACTCCTTGTAGTAAAATAGAAACAAATTGTAGAAAAATCAGGCTTTTAGAAATGAGATGAATTGTCTTTGATAAAGTGTCCATAAGTTTTCTGTTGTGTGTCGATACAACGCCAGGTTTTCCTTTGAGTTTAGGAGTCTTTTATGACTGGATGATTCATAGGTCAGAGCTAAGTGACTTAGCTAATTAAAAAGCGTTTCTCCGAAAATGGTCTCTGCATGCAAAAGGAGCAAAAAAAAATCTGTGAAAATCCAAAAAATATTTGGATATTCCATGATTTCCACCAAAATAACGTCAGATTTTTGGGTGCTTAGCAGAATTTTCACAAACACAATGCAATTCTTTAGCTCAGTGTGGAGATTAAGTCACTGAAGGCCTCCACTGTTACTTCCATCTGGGAAGTAGTAGTGAAGTTTTCTCAACCTCTTTGCTGCCGTGAAAGAACAAAACATAGAGCGAGCCATCGCTTTGTGATCGCCAACACCTCAGGCTCCAGTTGGTGCTCACCCATCTAAAAGTAGTTGAAACGAGAATATTCCTCCATGTTCTGCACTCAACTTTTACTTTTTATTTTTTTGGATTTATGTCATTGTCAAAATGTAGCCATGTTCTGCTGTTCTCATTTGTTGTCAGCATGGAGTTGCTCTTACTCAGCAAAATGCGAGTGTGCGTGCATCTGGAGCAGCCTTAACACTGATGTCAGGTATAATTTACCTCCAGGCGGATGAAGAGATCCAGGAGAATCGCGCAGCATTCACACTCAGGCCCTCTGGCACAAGGACCACACAAACACAACACCAGCTTACATTTGTCAAACTGGTTCTTTTGTAGAAAAATAACACTTTGTGTTGTTATTACGACCACATTTGAATGTATAGGTGTTGCTTGTTTTATTTGTTGACTAAAAACATAAATGTTTCTTTTTTGTCACAGGGAGAAAAAACAGAAAATCCATGATATCAAAAACAACATAAAAGAAGCTATAGAGGTAAGAAACAAGTCTATGATGAGTCTGAGGCTTTTGTGAATCATCTGACTGGTTCAAGGCAGAATGTGTGTTTATTTCTAGTAAATTAGCTTCTTCTCTTTTGTTTGGTTTGTTTTTCCTCCCAGACGGTCGTGGCGGCCATGAGCACACTCACGCCTCCCTGTAAGCTAGCTTGTCCTGCAAACCAGTTCCGGATCGACTACGTCCTGAGCCAAGCAAGCCAGAAAGATTTTGAGTTTCCTTCAGTAAGTCACACGGAAAATTCCTCACATTTTCCTCTCATTCACTGTCGTATATGAGGTGAAACTTTTATTATCTTCCATTGAGTGACACCAGATTCAAAAAATTGCTTAGTTCTATTTGTTTAATTTGAGCCTTTAGCTCACTTTCCTGCATCAGAATACAAACTGTGACGTAGATTTGCACGTTTTCTTAGTGACTCTTGTGATCTGTCCTCAATAATCCACTCGTTTGACAGAAAATAATAGTTGAGCAGCAGAAACAAAGTGCAGAATTCTCCTATTTTGTTGGTCAAAAACAAAAGATCTTTAATGCTCAAGTTTATCAAGGAGCTGTATTCTTCCCTCTGGAAAGCCCCTCTGGGAAATTCAGTTTCCCGCAGCTCTTCTTCGACTAAAAGAGAGAGAAAAATGCACTAAAATAAAATTAATACAATTTAATAAAAACAATATATGAAAAAAGGGGAAATATGAACATTTTATCGGTAGTATTCACCCCTAAAATATATTTTATGCCAAAATCAAACGCAATTTGAGGAAATTACTTTTTTCAGAAATCTGAATATACGTCTGAATACTAGGGTTTTAGGAGGATTTGAGACATTAAATTACTAGATTATATTTGAAATAATATTTCTCATCCCTAAGACTAAATGAGTAGATCCACAATAAACAAGGTTGTACATTTGGAAGAAAACAAACCTGTATAAGACAGAAAGAGCTGATTCTTCTCTAACGGAGGAACCATTATACAAAACAGAAAACTCAGAGCAGAATCACATTTCCAACTCCTTATCTATCCTTCTAACCCTCCAGATCCACTGCTGTCATCTATTGTGGGATTTCTGTACAGGACAATTAATACGTTTCATTTTAGAATAATTCATCAGGGTTATTGCAAGTGTGTGTTTTTTAATGGAAAAATAACCTTCCTTTTCCTCCCGTACTCTTTAACTGCCAAATTGTGATCCTCACCATCGCTTCACCAGAACATTTCTGGTTAGCCCTGTGTGTGTGTGTGTGTGTGCGTGCGTGCGTGCGTGTGTGTGTGTGTGCATATGTGTGTGTGTGTTAGGAGCCTTGTGCCTTTTGTTTTCTTTAATAATTAGCAGGTGTTCTTCCGCTTGGGAAGCTTTCAATTGAATGAACCTCTCACCTGAGAGCTCCTCGCCGCTGATTACCTGTAATAAACATAAATGTATCCGGAGGGACGGGGCATCCAGACACAGAGGGATTCTCCTTGAGCTGTAGTCAGATTCTGTCGTTTGACCAGATATTCATTCATTTATGAACCGGATTAATGGATTGGAGGATAACACATTAAAAATGGTAATTTTATCTGTAATCGTGCAAAACCAAGTGGCTGCAAGCTAAAACCACAAACTCATTGTCTCTGTTGGTAAATAACAGTTGTTCGGGTTTTCACTTTCGTTACTGGCTTATCAATGAGACTGTGCTCCTTACTAACTAGTCCATCCATTCACAAAAACTCAGTACTCCAGGCACAAAACTGTTATTTAAATCAATTATTAATTATGTATCTATTGCCGTGTACATCAGTGAGACCCTATTTGAGGCCTGGATAGTTGTTTGTATAATAATTCAGACGATTTAATCTGTTATTTCTTTTATTTGAATAAAATTCTAGTTACAACTCTATAAAAATTCTAGCCTGGCAAGCCATCCTATGTGACCGTAGGACAACTGGGTCCTGTCCAGTTGCTGTCCACTCAGTTGGACAGTGCAAGGACCAGTCAGAGCAACGAACAAGGTGACTTATTCATCGCAACGGAAATCAGTCAAGAGGGAATTTACACCGTCAAAGAAGAAGAAGCAAATTCAACCTTTTTTTTAAAGTTGGTGACTTAGTACCTCTATCTATCTCAGGGGTCGGCAACCGGTTCCCATCAAAGAGCCATTATTACCCATTTCCCACAGTAAAGAAAAAACTGGGAGCCACAGCAGCCGCAGCGTTGTGGGCGGGGCCTACCCTCAGACAGCAGAGAGCTGCTTTAACCAATCACAACAGGTGACAGCAGCCAGTACCGGTCGCTCGTGTACGTCAAAGTTATCTTTCATAAGACGATAATCAATAAAACGATTTATATAAAGTGGATCTAGAAGTTGTAGCCCGTCTCTGCCTACAATATTTTGATATTTTTCAACGTTGGTGGTTTTACTGAGCAGGTGCCACTTTTGTCATACGTTTCTTTTTAAAACATGTTTAGACTGTTCAGAATACAAATCCAGGCTCTGTCACGTTTGATTGTTGTAATTAAACTTTGTAGGTGGGGAAGGTCAGAAAAGGATCCGATCATTTTGTTTTTCCCTCATTTACAGTGACGGAGACAACGATGCAGTGAGCCTGGCTCTGGTGTTAATCAAGTTAAATTATATCTCTTTGCAACAATTTTCACAAGAAAACAGAACAGTTAAAAGCAGGGCTTGTGTTGACCGGACAGTTCCCGTATTTGACCGTTTATTTTGACGGAGAAAGAATAGAAAGAATTACCCCGACGCATGCAGACGAACTGACATTTTATTCGTTACGCACATCGCAGATGTAGCTAAATCACTCAAAAAAGATTCCCATCTGAACATCTGAGCTGGACACCGCTCAGCGCAGCTCACTGTCAGCGCGTACGTACGGTGCCAAGCGAGCTGAAGATGTGGAGAGGGGCTTGGAGCGCGTCGCAGAACCAGAGCGCATGCAGGAAGATTCCTCCGACTGAAGCGAGACTTGTCACTTAGAAAATGTTCCCTGATTATGAAACTTTGGCTGAATAGCGCTTGTTCCTGTCTCCAGTGTGGCGATACATCCAGGAGCCGTCTGAGGAGAAGTCCAGAATCTCACATCCTCGTCAGCTCAGAAAGCGCCGATATGATTACGCACAAGCGTGACGCGTCAACCCGGTCTCACAGTAAGACCGGGTTGGACCTGTTCAGGTTTACGCAGACAATCTTTACACTTAGAATTGGCATACAGATGTAAAATTAATGCAGTAAAATATAAAGCATTTTATTTAAATATCCATTAATTATTTTACAAGCACAGAGAGCCGCATCAGATGGATGGAAGAGCCGCAGGCGGCTCCAGAGCCGCGGGTTGCCGACCCCTGATCTATCTGCTCGTCTTGAAGAAAAGCCCAAGTCTAAATTGTCCAAAGTTGTTGCTATAACCGTTTCAAGTGAGCGCCATTCCTGAGCCGGCACCATCTTTGTAGTTTTTCCCCGTTGCACTGCTAGTGCTAAGCCCGCCCAACGTCTCTCTACAGCAGTGCTGTGATTGGCTGGACCTAAAATTGCTCTGGCCAGTGGTATCCCTGCTGAAGCTACAATGGAGCCTGGCTGGACCGACCTGCAGAGCAAAATCTTTTATTACGGCTACAGTTTGTCTAGACATCTACACTACTAAAATACAATAAATTACTTAGTATTTACTTGTCCAAAAGAAACTTTACCAACTCTTCATCTGTTTTGAGCCCTTGCAGATCTCAAAGCCCCCTCCATCTTTTAAAAGTGTCTCCGATGTAAATTCTACTCAACTGTTGTAAACGTCTCATGGCGAGCTTTGCAGAACTTTTAAACGGTTTACATTTCCTTTGATAAGTAGAAGACAGTATTTGTTTTGGTTGCTCCATTGCAAACATCTGGCTTCATCTGGCGTAGGGCTGCACAATGTTAGGAAAACCTGCGATGCACAATAACAGTGATTAAGATTGCGATGATGATATGACTTGCAATAAATAAACAAAACAAAGAAATTAAAAATTAAACACTGACTAAAAACATAATAAAAAATGGGGGAAAAAAACAAATTGTGATAAAAAAAAAAGAAAATGAACAAGAAAAGGCAGTCAGTGGCTCTTGGGAAAAGCAGAATCGGCAGAAAGAGCAGAACAAAGCTAACTCAGGTCTTTACTAGCCATCCAAATTAACTCATTCACTGCCAGCCGTTTCCTGATCGCTAACGGCCTT
This sequence comes from Nothobranchius furzeri, assembly GCF_043380555.1. Classification (NCBI taxonomy): domain Eukaryota; kingdom Metazoa; phylum Chordata; class Actinopteri; order Cyprinodontiformes; family Nothobranchiidae; genus Nothobranchius; species Nothobranchius furzeri. Next base: position 60,984,619 of record NC_091743.1, on the reverse strand, counting down.
CGCTGCCAGCGTTTCTCACCGTTTTTACTGTTTTTTTGAGTCACAGAACATTGCGCGCTAGGATTATGTCGACGCCAAAAGAACAAAAACAAAGCGGAGACTCACCTCTTACATTCAGGAAGAATACATGTGTTTCGAGCGTTATCCGTTCTTTCATAATCCGTTGTCGAATTGTGATCGGCAGACGCTTTTCCGGTTCGCGCCTCACTTTTTTTTACAGGAACGGCCCAAAACGATCTAACACATGGATAGTCTGCTTCCTGGTCACGTGACGTGTGACGTATGCGGATGAAGATCGGCTTCAGGGCTGAGATGTGTGTTCTCTCAGCGCGGGGGCTCGTTCCGATGCTCAAACAGTACAAAAAAATGCAAATGATGACTTTAGTCGTCATTGGCAGTGAACGGTTGGATCTAAAATGACGACTTTAGTCGTCAATGGCAGTGAATGAATTAAGTGCAGTCCATCTCGGGGGTGGGCATCTAACATATAAGAACCCACCCGATTGGCCAAATGGGTGAAGAGCTCTAAGCATCATGCTTCCGTTTAATTAACAAAAAGCATTATGTGTAGCAAACATTTGAGCTGGCCATTCATTGCATTTTTTTCTGTTCTTTGTGATCTGCGTATTGCGATGACGATACATTCGTGATGTATTGTGCAGCCCTAATCCGGCGTCACTCTGTAGTGCATGCTGGGAATTCGGACGCTCTCTCTTGTGGCTACACAACTCTATTGGTCAATGCTCTAGGCTCGTGTAAATGGTTCGTTTTGCTGTAGAGGCCATGGTAGGAACTTGGAAATCCATCCATCCATTTTCAGCTGCTTATCTGAGGTTCGCTCACGGGGGCAGCAGCCTAAGCAAAGAGACCCAGGCTTCCCTCTCCCCAGCCACTTGGGCCAGTTCCTCCGGGGGGATCCTAAGGCATTCCCTGGCCAGCCAAGAGATATAGTCCCTCCAGCATGTCCTGGGTCTTCCTTTAGGTCTTCTCTCATTTGGACGTGCCCGAAAAACCTCACCACGGAAGCATCCAGGAGGCATCCTTACTAGATGGCCGAGCCACCTAAATTGGCTCCTCTCGATGTGGAGGAGCAGCGGGTCTACTCCGAGCCCCTCCCGGATGACCGAACTTCTCACCCTATCTCTATAGGAGAGCCCAGCCATCAATTATAAAATATTGCCTACTTTATATCATAGAACAGGGAAAGATAGTCACATTAAGTATTCTTGAAGTTACATTAAATGTTGTATCCCCACAGGATTAATAATGCCTTCTGATAAGTGTCCAATCTAATAGACATAAACACATAAAAACAGATTTTTTTTAAAGTGGAAAAACGCTGAGTGCTGAGAGACACCTTCAAAAATTACAAAGAGAGTAAATGTGGCTACAATCCTGGACCGACTGATCTGCATATTTGAGTGAGTGAGAGAGAGAGAGAGAGAGAGAGAGAGAGAGAGAGAGAGAGAGAGAGAGAGAGAGAGAGAGAGAGAGAGAGAGAGAGAGAGAGAGAGAGAGAGAGAGAGAGAGAGAGAGAGAGAGAGAGAGAGAGAGAGAGAGAGAGAGAGAGAGAGAGAGAGAGAGAGAGAGAGAGAGAGAGAGAGAGAGAGAGAGAGAGAGAGAGAGAGAGAGAGAGAGAGAGAGAGACTTCCCTTATCTGTTTGCCTCAGAGCTGAGGACAGATGAAAGAATAGAACAGTATTTGATAGGCCCAACTTCTCCACCTTCTCCTCAACCAAACATATTCCTCCTCTTCCTGCTCTCCCTTGCCTTAGGCATACTGGAAACCAGTTTAACTGGTTGTGTCCGTCTTAAGCAAAAAAGAGAGGGAGAAAGAAATCACAGACTGTTTTCAAACTTTATTTGTTATCTGTATTTGGTATAGGTAGTGTCCCACAGGATGTGGGGTTTATTTCTGTAATTGTAAAGACAAAACTTAATAAAGATTAATCACTGAATTGCTAATTGTAGATAAATCCTTCTAGAACTCGTTGCAGCGGGTGTTCTCTTAGTAGTCCCAGAGTTCACAAAGCCATTTTCAAACTTTTATCGTTTGAATCTGGTTTCCTTGAGTCAGAGATGTGAAACAGCTTTGGAAAGAGTCTGAGACCAAATTTCAAATGAATTTAAACAGAATTAATTAAGACATGTTGTGACTGAATTGCGACAGGGACATTTGCACGATATGAGCGATTTGTGTCTCGCTAACCAAAAGTGTTGTATTTCAAAATCCTGTGAGATTCCAACTGAAAATGTACACATTTTACCCCAAACATTCTCAATGTTAATTTCAATAAGCTGCTGCAGGACTGGCATTTCAAATGCAGGCTAAAGAAGTTCAATATCCAAAAAACGTGAAAGTTGCATTTTTATGTTTAGTTTTTATATTCTAGCTTGGTCGGCAATCAAAGGGGTGGTACATTTTTTCTATCGTTTCCTGCTGCTTTTTCTTCTCTGATAAAAAAAAAAAACCTGCATGCTGGTCCAATACCAGTCCTTTATTTATGGAATAAGACTCCACAGTTCTTCCTGGCTGACTTACAATATAAAAGTAACAATAATAATTATTAATGTTAATCTACAAATAAACTTCGTAAACAACCAATAATAGAAAGTGACTCAAAAACAAAATGTAACAATATTCAAAATTAAAAATAAATAACATCAAGCTTTGTATCTTTATTCTGTTCTTTTTAAAGCCTGCCGCTCCAGAGCCATCCCAGCCACCACGACCTTCCTGCCAGACACAAATCTGAGTTATAGCACTCATTCAGTTTTTTTATCATACTCATAAGCATTAAAAGCATTCCTTCCTGTGGAAGGAAGAACCCATGCTCTGGCTTCCATGCTGCAAAACACACACACACACACACACACACACACACACACACACACACACACACACACACACACACACAAATAAAACATTATTGAATAAGGACACAGATGAGTACACTGTGAATACGTACACTCATCCCAGTGTGTGTATGTATGTACACTCTCATGCTCAAAGACGCAAAGTTGCTTCCATATAAGGACAGCCGGTATCTACAGAGAAAAGGCGAGGATGCATGGTACAAATCACAAACTCTATTCTGTTAGCAGAATAATAAGAACAGCTAATTACTGCAGAAAAAAGTAATCTTGATGCAGGAAGATTTATACCATAATTTTTGCATTCATCGCCTTTTGATCTGGATGATTTCTGCTAATCCCTTGTCCTGACAGATGACCTGATTGGTTTGTGTAATCCCAGTTTTCCACCGGATGCGTAAGTGGCACCCAATGTCTTTGAAGGGCAATGCGCAGCTAATAACCATGGCTATAGTCAATGGGTTTGTGTCCACCAGGAGCACAACGGCACGTCTCAAACACGTTCCAGGATTGTGGTGTTGCATATTTAATGCTAGCTGCGGCGAAAACGCACATTTCATGTGTCCATCACATGAAAGGTCGGTGTTGTTGACGTGCAAACAATGCGTCGACATTCCACTTGTTTTTGACTCAGCCGGCATTTCATAGTTGCACCACCATGCTGACTTTACGAGTGGACTTTTTTCTAGTTACGCCTTCAGAACACGTCAAGCTCAGCAGTTGGGAGCTGTGTCAAGCATCCAGCAAATTTCAAAATAAAAGACACATGCAGATTAGGTTTGTTTACTAAAATAATTCATGGGAAAATGCTTCCAAATTCTGTTTTACTCACTCGTGATCTCTATCTCATTTTTTCTGCAATTTATTTGGGAGGGGGGATCCGTGAAAACACAATTTTCTATTGAAGGCGTCCTATCCACTCCATAAACCAAATGTATTTTTAACTATATGTTAACGTAATTGCAAAATACGGCCATTTGTCAGCTGCTCTAAGGTTTACCGATGAACTCTATCGCTCATAATAGCTTATTTTTGCTGGACTAACCACAGAGATTGCCCTCTGTTAGTTACAGCCAAGTCTTTTGTCAGTGAAAAGCTCTTCATTTCTTCATGAACTCCGTGAACTCATTCCGTTTCCTGCCTCCGCCAGCTCATCTGCTGTTCGTCTCTGGGCCGACCTTAAACTCCAAACTAAGCTAGGGAGTATCGCTGCCTCCTGCCATCTGTTCATAAACTCCTTCAGCCAGGAGGACACACAAGGAATAATATTGTAATATCTGGCAAACGTCAGCCTGCTGCTGGTCTCTGTAAAAGAACATCCAATCATCTCTGCTGGATTTGAACTGTTTAATTTGCTTTAAATTAACTGTTCTTCTCTTTTTCTGGGAAACAATTCATTAATACTGAACGTGTCTTGTTTTACCTTTGCAAAACTCAACATATGCAATAAAAAATTATGTTGTTAACACAGATTTAATAGTAAAAAATATATATATTTGTGCAGTTCTTGGTTATTTTTAATATTTTTGCCCATCTTTTTTTTTTCTCAGGAGTTTTATGACCACACAAAGACCCTCTGGCAGGATGAAGGTGTGCGGGCATGCTGGGAAAGGTCCAATGAATATCAGCTCATCGACTGCGCGCAGTAGTGAGTCTCTGCTTTGTTCACTTTTTTGAAACCCTTTACACAACCGTTACAGGTTCAGTCGTGTGGCTGGATCTCTCCATCCCTGTAGCGTACCGATCACCTTGCACTACTTTAGAACTGTGGGTGCTGCTCTGCTGTTATGAGCCCACCCACTAATGTCGTTCCTCAGTTGTAACTGGAAATCCACCTGAACCATGTAGAGTGGAATAAAGCCACGCTGGATAGGCGCTTGTGGAAAAGGACCATAATGCAACAGGTCCGACTGTTTTGAGAGCTTTGCTGGTTGTTAAGAACATGTTCGATGCCTGAGACACGAGAACGAGGCCATTTCATCACAAACGTTTTGAGGCATTTTGAAACCCTTTTGGAGGATGTCGGCCCCGGTTTGCTGCCAGCAGTTACGGCTGGACCGAGACGCAAGAACTCAAACTTGAAGTGGAGACAGAGGCTTCCCCTTCTTTGTAGGATTTCTCTTTTTCTTTACTGTCATCCTCCACCTCCTTCTTGCCCTCCTCGTCTCAGCAGCCTCAGATTAGATGCTGGGCTGGTTGGCCAGACCGGAAGTGCTCCCCTCCCCCTTCCATGTGCTTATGTAAACGGAGAAGCAGAGAAAAAGAAGGAAGAGCTATTTTTAACCCGGGCAGGCTGCAGAAGGAGAAAGAATGAGTGAATGTGTTTGGAGAGATACAACTTCAGCATTATTGATGAAGGCTGTTAGCAATAAATGGAAACGTCAACACTGGATCAGCATGGGAGTAAGTCAGGTCCACCGCTCACCCCCTCGGCTTTTCACTTCTTTTTTCTCCTTTGAATTAAGGGGAATTACATCATCCTCTTCATGCAATAATAAAAATTTAAAAAAGGAAGAAGAACAAGGGCATTATACTTTGTGCTGTGTGGGTGATGTGAAGAGGAAGCCACTTTTCTGCTCCGTCATGCTCCTTTGTGTTGTTGTTGTTGACCTCAGTAACACATCTTTCACATGGCTGTGAGGGTGTTTTTGCCCTGGGCTTCACGAGGAGTTCGGTTGTTGGCTGTTTACTTCCCAGGTCTGAACAGCGTGACAGGGCTGAGACTCTGGGTGGGTTTTGTCTCCAGAGAACAAGGCCCGTTTGTTAGTTTCTGTTAATTATTAGACAGAAATTCAAAATTTCTTCACATGATGAAATGTTAAAAACACTCCCTCATCACTTGCTATGGCTGTGAAAGGTGACAAAAACTAATCAAAAACAACAATATAACGTGTAGAACTCATTTTATGGATTAGACCTTAAACACACATGGGATATATTTATTGTTATGGGAATTGTGTTTTTAATTCTAACATCTTGTCCATGTTTTTTAGAAAGTGGAAACATTTTCTAAATAAACAAATATAAACCAATATGTATTTTTAAATAAATATATTATTGTTTTTGGGAAAGATGTGATAAATAATTATTTATAAACCTCGCCTCCAATAGTGGCATTATAAATCATAAAAACAAGCTAAACACGTTTGTTACATATTTTATTTAAAGTCATTTTTGTGTTTTTACAAGTTTGGTCATAAACCCTAACCTTAATATATCTGTTATGTGACTTTTAAAGACAAATTGTTAATATTTGGTTCAAGTGTTCTTATTTTATTGCATATTTAAGCCTTACAGCATCAACATCCTTTGTGCAAAAGCTCTTTAAAAGTTTTAGTCAGACACAAATTGGATCTAAGAAGCCAAAACTAAATGCTTTTTCAAAGATCAAATCAAACTTTATTTAAAGATAAATTATTAATGCGTAAAATGTTAGTTTTCATAATTCTTACATTCTTGTCTTATAAAAGTATTTAATGGTTATGTTTTAAAACCGTGTTTAAAACGGGTCCGATTTTTACTGGAGTGATTTAACGTTGTATTTATAGGGTTGATGTTTTGTGTCGTGTTTATTACCTTTTGATTCTTTTCCCAGGATAAAGTTTTACTACGTCTCCCCGTTTCTTACCTAGAATAAAGTCTTTCTTTACCGTTAGGGGAGCTCACTTCAGAGGCGGACATTTTCTTTCTTTCTTTTTTTTTCCAGTTTTTGCTAAATCATTATTTTTAAATATTCCTTGAGTCATTTTTAAATCCGTATTTTGCTGTCACGTTGGTATTCTTAGTTTGTATTTTAAACTTCTTGCTCTCATCCTTTCTCACTTCTCTGATTTCCATTTTTCATTTTCCAGCTCTGTTTTTATTTTTTATTTTTTAACTTTTTTAGATTTTACATGTATTTTTTCACAGCTCGTTCTCTAAATTTTGCAATTTTTCATCCGTTTATTTCAATATAATTGAATATTTGTCAAATTCTTCAGGGCATTTTCTTTCCTCCTTTTAGCTTGTTTTTGTCCTCCATCAAACCCACTCCATTCCCTGCATTGCTCCCTCTGTTTCTCCTCTTCCTCCTCCTCTTCTGTCGCGGTTTCTTTCCCTCCTTCCTTGTCATTCTTTCTTTTTTTTTCTCTGTTTGCCTCTCCCTCTTTCTGGCCCCTCTCCAGTAGCACAAGATTTGGAGCCGATTGTCTATTTATAGTGTGTGGTTCTGTCGCCATGACAACCAAGCTGGAGGCCAGGGCGCCAGAGAGCTATTTTTGGAGCAGCGCTGTAATGTCAGACACAGCCTTCTCTCTCTTCGTCTTTCCTCTGCTTTCGCCAGCTCTCTTTCAGGAAATGGTGTGTGTGTGTGTGTGTGTGTGTGTGTGTGTGTGTGTGTGTGTGTGTGTGTGTGTGTGTGCGTGTGTGTGTGTGTGTGTGTGTGTGTGTTTTGAATGGGGATCGACTGCTGAAGCCCTTCACTCTGATCGGTTTACAGGATGAAGCTTTAAAGCACAAAGAGGCAGTAAAACCTCTGGAATCGCTCCACTCCGATCATCCCCCTCCTCCAGAAAACTCCGAACATTTTTTAACTGAACTCGATACTCCCGAGACCTCATTCTTGTCCATTGCCTGAATGATTTTTGGATTTTTTTTAAATGAGTTTTGATCTAAAAGATTAATCTTTTTGATTATAGGATTTCTGTTAAGATCTAACTTTAATTAGAGTTTTTAGGATCTAAAGATGTCCTATTTTTTCTGAATACCTATAGTAGTTTAAATAGACAAATTAAATGTATATAAAAAATCTTTTAATGGTAAAAGTGACTGATCGAATTCATATTTTATGCCTATCTTTAGTTCAATAAAACTAAAAATTTGCTGTGTTTTTAACTTAAAAAATACTAAATCCACCTTTTAAAAGTTTTTTTTCCTCGAACACCTTCAGACACGCAAACACACAAAGTGTGTAGTAGGGTCCTTGACTGTTTTTCTGGGAGGAAATTATGTTAACTTCTAAGTACAGTGCAAAGTAGATTTAAATTTCAACAGATGTGGAACGTGTGTGTGTGTGTGTGTGTGTGTGTGTGTGTGTGTGTGTGTGTGTGTGTGTGTGTGTGTGTGTGTGTGTGTGTGTGTGTGTGTGTGTGTGTGTGTGTGTGACCATGGAGCCGCCTGGACACACAAAGAAAAACACTCCAGATGTTTTTCAAAATAACCTAAAATGATTTGCAAAATAAAGGTGCATCATTCAGAAATGATTGTTTCACTTTTTCATAGCGTTTATTATTCAGGTTGCATTGAGATTTAAATGTTTTTACATAAATGAAAAATAAAACTTTCAGTATTTGGGGTGTTCGGATCATTCGTGCCAGCACAAATGTTTAACTCAGCGTAGCGTAGTCCCGTTACCAAAAGCAGGGTTTAAAGGAAAAACAATATTAAACAGCGAGTGTTTCAGGTGATGACCTCTTTGTTAATTTGTTAAGAAAGTGACAAAAATAAAAAAGAATTTAATTCTTGCTTTAAGAATTTTCTCACGCCGTTAAAATGTTTTGTCAGTCAGTGTTTTGTTTTTGTTTAAATTAATTATCTGAAAAAAATGTATTAAAGTTGTAAAATCAAAATTTTCTTCTTCATTTATTGTAATTTTAACCTGATAAATTGGAGTTTAGTTTACGCAGAAGTTTTTATAGTAACAGCACCAAAAAGAAACATTTAGAAGTAGGTCAATATTCATCCGCACTTAGCTTTCCATGAAGTTCCCTCCTACAGTTTTCCTACCATACAATCAGCAAAAGTTATAATTTTCTTTTGAACCTTATCTTTTCTTGTAAACACCGGTCTATTTCCAAACACCAGACAAGGATCTTGTATGTGTTTCCACTGTCTGCCACCCCAGAATAACCCTGGCAAGTTAAACATAACCTCTCTGTCACCGCAGTGGCCGCTATTCTTTAGTTCAGCTTACAGACACGGTTATTATTGGCACTTCTATTAATAGGCAGAACTGCTAAAAGCTGAGTTGTGCTGGGCACGTCGACGCCTCGGACCACCACTTTGGCCTCGGCAGCCATGTTTAACCTGTCACGATTAGAGCTGCAGCTTTGTCACATGATCACATGATCCAGATTATTTCTGGGGTTTTGTGTGTGTGTGTGTGTGTGTGTGTGTGTGTGTGTGTGTGTGTGTGTGTGTGTGTGTGTTGGGGGGGGGGGGGGGGAATGTTAAAGATAGAGTTTGTGGGGTTGCAGATGGGAGCGGGCTGTGGGTGTGCTGGCTTAGTGGAAGCGTAGTGGTGTGGGAACAGCTGAACCACTCGACCCCTGCAGTAAACCAGTTACCTAACTGGATGAGAGTGTGTGTGTTTTGATGTGAATACTATCGTCTGTTTGCATTTTGCAGAAAGATGCACACAGAATATTTTTGTCTCTCTTCCGAACTCCTAATGTCGTGCCGGTCTGGTTCTTCAGCCTCTAAAACCCCCCTCACCCCCCGCCCACCCTCCGTGGCTCTTCTCCTTACCTTCAGCCCTCCTGTCACATTTCACCCCTGCCTGCTACATTCCTACCATACCTGCTGTCAGCTGTCCTAACAGAACGTAGACAGTCATTCAAAAGCAGGATGACCATCAAACAGACGATCCCCACTACTTTCTATGGTTTATATAGAATTGTTTTGGGTTTTTTTGTTACTTGTTTCCTTTACAAAATACGTTTCTAGGCAGTTAAACCAAACTGTTCACTCCTTCACACACATATCTGCTTTGAGTCCCACATTTTATGTATTTGAGATCACTTTAAAAGTTTTCTATCAGCCCGTTGGATATCTTTTTTTAAATTAATCGGGATCCCACCAGATTGCAACCATTAGGGTTGCATAAAATTGCAAGAAAGTGTGCAAATTTTCATTTGGAATCACACTGAATGGTACATGTCACACTTTGGCAGTCCAAATTGGATGAAAATGTTCATTCTGTGATTTATTCACAAAGTCAGCTATGCGTCAAATAGTTGTCATTGTTTCAAGCTTTGGTGAAACTCTTGCCTGTGCCGTTCTAGGGCTGGACAATAATTCAATAGCGATATATATCGATAGTCATGTGGTGGATTAGCACAAAAATGGGTCAATAAAATCTTCAATAAAAAGTTTCCTTTTTCCATTATAGCCTATTGGGTAGCTTCTTATTAGATTCATTTCACACACCCAACCAATCCGTCACCAAGCCCCCCCCCCCCCCCCCCCCCAAAAAAAAACCTAAACAGACAGCAATGTCACATAAACAAGATGTTGCAGCAAGGAGACGTGGAAGAATGTGTCCCGAAAAAAGGTTAGAGTAGTCCACCAGTGTGGCCAAATTTTCATTTTTACAAATTTAATTTACTAAATACAATTATCATATATTTAATGAGACTCGTCATAAATCTATACTTGAATGTGTCTAAATATATTTTTGAAAACGTTTGTCACCCTCATCACGTCAGAGTAGCAGGACTTTTTTCCAGATTTTGTGTAGCAAACGCTTGAAGTAGGTGACTCCGACTCACACACCTCAGAGAGCAGCAGCACCATGTTCAGCAGATCATACCTTTGGGTGGGCCGTCTGCATACCCACCCACGCACCTACACACACACACACACACACACACACGCACACACACACACACACACACACACACACACAACCACACACACACACACACACACTCCCCCTGTGCTACTACAGCAGCTCCATTGACAAGGATGCCGGTGACTCAGACTGGATCTGATCTCACTTTGAGTTGCAACGTACGTCCTCTTGTGGCTGTTCGGAGACTCATCTCCCAGATGCTTTAGACACACTCTGTGTTGTTAACCCACATTGCTCACACACGCATCTTACTATAATTATTTCCTCTTATGTCTTATTTTTTGCAAGATGTTTACACAAATTATTTTTTCATTCCGAGAATGTCGTGATTGCAGTTTTTTTTTGTATGAGCAGCTGAGATCTGAGTGTTTTTATTTTCTGTTTGCAGCTTCTTAGACAGGATTGATGTGGTCAGGCAGAACGACTACACACCTACTGATCAGGTTTGTGATAATAGTTCTACAGTAATACATAAAAAGACTGGAATCATCACACACACAGAGAATAACATGAAGCTAGCTCTTTTTCTGGGTATTGATATTGCGCACACGGGCACATTGTCATGACTCATTTAGCCACCAATAATGTCTAAACTGAGGAAAAACTCATATTTTGCTGAAAAACACGACAGACACGTTTCACACCTCAGGGCTGCACAAACAGAACCACTGTGCATCATATAGCATAGTGAGTTTAGGTTTGCAGATCATCCAGCATCCATCATGCTGTTGAATGTGATCACAGACACCAGAGAAGTGGCCTTTATGCAATCCCTTTGAGCCTAAATCCACACAGAGGATATAATCTACAATAATCGATTTAATCAAGAAGAAATATTTAAAGGTGTGGTTCACAAAAAATGTTTTTAATAATTATTTCTGATCATAATCGGTCACTCCGAGTATTTCATGCAGGCTGAACCTGTAGATAGTCTCCTACACCTATCTCCTGCATTAGCTTCTGATAGAAAACAGACGGTGAAACTCTAGGATTAGAAAATCCTGACAGATCTACGTCACACTGTCACTTAACGTTCATGGGCTTACCCATCTTGACTCACGACAGGGAAGGCTGTTGTTGGTTTAGCGTCCAGGAAACAGCAGAGAATGTCTCGGCTATTATAAGCTAACCGTTAGCATTAGCAACTCTACCACACAGCAGAACTCCTTCAGGCTTGAGTTATTTGTGGAGATAAAACATCCATGTCGCAGAACAAACAAAATCAGAGGTGGAGTTGCGTTGTTGCTCGTCAGTCAGCAGTGAGATGTCCAACTTTCAGTAATTAAGTCTACAAAGCCTGAAGCTCACCTCTGATGTGGCTCACTTCTACTTCCTGAAACTGGTGCGCAGGAGCTTTGTTTCCACAGAGTACGACTTACAGGACATTCATTCCTCCTAGAGACCTCTGCAAATTTAAATGAGTGAAACACATCTTTGAATAATTTCTGGCTTTAATCAGAAGGAGCTTTCTGGTGGCTAATCTGTTTTTTTTTTTTTATATATATCTGCTGCCTGCTCTGAGTTCATTCCGGCTTTTTCCATCTCTGTTCCAGGACCTCTTGCGATGCAGAGTACTCACATCTGGGATCTTTGAGACAACTTTTCAAATAGACAAAGTCAATTTCCAGTAAGTCAGAAACTTCATTTATTACAGCGTCGGGTCATTTATGCTCTATCATGGACTTAAATCAGCAGCGTTGTTAGTGTAGGGAAAATTATGCAACAATTACATAAACAACTTAGTTTATTTATGTATTTATGTAATTACACACACAAATGCACACACACAAGTCATAGTTGTTTCTGCTTGGAGTAAACAAAAAGAAAACAATTTTAAAACCTTACTAAGTCTTTTTAACGGTTGTGTGAGCTTAAAGTCTGAAATCTTTAGATGCCCTAAAGTCATTGATGGTTGTAAGAATAATAAAAATAAAAAACCCAATTTCAGGACTTTACAAAGCAGATCGTGTTAACAAAAATTCAACATTAGAGCTTCTAAAATCATTTGTGATCAAATGAAAATAAAAAGCATCATTTTAAGACTTTAGGAAGTTTGTGAGAGTTGGGAAAACTAAGAGAATAAATCCCTAAATTTAAATAAGACTTAATAAAGTCAAAATCAACACATTTTGCATCATCGTACCTTCCCCAGCATTAGTTTAGAAACAAAGGCGAACGTTTTGATCTTGCAAGCATTGAAGTTAAGGAATGAATAGAAAGTTCTGCTTTATTCTGATGATTTTTTTTTTTTTTTTTGTCTGGCAGTATGTTCGATGTCGGCGGTCAGAGGGATGAACGCCGAAAATGGATCCAGTGTTTTAATGGTCTGATGTTACTTAACCGTTGAACGGGTCATAGATTATTCACGAATAGCTTATCATCTCACTGATGTCTGCTTTTGTCGGGTGTTGTTTTGTTGGTCCCTTTCCGGCTGCATGTGTTGGGTCCAGATGTGACGGCGATCATCTTTGTGGTGGCGAGCAGCAGCTACAACATGGTGATCAGAGAAGATAACCAGACTAACCGACTACAGGAAGCCCTCAATCTGTTCACAAACATTTGGAACAACAGGTCAGCAGAGCTGTAGATTTTTACTGTGCTCGGTTTCTTTCTTTCTTTCTTTTTTATATTTTGCATGTTTATCTTTTTTTAATAAACTGGTTTTAAATCAAAAAGCAACTGAAAATTTGATGAATACTGAAACAGAAGTGAGTAGTTTTGTTTCTATTACTTGTTTCTTCTAGAATTTTTTGGACTGATTTATTTTCTGTAAAATAATTTGGAGCTATAAATTCCCCAAAGGCAGCAGGGTGAGAAGACTGTTGCTGAAGACAGAAGCTCTTATATCTCTCCATCCCAATCTGTCCTTGTACATGTTTACCGATACCAAAGACACTTTGCAGTGACCTGGTGAATTTCCTTCCACAGGTGGCTACGGACCATTTCTGCAATTCTCTTCCTGAACAAACAGGACCTACTGGCTGAGAAGGTTTTGGCAGAAAAATCCAAAATTGAGGAATATTTCCCAGAGTTTGCACGCTACACCACACCTGATGACGGTAGGTGGTACAACTGGGATTAATAGTAAAAATAAATGGTCAGTATTTGATATAGCACCTTCTAGAGTCCTGGAACCCCCCAAGGTGCTTTACAACACAATCAGTCATTCACCCATTCACAGGTTCTAGTCGGAACCTTTCGACGTCACACACCAACTCTGACTCCTTCCCCACCAGAGAGGTGACATTTCACGTACTGAGAGCCAGCTTTTGTAGCTGAGGATCAGACCGCCCACCCTTCTCACACTGAACCTGACCCCTTTGGCCCCTCCCACGAGTGATGAGTCCATGAGAAGGAGGACCGACACCTCCTCTTTGGGTTGTGCCTGGCCAGGCTCTATAGGTGAATGCCCGGCCACCAGGTGCTCACCAACCTGCCCCAACTCCAGGCTTGGCTCCAGAGGGAGGCCCTGGTGACCCCAGCTCGGGCCAGGGAACACTGTGTCCATATACGTGACTCATCATGAGGGGTCTGATCCCTCGCCTAGAACCTGTTTGCCATGGGTGACCTTACCAGAGGCATGAAGCCTCAGACAGCTTAGCTCTTAGGATCATTGGGACATTCAAACCCTCCACCATGGTCAGGTGGCAGCCCAGGGAGGGGAAAAACAAATTCCATTCGTCTTCCAATCAGAGTTGGAATGAGCTTAATCACTGAGGATCTACAGAAACCTTTCATGATGACAGCTCCGTGTAGGTCTGAGGAACGTGTGTAAATCTGAATTGCTGCATCCCACAGTTACACCACATGGTGAAGTGTGTGAACATTTTCATGTTTCATGTATTTACTGTTGGTAAAACATTGATCATGTGTGTGTGTGTGTGTGTGTTTGTCCAACAGCAATACCGGAGCCAGGGGAAGATCCTCGGGTTACCAGAGCAAAGTACTTCATACGGGATGAGTTTCTGGTGTGTACAAAGAACAAACTCAACCAGGTAAATCTTGCTGTACCTGGTTGAGTTTGATCAATTTCCGTTCGTTTTAAAACATATTTTTCCTGTACTTGTATGATTCTAGTTTTCAGAACCACGGAGCCGTGCAGCATAAGCAGATCAGGGGTCTCATTTATGAAACTTTGTAGAAACCTTACTAAACCTCTGCCTAAGCTCAACAAAAAAATTTTTGCTTATGCAAATAAAATATACTGCTTTATAAAACACAGCTGTCCTATAAATGTGCTCAGGTGATCTTGGATCACATCGTGCTGGTGAAGGTTCTCAGTTCTCAGTCATCAAGTCATGGTTATCCAGAAGGGTTCAAGTGACGGCGACTGGACTTCTGTGTTCAGTGGTCTCCTTTACAAAGCAGCTGAAGACTCACCTGTTCAAGCTGGCTTTTGTATGACCTTCTTCACCACTCTCTCTTTATTCTGCTCTCCCCACCTATTCCACCTTCCTCAGGATCCACTGATTTCCCTATTTCCTGTTCACTCTCTCTCTTTCTTAACATTTTTTGATCACAATTGCCTATTTTTGCTCATTTTAAATATATTTTTAAACATTTTCTAAATGCTTTTTTATATTTTTACATTTTTTGTTTTTGTGAAGCGCCTCGTGATTTTTATCTTGAGAGGCGCTATAGAAATGATATTTTCTTCTTCTTCTTTGGCTTCTTGCAGATGTTTTGCTCCTTTGTCAGTTCTGACTGGAATACGGGAGGGTCAAGCTTATAAGCTGTGGCTGTCTGTTGTTGCTTAATGAGCTTGTTTAGCAGTCGGAGCCAAATGTTTTGTCTTGATTTCTAGGCTAAAACCAATGATGATCAGCTGGACGGGTACATGTTTGGTAAATAGTTGCTTAAACGTTTAGAAGAAATCCTTTGGATGGCTCAAAAAGTTATAAATTTGATTATAATGGACTTCTTCTGACACTTAAAGCAGGCTGAAACTAGGGTAAATAAAGGAACGCTTACATGTTAGTGTAGGTTTGGGGAGTGGAGTCGTCACCAGTACTGATTTATCCCCACCTGTCTGTCTTTTTCAGACGATCAGCACAGCCAGCGGAGGCGGACGGCATTACTGTTACCCACACTTCACCTGCGCGGTCGACACAGAAAACATCCGTCGTGTCTTCAATGACTGTCGCGACATCATACAGAGGATGCACCTACGGCAGTATGAGCTCTTGTGATCCACAGTGCCACCACGCCCACTTATTTACCCACTGCCCTGCTTAGCAACACGCCCCCACCACCACTGTCACAACAACCAGTTAGCTACTTACCCCTCCACTTCTACTAAACTCACCTGACAACCCCCCCCCCCCCCCCCACCTCGATGCCACCTCTCCTGCTCTGAAACAACAAAAAACTGAAACGCCTTTTTTCTTTTGTTAAAAAAAAATAAAACGGTTCTATCAGCCAACAGCCTGGACTGGCACCTCGATCCAGGATAGAGGGTAGAGACTGGAACCCTTCCGTTTATTTCTGTCTGACATGTATGAACACACACTCACAAGTACACACACACACTTCAGAATAAGACACTCAAACGTTTATTATAACGGCCACTCAGTCATTTAGTCCTGCGCCTCTAAAAATGGTCAAAATCAAATAAAGCGTTCTCCGAGAGGACTCGGTTTACCGTGTGCTGACGAGAAGCAGAGGACGGAGTACACGGACGGCGGCGAGTGGCTACAGGTGGCTTTTCTTCTGATGAACGAGAGCGTGACTCTGAGATGAAGACTCAAGAAATCAGCTGAGGAATATTTACAGAAAATAAATAAACAAAACATGAAAGATGAGAGAATAATGCATACCAGTGAACTTCATGCAGTGCAAAATAATCCACATATATATATGTATATATATATATATATATACATATATATATGTATATATATATATATATATATGTATATATATATATATATATACATATATATATACATATATATATACATATATATATGTATATATATATATATATATATATATATATATATATATATATGTATATATATATATATATATATATATATACATATATATATGTATATATATATATATATATATGTATATATATATATATATATATATATATATATATATATGTATATATATATATATATACATATATATATGTATATATATATGTATATATATATGTATATATATATATATGTACATTCCTGTAACATCACAGGGCAACTTTTGAGTTTTTTGGTTTTGCCCATGTTGTGTGTTAGTGTGTGAGAGAGATATCTGCCTTTATGCAACTTCTCCCGACACTATCACACACACACACACGCACGCACGCACACACGTACATACGTATGATCCAGCCCTCATTGGTTTCCAACTTCCTCCTTTTGTCTTGTTCTCTCACCTTCTCCTCGGCTTTAAGGACGGCCGTCTTTTCATTTACTGCTGGACTATTATTCTTGTACAAACTGTAAAATGTATTATTTTGTACAACTTTACTGAAGAAAAGAAAATATCTTGTAGAAGATCCCTGTGCCTTCATCACGACTGTCTGTGTAAAAATGAGCTAATATGTGAGTTCTGTATTCACTGCGCTGTACAGGTCTGTTCCACCTCGTTCAGACCAGCTCACCCCGCCGCCGCCGCCGCCGCCGCCCGGGGCGGTGAGGGCATCGGGTCCATGAGGACACCTTTCATCTGTTGCTTTGTTTTTTTTTTTTTTTAACATTTGTGGATGAATTAATTTGTTCTGCTTTGACTCTTTTCTGGTTTATATAATAGAAATTTAAAAATGAAAGATATCAGACACTCTTATGCTGTGTAGTGAAGCATAATGAACCTTAACACAACTTGATATATATAAAATATATTCCAGATTTTATATTTTATATATATGAACTGTACACCTCTATCTGTCTACTTTGTGAGTTTCTTATTTTTTTTTCCGTTAAAAGAACTCAAGTTGGGGTGCAAAGTGGTGGATGTTTCAGTTTTTATCTATTTATTTTTTTCTAATTTAGTTTGAACTAAAGAATGAGGAAATATCCAGATGCAACACATTTCTTGTTTTACCAACTTATATTTTTTAGGAGTTTTTTTTTTTTGCCTAAACAAGAGGAGATGATTCGTTTCCACAGCTGTAGTTCACATCACAATCAGTCAGCCGTCAGCTCATCAGACATAATAAAGTCAATGAAAACGCAAGAATTTTGTAATAAAGGCTAAAGTCAGAAAGGGAATAGTTTTTATTTGTATTGATTAAGGAAGACAAAATGTTTAAAACTGGTATTAATTTTCACTTACAGATGTTGACCTGCACTTGTACAGCTCCTGTCTGAGTCAGAGGACTCCAAAGCATGTATCATTCATCCATTCACACACATTCACACACTGGTGGTGATGAGCAACAATGTAGCCACAGCTGCCCTGGGGCGAGGCTGCTGGACACCATCGGTCCCTCTGAGGGTGAAATATCTTTCCCGAGGACACGACTGACAGTGCATGGATTTAAACCTGCAACCCACCAACTACAGGGCGGACTCCTAACCCCTGAGCCACTGTCACCCGCAATTATTAACCAACAATTTCAAAAGCATACAAATATTTTTTAAGACTTATTTGTAAATTCTGATTCAAAGATGATTTAATCTCCAAATCATAAAACTGCTCACATGCCTTAAACTAAATCGGGTTTTAATCCAGACTTTAACAAAGAGGTGGGCAGTTTCAGCAGGATTTAACTGTTTCAAACACCCCAAAATCAGGCTTTATCACCAAAGTCACTTCCTTTAAATCAGCTTACACCATTGTCAACAACATCCACCTTTCATTGGTTTCTGTGTCAGGTTTTTGTAGGAAAAACCAAACGTTGGCCTGAGAATGTGGAACACATCACCCTGATAGACTAATGTCAGTTCATTTGTTTTCCTTTGAAATCTCAGCAAACAAGGTTTCTTCTGTCCGGTGTGCAGCAGTGATGATTTGATTTGTTTTTATGTCAACGCCCCTACATCTGTGTCCCCATTGTCACCCAAGCTGCACTGGTAAGTGAGTTTACACTTAGCTGAGTGAGCAAAATCTGTAACTGGAGATCTGCATGAATTTGTAAACCTGAACAACATGGGAAGGTTTTCAGTTAAATTACCAAACAGCAAGAGGAGGCCTGGTACTGATGCAGGATGATGCTGCAAAACATCAGCAGCTTGGAACTCACTTTGATAAATTACCTGATTTTGAACCCTAGATGCTTCTTGATTGGTCCAGATTAACTGGTTTCATAAATTAGACTAAATGGGTTGACCAAATCATGCCCAGCTGACCTGCAGTCTGATTAGTGGGTTAGTAGTGGGGATTTCTTGTTTGTTCAACTAAACTTCTATAGTTTATTTAGAATAGAATAGAGTAGACTTTATTGATCACACAGTGGGGAAATTCACTTGTTACAGCAGCACCAACACTTAGACAATAATTCAAAGAAAAATAATAAAAGTAGTATATGTATATACACATAGGCAGTAAGCTATTGTTGTAACATTCGACCACTAAAAACCTTGAATGAAAATTAAACTTGGGTTCAGAACTATGCAGCATACTGTAAGGGAGACAGGCATACTATGTAAGTCATGCACAAGTATTGAACACCTACTGCATTGATGTTATTGGAGCTACACCTTACAAGTTCATTGCCCGTCCTTATATGTATAGAAAGCTTTCCAAAGGTAAAACGAACCAAAATTAAATAGTCATTAACCTACAAATAAACCTTGCAAATTATATATATATATATATATATATATATATATATATTCTTTTTTTTCCCTCCTACTTTACCAACATTTATCTACAGATGATCGGCATTAGTGTGTTAGGCGGTTTCCTAGTGTTAAAATACTCGAGAAAAACGAGCAACATGGAAAATTCCTCGAAGGTCTACACCCACCGGGCCGCTAGAGGGAGCCAGAGTTCAACATCAACATAAATATACAAAAAAGAACCACGTGGGTCTAAAACCAGGCTGCTTACTGAACGTGCTTCCTCCGGCGAAACCCCGCCTCCCGCTTTCTCTTCCATTGGCGCGCACCTACAGCTCTGTGGCCGTGCTTCACCGCACCTCCCCGGCCGAAGAGAGCTCACCGTGGTGGAGCAGTGTGCGACAGAGTAAACGGAGCAGGCATGAACGCAGCGGGCGATGTTCGGGCCGGTTCGTCAGCCGGACCCGTCCAGCAGGGACTGAAAGAGGCTCTGATTGAGACGCTAACGGCCATCCTGTCTCCGGTTCAAGAAGTGCGCGCTGCCGCGGAGGAACAGGTCAAAGTGCTGGAAGTGACTGAGGGTAAGCGGTGGTCGGATCCTAAAGGCTCCCCCGGGGTTAAGCGTGATCATCATCCGAGTATTGACTTCTAAAACGGCCGAGAGGTGCTTTGTGTCAGGGCTTGGACTGCTGTTAAGCCAGCTAGTAGCCGGAGCGTTAGCAGAACTCCGTGGCTAATGTTAGGCCATATTCTCAGAAGTTGTTGGTGACTGAAACTGTTTTGATAGTGAAAAGAAAACACTGTCCTGTAATGGGCTCGAAAGCCCGGCTCCGTTGTCAGGAAAGCCGACTGGACCCTGCTCCGCGAAGCTAGTGGCGTTAGGCGTAAATATTAGCGGAAACCTAGCATGTAAGTTATTTGCAGCACATGGATGGGTAATATTTGGACCCCGGCCTCTGCAGCAAGGTAAACTACACTTCAGTTATCTCAGAAACGCAAATATTCTTGTTTTTGACGCGTGTGTGTAGTAAAGACCTACATTTTGAGTGTTTTACAGTTGCAAATTGGCATAATTCATTGTTTTCTTTTTTCGTCCTGTATGAATCGGAAACCATCATTGTTACTTAAAAACGTTCAAAGGTCGAGCGAGCTGATGTTTTAGCTCATATTTGAGTTCAGCGTTACCTCACGTCCCATGTCAAACGACATGTAGCTTTTAATACGAACATTATTTCCAAATAGACTGTCAGTTTGTCCCCGTAGTCTCTGGTAACCACTGACACATTTTCCCGCGAAGTTATCTCCAGGGGGGGGGGGGGGGGGGGGCTGCGCCTACCGAAGCCCGCCGAAGAAAGTCCCAGTGTCCAGCTGCATTAGGAGGTGTTTCACGTCGGGACATGCGTCATCATTTGCTTACCAAACTAAACCATAACAGTTTCTTCTTGGTCCAACAATCATTGTTTGATGTGTTGAGATCCCAAAATGATATTTAGATGGGTACAAAGCAACTCAGTGCCAGGAGGACCAGGCTCTGTTATTCCAACCCTATTTCATAACATCTCAACTTTGTACAAATGCATGCACGTGCTTTGGTTCCACATTTTGCATTAAGTGAAACTATAACAAAAAGTGTTTAGTGTTTATTATTAGTGGCCAGGGTTTGCCTTCAGGTGGGGAGCACAGGAGGTCCAAGCTAGCTGTCAGGGTGGCACTTGCCCACCCTGGACTTTCCCCAGCACCACCTCTGCTAAATGCAGTTTATAATTGTTAGTTTTCTGTCTGTCTCCATCTCCAGCTGATCATTTTTGAGCTACGAAAATGTTATGTGACAAATAAAAGATGATTTCCTTTTTGCTGTCGAGCTGAAATGCGTGTATACTGAGTGCAGCTCGACTAAACTGCTTTATTGTTCTGGAGTTCTCATGCTGCAGCTGAAATGTTAATCATGCACAGTCGGTGCACACACAGTGTTGCATTAAGTCCGACCCTTTACACTGGCCCCTCTCTCGGGCAGGTGCTCTGTGGGATTGTCAGCACTAACATTGTCTTCTGGCGCCTGATGTCACTTTTGTAAAACCCAGCTAGAAGCAGGGCTGAACGGCGGATGAAATCATTGTCCGCTCGCAGCGTTTTTTAAGTCTCTGAATTGTGTTTTATATTTACCACTTTTGGCTCCATCTTCATCTAAAAAGCCATTTTAAACTCACGAGTTGTTGCTTGTTTGCATCTTCTGCTCTTGTTGTGTTTTTTTCTGAGATGTTGTAGCTTCTGGTTTAGGCTCTGGACAATTAAATGCATGGTTTCTGTTTATCAAAGTCAAAATTAATCCTGACTTCAACATGTTACTGATCTGAGACATTCAGAGAGGGGGGTTCGATCAGTCGCCTCAATAGCAGTCAGTCATTAAAGTTTGTGTGAAATGTTTATTTAAATCTTCCCTGTCGTTGTGCTGGTTTTCCAGAATTTGGTGTCCACCTAGCAGAACTCACAGTTGACCCTTGGGGGGCACTTGCCATCCGTCAGGTGAGCAGACAGATGCGTGTTTCTCGCAATCTGAACCCTTTTCATGATCGTGTTTGTTTCTGTTGCTGTGACGTGCAGTTAGACTGATATGGGGTTATTTGTGTTTGCAGCTGGCCTCTGTCATTCTGAAGCAGTATGTGGAGACTCACTGGTGCTCCCAGTCAGAGAAGTTCAGGCCTCCTGAAACCACGGATCAGGTAAAACGCTCCCCTGGATACAGCTGCTTCAGAAACCACTGGGGCATTTTGAAGCCAGACATTGTCAGTCAGGTGTTGTGTTTCTCCAGGCTAAAGCTGACATCAGGGAGCTGCTCCCGAGCGGTTTGCGAGAGTCCATCAGCAAAGTTCGCTCCAGTGTCGCCTATGCCGTGTCAGCCATCGCCCACTGGGATTGGCCCGAGGCGTGGCCGCAGCTCTTCACCCTCCTGATGGAGATGCTGGTCAGTGGAGATGTCAATGCTGTGCATGGGGCTATGAGGGTCCTCACAGGTATGGGAAACATCCATGTAGTCACACTGGTGCCTTCGATCAGTCAAACATTCTGGTGACCCAATGTTGTGTTGTGTTCAGAGTTTACCCGAGAGGTGACCGATACCCAGATGCCTCTGGTGGCTCCAGTCATCTTACCTGAGATGTACAAGATTTTCACCATGGCTGAGGTATGGCATCACTTCCTGTTCTCTGCTGCTCACCAGGTGTGCCACAGCGGTGAGCAGAGCTATGAGAACAGTTCACTGATTGATACATTTTCTTCCTTCGAATTACATTTCTGCTGATGCCACGCTAATTAAAATTAAGCTGATTCATCTAACAGTTATTAGTTATAGAGTAAAACCAATGTTGATCTTTTTTTTAACAATAAAATGACAAATTATCAAATAGTTTTTCTGTCCTTGAGTTTGATGGTTAAGCTGCATGGTGGCACTGTTTGTGTTACTATTGTCTTGCAACATAAAGGTTGCCAGTTCAAATCCTGCCTGTGTGGCCCTTTCTGTGTGGAGTTAGCATGTCCTCCTCATGAATTTCCTCTGGGTGGTCCAGTTTCCCCCCACAGACCAAAAACACATGTGTCAGGCTGATTGGAGGCTCTAAATCATCCCTAGTGTCTGGTTATTTGTCTTTGTGTCCTCCTGTGATGGACTAGAGACCTGTCCAGGGTGTCCCTCTCATGTCTTCCGACTTGGCTCCCCGCAACACTAGTTAGGACAAAGTCATTAAGATAACGGATGGATGGTTTGTTGTGTGCACATATCGCCTGTGGGAACTGTTAGTTTCTGTTTTAGGCAATACATATTTGCTCATTTTCCTCCATTCTTGCAGGTTTACAGCATTCGTACCCGCTCCAGAGCTGTGGAGATTTTCACCACCTGTGCCAACCTGATCTGTGCTATCGAAGAGCTGGAGAAGGTAAAACAAGCGTCAATCAAATGGAGATTAGATAAATCAATTGGTGGGCCAAAAAAGTCAGGGTCAAGACGTTAATAGCGTGCCTGTGTGTGTGTTTAGGGTGCAGCCAAAGCCTTGATCTTCCCCGTGGTGCAGCAGTTTACGGAGGCGTTTGTGCAGGCTCTGCAGATGCCTGATGGACCCTCATCTGATAGTGGGCTGAAGATGGAAGTCCTGAAAGTGAGAGGCTTTTTAAGTTTGGCTAGCTAATAAAACCGTTTGTAATTAATGTTCAGAATTGTTATTTTTTTATTTACTGCTATCAAAGATTTCCTGTTCTTCTTTTCTCAGGCGGTGACGGCATTAGTGAAGAACTTCCCCAAACCCATGGTGTCTTCCATGCAGCAGATCTTACCCATCGTGTGGAATACACTGACTGAAAGTGCAGCTTTATATCCCTCAGTGTGATTTACAGCTACAGATGACTTGTGTTTGAAACCACTAATCCACTTGTTAACGGCAGCATTGCTGCGTGAAATCATTAACACCTGGTAAAAGGTTTTACCACACTGCTCCTTAACCAGTTGTCCACTTATGTGAGGACAGAAGTGAACTACACAGAGGAAGTGGACAACCCCGTAGACTCGGATGGTGAGTCCGACCGACATATTTGTCATCCTCTTGTGTTGTCTTACTCCCTTCTGGTGCCACATGTGTTCTGATGTTTATTACTATTGATGCAGGGGAAGTTTTGGGATTTGAAAATCTGGTGTTCAGCATCTTTGAGTTTGTCCACACCCTGCTGGAGAACAACAAGTTTAAGAGCACAGTGAAAAAGGCTCTGCCTGAACTCATCTACTACATCATCCTCTACATGCAGATCACCGAGGACCAGGTACAGAATCACTGGAACTAACGTAGCCGTAGCTGGACATACGGCTGCATGCCTGTGACCGTTCGCTGTGTTGTCTCTTTAGATCAAAGTGTGGACGGCTAACCCTCAGCAGTTTGTTGAAGACGAGGATGATGATACATTCTCCTACTCTGTCAGGATCTCTGCTCAGGATCTGCTGCTGGTGAGATTAAAACCGAGCATGAAAGCCTGCAGTGGAAATGTTGTAAATTAGGACTTGTGTAGAGTAAACTTTTGGTCACGTCTTGTAGTTTTTGTATTTTACTGCAGCTTCAACTGTCCCGTGTAGTTTGGGGTGGGAAAAGGATGCTGTGAGCTAGCAAAGGCTTTTTGTACCCATAGTACAACTTATAAGGCATTAAATCCAACTAGAGATAACTGTGAATGTACTGATTAAATGAGTAAACTACACCTTTGAAAAAGTGCTCTGTAGAATAGTGTTTATTGTTATTTTCCTGTTGTTTTTTTTAACAGTTTTGCATCAGATTACAGTTTGTGCATGCACATGTTTGTGTGTGTAAAATGTTGGTGCTGGTCCCGGTTGCAGGCTGTGGCTGCAGAGTTTCAGAACGAGAGTGCGGCGGCCTTGGCAGCAGCAGCAACCAGACACCTCCAGGAGGCAGAGCAGGCTAAAAGCAGTGGTAATGAGCACTGGTGAGGAGACGAGTCACACCGATGTTTAATGACTCTGTTATGGCATCAAGCACTAAAATGCCTTTGTATTCTTTCTGATTTAAAGTATCAATAAACATCAAAAGAAGAGGAAAACAAGTTTAATCTTGTTTTTTCTTCTTTTTTATTTATTACCAAAATAGGTGGAAGATTCATGAGGCCTGCATGTTGGCTCTGGGTTCAGTAAAGACCATCATCACAGAAAACGTGAAGAACGGTCGGATCCAGTTTGACATGCACGGCTTTCTAGCCAGTGTCATTCTGGCGGATCTCAATCTGGCAGGTGAGATTCTCATCATGGTCCCAAATGTGTCGAAACAAAGCAAAACCCAGCTGAAACTCAGATGTCTTAAAGCTGCAATGGCAAATCTGTGAAACAAGCTAGCTTAAAACATTTTGTCATGCCTCTTAGCAGCTTTCTTACATTGTATAGCTGTAAATATTTTGTGGAGATTACACAAAAGGAAATAAATTAATGAAGTGGTTTTCTGGCATTTATCTAAAAACTTCCACCAGTAACACGTTTCAGACCGAAAGCAACTATTAGACCATCCTGTTGTCGGTCTCATCGAACCGCCGCACTTCCCTGAGTCCCCCGCTCATTACGCACTTGCCTTTTTAGCAACAGAACACCACTGGTGTGAGAGGTTCTCTGCTCAAAGAAGGAGAAACAGCTGGCTGCTACCACTTCAACTTTATTACAAACTACCAGAGTTCCAAAAAGAAAAACAACATTTGAAGTCATGGACAACGGAAAACGTTTGGACCTAGAAAACGGTGTCTCTGTTTAGCGCTCTCTAGCGTCCGCTGGCATCATGGGTTCCCATATGAGGGGTATGTGGCCTAGGGATGATGGCTGACCGGAGGGGGAAGAGTTCTGTGACCATGTTTGTGTTTAAAAGCTAGCTTGATTTGCCATTGCAGTTTAAAATGGTTTTGTTTTTGGCACAATTCTGCACATTAGTAAATTTTATATATTGAGTACCGTATTTTCCAGAGTATAAGTCGCTCCCTCCGGAGTATAAGTCGCACCAAACATAAAATGTATAATGAAGAAGGAAAAAAAAACATATAAGTCACATTTTGGGGGGGAAATTTATTATTTTTCTTACAAAATTTGAGATCAAGCGTTTCACATTGCAAGACAAGTACCGGTAACAATAACAGAATAAACAACCAGGGTGCAGCAGCGCGCCACGGTCTCCAGCAGAGGATGGTGGGGCAGAGGATCTTATTCCTGGTCCGGAGCCGGCCCGCAGCAGCGCGGTATACATAATTTGGTATACAAGTCGCAGGACCAGCCAGACTATGAAAAAAAGTGCAACATATAATAGTTAAACTTTTTAAATCTTGGATCAATTTAAGTTTAAAAAAATTGCCAAAGAATGGTCAGTTTGGGAAACTTGCGAACAGTACAGTTAGTAATAATAATAAAATCCTTTTCCTCCCTGAAAGTCCGGTGTTATTTTCTCACTTCCAGCTGCATCGCCGTTCCTCCTCGGCCGGGCTCTGTGGGCAGCCAGCCGCTTCACAGCAGCCATGTCTCCAGAGCTCATCCAACAGTTCCTCCAGGCCACCGTCAGCGGCCTCCACGAGAGCCAGCCGCCATCCGTCCGCATCTCTGCGGTTAGGGCCATCTGGGGGTGAGGCGCCGGAATGAGGAAATCTGTATAAACAATGTCATCGTTTCTGATCGGCAGTGAGAATTTTGGTTTTGTTCTCCTACAGATACTGTGATCAGTTGAAGCTGTCTGAGAGCACACACGTCCTTCAGCCCTTCCTCCCCAGTATCTTAGATGGACTGGTCCAGCTTGCTGCGCAGTTCAGCTCGGACGTGCTCACACTTGTCATGGAGACTCTCTGTATCGTCTGCACAGTCGACCCGGCCTTCACCACCAGCGCCGAGAACAAGATCTGCCCCCTCACAATCGCCATTTTCCTTAAATATAACAATGGTAATATTGGAACTCTAAAAAGAAAACAATCTTTTAAAAGGCGCCTCGAGATATAAATCACGAGCTGCTTCACAAAAACCAAAAAAATTTAAAACATAAAAAAGATTGTAAAATAAATAATTCAGTGTGCCCCAGGGCAGCTGTGGCTACATCGTAGCTCACCACCATCAGTGTGTGAATGGGTGAACGATACACTGTCGTGTAAAGTGCGTTGGAGTCCGCTGACTGAAAGGTGCTACACAAGTGTGGGCCATTTTTCATTATCATTTGTTTTAAAACATAATGTGGATCCCAGGAAAGGTGGGCATAACTACATTAGGATTTTATTTTTTCATTTAACTGTTCGTTTGTCACTTTTGTGCATTAGATGTGCATTCCCACCAACATTAGTGAAAAGCAATGCAAATTAGTTTTTCTTTCTCACTTCAGATCTCTAAAGAAAACACTTGTCTGGTTTGTTTTTTATGGATTTGATGGTCTTTTCTCAGACTCCGTCCTCTCTCCTCCTCAGACCCTGTGGTGACCTCTCTGGTGCAGGACATCTTTAAGGAGCTGGCTCAGATCGAAGGCTGCCAGGGCCCCATGCAGATGCGCCTCATACCCACGCTGGTCAGCATCATGCAGGCTCCGCCTGACAAGATCCCCTCTGCGCTCTGCTCTGTGAGTTATTCAAGGTTCCAGTCATGATGTGTGTTCATTCGTCTAAATATTTGTATGTTGGCCAGTGTTTAGCCTTTCATACTCAAAGATAAAATAAGATTCTCATGGCATTGAGCTAAAGTTTGCTTCAATAAGGACTTAGATCAGTAAGAAGTTGTACAAAAATTAGAAAGAAAAAACTTTTAGATTGATATTTTAGGAAACAAAACTAAAGATATCTCCACTGTGCCGGGATACGTTATTTTTTTAAATGGAGATTTATTGAGTCGACGACCTGCTCTGTCCAGACGTCTGTAGACATCCTGACTACGGTTGTCCGAAACACGAAGCCCCCTCTATCAGAGCTGCTGGTGTGTCAGGCGTTTCCTGTGGTGGCTCAGTGCACCATACGCACAGACGACAACACCATAATGCAGGTGAGCAAAACCAAACCTTCCTTCTGCTCAGACATGAGTTCAAAAGTGGCTCATTGATGGTGCTTCCTGTAAATAAATAGCTAAATTTCATGTTTCAGGTGGTTGTCCAAAGCATTCTTGTATCACTTTCCTCTCTAGAATGGAGGCGAGTGTTTGCGGGCGTACGTCTCTGTCGCCCTCGAACAAATAGCCCAGTGGAGGGACGAGCAGGGGAACAGCGGTCTCTGGTACGTCATGCAGGTGGTGAACCAGCTGCTGGACCCACGAACTTCGGAGTTCACTGCCGCCTTCGTGGGCAGGCTGGTTTCCACGCTGATCTCCCGTGCAGGAACGGAGCTCGGGGATCAGCTGGACCAGATCCTCCGAGCAATTCTGAGCAAAATGCAACAAGCCGAGACTTTGAGCGTGATGCAGGTGCGGACCAAAGATGACTGGATGTGTTGTGTTTTTAAGCCTGTGAGCTAGTTTAATTCCCCCACCGGGGTTTCTCCTCGTCTGTAGTCCCTGATCATGGTGTTCGCCCACCTGGTCCACTCTCAGCTGGAGCCTCTGCTGGAGTTTCTGTGCAGTCTGCCGGGGCCAACAGGAAAGCCCGCCCTGGAGTTTGTCATGACCGAGTGGATGAGCCGGCAGCATCTCTTCTATGGACAGTACGAGGGGAAAGTCAGGTCAGTCACCTCTTTATGATGAGCTTGTTTTGTTTTCTCTAAATGCAACAGTTTTCATTATTAATCAGACTTTTATTTAATCCAGCCAAAGGTAATCTGAAAGCCTACAGCAGGTTAAACCGGCTAATGTTATCTTCTCGGTACTAGAGACTTTTTAAAATCTGCGCTGCCACCTAGAGGCAGATAATCTTAAATTCCATGAATAGTTTCTGTTCATAATTTTTTTAATATTTGAGCTGTAAACAAACAGGCGAGTTCCCTGATAAAACTTGTTTCAACTGAAACGGTGGTTCTGTGCGAGGTGGGAAGTGTTGATGTTGTTTTCATCGTGTGCACCTGGTTCTCAGATCTAATGTATGAAACGTTCTTCTCCCATAGCACGGTGGCGTTGTGTAAGCTGCTGCAACACAGCATCAACGCTGATGACAAACGTCTGCAAGATATTATGGTGAAGGGAGACGAAATTTACAGCGCTGAAGACGGCATCCGCACGCGCTCTAAATCTGCCAAGAGTAAGATTAAATAATATGAGATTACATTTAAAATAGTCTCTTATGTTTCTTTAATTAGGAGTTTATAAAGTTAATATTTAGATTTTGAGTCTTGGGTGTGAGTAAATGACTAAATATAATTTCCTCTATTTCTGTTTCTGACGATGCTTTTTACTAGATCCAGAGCGCTGGACCAACATTCCTTTGCTCGTGAAGATCTATAAGCTGATCATCAACGAGCTGTCGACTGTGATGGAAGCAAACGCCAGCAGAGGAAACACAGCAGACTGGAGTCAAGGTGAAGAGGACCTGGGCTGGTACCATTTCTAATACAGAACACATTCTGCCATAGCACAAAGTTAACCCAAGCAGCTGTTTCTGTTGGATTCAGATTCCAGCGGGATATGGGACGACCAGGAGGAGGAAGAGGGGGAGGATGATGATGATGATGATGAAGGGCTGGCGGGACAGCTGCTCTCTGATCTCATTGCCTCTAGCAAATACGGTAATTGCGTCTCCTGTGTTCAGGGTGAGGTCTCGTGATTGATGATTTCAGCCCACTAACTTTTCTCCTGTTTTTACAGATGATGATTATTATGAAGATGACGATGAGGACGATCCAGATGCCTTGAAAGACCCCATATATCAGATCGATCTGCAGGTAAGTGCTGTAACGTTTTGTATTCATATTTGGTATATGCCATGTTGGCTTGTTACTCTATTGAAGGATTTTTGCACGAAGACTTTATCTGCTGATATTTGAGTTAATCTCGCCTCCATCTCCTCTCCTCCGCAGGCCTACCTGACAGACTTCCTGACACAGTTTTCCCAGCAGCCCTGCTATAGCATGTTCTCGGGCCACCTCAACAACACAGAGAGACAAACCCTGCAGACAATAGGCTTGTAGCCCATCTCTTCATCCCTTTATTACATCATCATCATCTTCTTCCATAAATGCACCCTGAAATGTTCCTCTGTCCCCTTGTGACTATTCACGATGAATTCAGCACATGGAGACAGGACTGAAGAGGAAATCTGACAGATGGGTGGGATGAGACTTGTGCACTTGCCGCTGACTTTCCCGTGTCGTCGTGAGCGTTGATGGGATAAAAGGATGAAGGACTCTGCAGATGTGAGGAGTTCTAACGAAGCCTTAGACTTCTGAGGTCTCTTCTTACAGAAAGGTCATGTCTCCCAGATAACAGTCAACCTGGATGAGAGAACGGAAGCGCTTCGCTACGGACAAATGAATCATGACACATGGGTGGACTGTTTTGCCATATTCTGTTTGCAGTTTGGCTGGTCATTCTCCCGTTTCAGAGAAATGTAACAAACACTTCTAAGGAAGTTTATATCCGTCAAAGGGGAAGACAAACTTGCTTTTGAGGTGACGAAATATTGGTGGCCTTATCTTCCAGAAAACGACAGCTTCTGACAGAAAAAGGACGAGCTCTTAGACCAGCTCTCATACCGCTGGTGTCAGTTTGGGAATTCACACTGTTGCCATGGTGATTCAAAGACTTGTCATTTCCACGTACCTATTACAATTTACAATAAAATTGTTTCTAAATGAAGCTCCCCAGATGGGATTTACTTTTTATCTGCAGTAATTTAAACCTCAAGCTTTAGTCCAAGTATGGGAGGAGATTCTTGGAATAATCTACCACCTCGTCAGGGGCATGTTCAGGCGTTGTAGGGAGGTCATACAGGCACGTGGAGGCCACATACACACACACACACATACTTTCTCTAACTGTTGGGAGAAGCTACACATGTTGAAACACTTCAGAGTTAAATGTGGACTTTTGTTTCCTTCACTAATCTGGTATGTAGTAAACCAGCTTTTATTTACATGATCAGAATAGACTTGTGTAAAACTTAAATGACTCATTTTTATTTATAAAAACTTCCATTTAATTAGGAACTGCTTTTGGTTTTTTGTGATGTTAAAGTAACTGTAGTTTCCCTGGTGATAGGGGCGGTAGATACCTAAATCATTGCAAGCATTATTTTTGTGTTCAAGTAAGACCTTACCAACAGATGATCATTAGGGTAAAAAATCCTTGGGAGTGGAACCTCCAGCAAAATAATAACATCAGATTCCCTTTCATCACTTGCAATGAGTGAAGAGGTAAATGTGTAAAATAATGTTTATTAATGCTGAAAGTTTTGTAACCATTTGTTACAAATCAGTAAATGCATTCTGTCCTCATGGATTTCCGTAGAAGGAAACATGGCATCCAATATGGCGTCAGCCAGAGACCGCCGCTCCCATGTATTTTAGACCTGATTTTTATTGTTATGTTATGAAACTGCCAATACTTTTCAACAGCTGGGTATCTTAATTCTTTCACTATAACATTTCAATGGATATTTCCAGAGATTAATAATAAAAACTACACATTGTCACTTTAAATCTCAAGGAGGGCGGAACTTAAGGGAGAAGATGCATTTAGAAGTACTCAAATTACTTGGTGCTGCTAAAACTAACTAGAACATTAGTATTTGAGAAAGAGATGTTGATACTAATAACTGAAACTGCTGCTATGTAATTTTACTTTATCACCCGCGCTACAGTCCAATACGTATTTAAACGGTTTATGCTTGAGTGATGAGGAATAGTGTTGGCGTTTCATACAGCCCGTGAAGGCAGCATCCTCGTCCCGCGTGATCGGCGTCACAGTCGAGATGTGCCTGTCATTTTAAAGGATAAATTACCAACGCTCCATCCAGTCCCATCTCCCATGCCGTTGTCAAGACGATGTCTGACAGCGACCGTTAGTCCGATTGTTTTGGGGGGATTTGCACCGATGACAACACCCTCTTAAAAGAAAGAACCAAGCTCGATTCAAATTCACGATGGGAATAGTCTTACCAACTGGCAACATGTTTCTCATCTCGTTGACTTTGGCGCTGGTCGCCTTCGTCTCTTTCAGTCCTCCGGGTAAGATTATAGCTCAGTATGGAGGCCGCTGCTAGCAAACGGTGTCTCCCGTTAGCTGCGTAATGCTAATGCTAACGCGGTTCTGCTGCCTTCTGGCTTTGTCCAGAGACCCTAAACTCGATGTTTATCTTAGGCCTTGATAACTGAAACGACTCACTATTTAGTACAGCGATTCGGCATCAGCCTGTCTTAATTTGGGCTTTTAAATCCACTCATTTGCATTTTCTACACTTGCTTTGTTACCTATTTGCTTGCAAATGCATTTAAACATTCTAAATATAAATTTACGTAGGCTTTCTGGTTTATCTTTTCTTCAGAGACCCATCCAAACCAGCAATACGTTTTTTTATGCTTCAACGTTAAATTCTTGTTTTCACATTTCTTCGCAACATTTTCTAGTTTATTTCCGTAATCTAGTCGGAATTAGTTAAAATAAAACATCGTAGTTGGCCAAAATAGAAGCATTTATCAAATTGCAGCCAACTTCAGCCCTTAAAGGTCATCGTTCAGATTTGAGCGTCAACAACTTCAGAAGCCAAGTCTGTAGATCTTTGACGTGAGGTTGCGCTGCAGACATCTTTATTTCTGTCTTCTGGTTTTCATTTAAAATCGTTTAGTTTTAACTGTTGTGGGCATCTAAAATGTCAACAGGAATTTTTATTTTGCTACTCCAAATCTCAAAACAACAACTAGTTTATTTTATTGTGACAGGGATGGTAACATTTTGTTTGAGTCAGTTTAATCTCGATCTTCACGTTTAAGTCTGATTCAGCGTTTCACTTCTGCCATGGGGGAGGTGTTGAATAATGCATCAGAGCTACAGCTGGTAAAAAGTGAGAAGTGTCAACAAATGTTTGAAAGATATTTATTTTTCATGAGGGTACAAGAAAGCGGACACAAACAAGCAGTCAGGCCAAAATAAGAAGAGATGAGTGCAAACATCTCAGGCGGCAAAGCTTCAGCTCCTGCCTGTTGTGGGTTTTCCATGCCTGTTGTGTGATCCTGCCTCTCCTGTTTTGCAGTCAGTGGGAACGAGGACTGTTTGTGGTACGTGGACAAAAATGGCACCTGGCACAATGGCATGGACTGCCCTCTCATCACATTCTGCTGTGGGAACTGCCACCTGCGCTACTGCTGTCTGGATGCCTTCAAGATGATCACAGAGAGAGAGCAGAAGCGCTGCATGCTCTTCCAGTTCAGGTGCGGGCAGTGGAGGCTGCAGGGTTGTAATTGAGTTACATTTTTATTAATTGATTCAGCTTTTTAGAGCCACTGCACTGCTGTTTTGGCTTTTAAGAGAACATTTTCTCAAAACCCAAATCAAGAGGTGGAATTTTTGTATTTAAAGCTAATCTGATCATATGCAGCGCAGTAGCTGCTCTTGTGTGAACGACTGTCACATCGACTAAATATGGCATGTGACTCGACTCCGCTAGTTTGTAGCGAGAGGCTGCAGCTTTTCTAGGTTTCTTCCATCCGTATCCAGCAGCGAGGGGGCAGCCTGCAGTGTGAATCCCAGTGGGAGGCAGAGATAAACTGGGGGTGGGGGGGCTTGCTGCTCCACTGAGATGAAGTGAGGGAATCTTGTGGAGACAGAAGGATTTGAGGTGCTGATCCCTTAGATATGATATCAGGGTCCACTCTGAAGCCTCTGCTCCCAGCTTTACTGTAATCTCCTCTAAGGTGACCGGTGATTAACCAGACAGAGCAAGAGGAGGTGATCAAAATCCGATCCCTTCTGACTTGAGCGCTGCTTCTTCTTCTCCTCTCAGCCCGACCACCATCGCTGGAATAGCTTCTTCCATTCTGCTGTTTGTTTCCATCATCGCCACAATGGTTTGCTGCTTCATGTGCTCGTGTTGTTACCTCTACCAGAGAAGGCAGCAGAGGGGCAGGACGCCTTATGAAGGTAAATTAGCTGTAAAAATGACCACTTCATTTTAAAGTTTCCCTTCCAAAGCTTCATGCACAACCTTGTTTTTCTGCCAGCAGCTCAGCAGATCCCCATGGCTAGCTACCCCGTGGAGCCCATGTACGATGCTTATGGAAAACCGCTCGGACCCTCGGAGTACCAACCTGCCGTTTACCCCATGGTGCCCCAATATCCTGGCATGCACGTACAGTATCCCATGATTCAGCCGGTACCCTATCCACCACACCAGATGGACCCCGCATACAGCCAGGGTAAGAGCAGCAGGGTTTTAATAGTAGAGCTTTTGCATGAGCCAGCCTCTCCACTGGTTGCATAAGTGTCGTAACATAGTAGACGTGTTTTTCCTGCGATCTCAGCGGAGTGTCTCTTCCCAC
The DNA here is from genome assembly GCF_043380555.1 of Nothobranchius furzeri. NCBI lineage: Eukaryota > Metazoa > Chordata > Actinopteri > Cyprinodontiformes > Nothobranchiidae > Nothobranchius > Nothobranchius furzeri. Next base: position 60,950,470 of record NC_091743.1, on the reverse strand, counting down.
TTGGAGTGTCAGACGGCTATTTGCTGCATACTATATTTCGAGTCTAGTGGATAGAGTTGTCAGCTGGAGAAATTCTGATATTTGACCATCATGTTCTACATTCATAACTAAAAGCCTCTTTTAGTTTGGACTCTTCAGATAAGAAGCAAAAATGTCTTTAAAGGGATATTTGACCCAAAGTTGAACCTTTGTCTGTTGACATAGTTCCCACAGTTAGATGAGTGGGGGCAAAACAACCTTACCAGCCCAGTCATTCTCCTGACCCAGCTTTACTCCTTTAGCTTAGCATAAAACACAGTAAGTGAATGGGTCCAACTAGTATTGTGAGTTTAAAAAAAAGTCCTTAAAATCACTCAGTTTTGATTCCAATTCTGTTTGGTGACCTAAATAATCAGACTGACTGCAAGTGAAAATAATTGCTAACATAAAGGAATCACGGGGACTACTTTATGACAAAGCACAGCTGTAAACCTCCACTGAAAGGTGCAAGGTAGCCCCCACAGATGCACACGTTGCTAGCGAACTGGCATGCAACACACACACACACACACACACACACACGTGGACACACTAATTTCCAACTTATCTAACGCTGGGACTTATGTAAACAGACAAAATAAAAAATTTGGGTGGAAAATCCTTTTAAGAATGGGGGAATAAATGCTTCTTTAATTCAGTTTGTTTTGACAGATTTAAAGTATTCAGAGTAAATGTTGTTTTCTCACCTGTTTTTCAGCCCCACCACCTTACTCTCCACCTCAGTATCCTGGTCACTGATGGGCTGGTCTCCATGGAAATGCTGTGAGAGTTGAGACTGTTTCAAAAGGAGAACCTTCTCTTACACACACGCACGCACACACACACACACTCTTGATGTTTATTTTCCTTTGAAGGAGAACAGCAGGCACTTTAAGTTTTCATCCTTTCCTCGTCGTTGTTTGTTTACTGCATCAACCTATTTTTCCACTCCTAGTGTAAATCAAATTTCTTGTTGTGTAATCGGAGTCTTGATGGCTCTGGGTGGGTGTCACAGCAGGCGTCACGTCATCATATAAGTGAAGAGGTATCCGTGTCTAGCTGCTTGTGGTGTTCCTCTGACTCACGCATCTCAATGACAGACTGTCAGCTAAAGACGGGGCTCATCAGCGAACCGAGGAAGAGGCAATCTGGACATAAACACACCAACACACTCCTTTATTTGTGGAAAGTATAACTCTTACTTCCTAGATCCTGTTAGATTTGAAGTACTAATTATCTGCCTGTTTTGTCGTAACCTCCTTCACTGATCTGGAGTTGATGATTCTGGTCCGTTTATGGTGGAAACGCAAAAGCGAAGCTTCATGTTTGGGTCGTAGAAGGATGGGTTTTGTGGAGCTCTCAGCCCGGTGTGAGGAAACCTTTTTCCTACCTATTTGTCTCACCTGTCGTGTGACTCCTGCAGTTGTTCCACTCCTCTGCCTCATTCCTGCTCCCAAACGTTAACACGTTAGTCTTAAAGTCTGACTGACTCTTCCAGGTAGGAGTTCTGCTGCTTGATGTGAACAAACATCCCATCTCACAACAATTACCCATCAAAAGTGTTAATTTCAGTAGAAATGTTGTAAAACTGTTCCTCGGTTTAATATTTAATATTGTAACAAGTAGTTATAATATCTGTGTTGTTGTTGTAACACGGGTTATGACGCTTTGACAGATTTTTTTTTTTACTGTGGGTTCTGTGAACAACTTCTGGAAATTTGCTTTATTTCATTTGCATGAAACATTTGAGTTTTTTCTTTGTGAGTTTAGACATGCAGATCGATTAGTCTTTCATAAAATAGTGATAAACACTAAAATCATACTCTAAAATACATCTAAAGTGGGACTCTTGTAGGATGCTCGGTGGTCTGTATCTATCGTGTTTCTAATACAGGTATGGAAATGGCTAATAATACTGAAGATGCAGCTACTTTGAACAACAGGGCCTTGTGCTCTATAATACCTGGTTATCATTCAGACTGATTAGCTGATGCATCATAACAGAAGCCAGAAAACAGGAAAAAAGTCCAAGTTTGATTTTTGGAATCCAAGCGACACGAACGACTAGATCTAATTTTGTCCGTGTGTGTTTTAACCTCAGCTGACCTGTCGGAGCTCAGCGTAGGAGCAAAGTTACCTGGTACTGCTGTGACGTGACCCCGTAGAAAGCATTAGGAGGAGAAACTGGTATTTGACATTTACGACCTTTTATGACAAACATAGTTTGCACTCCAACTTTTGATCTTATTATAAAACAGTTTAGTGGTTTTTAGTGAATTTTGCTTCCTTTTGACAGAACCAGATGTCGTTTCCAGTGTTTGAGCTAACCAGTCCATCACTCCGGTCTGTTGTGATTATTTCTAGTTATTTAATAACTTATTGATCTACTAAGCTGGACGCTTAACAGTTTGGTCTCCTTTTGATCTAGGCTGGCAAGAAAGCTTTTGTGTGGATTTCCCAGAATGTGAAGTTTTTTCTGTCAGGACTTTATTCTAACCTGTTTTCTGCCTCCTAATAAATACGTCCTCACCTTAACTACAGCTGGAGGCACATGTAGAAAACACTGGTGATTAAACCGAATTTCATCGTTGACCATCTTTCTGGTGTAAACGGTCGACTCTTGTGCAGGTTAGTTGAAGCAGGAAGAGCGCTGGCATTTCCTCGTTGGAATATTCTCAATTATTATTTATTATGAGATTTTCTTAATGATGCTGCGGTTTGTTTCTGCTTCTAAACCAACTCCATGAGTGTGTTTTAATGAAACTGGCATTAGGTGGAAATGTAACGTGTCATAAGGATGGTATGACATTGTAATATAAAATGAGTGGAAAATAAATTATTTCTATTAACATAAAATTTAACTTTGGAATGTAAAGTTTAATTGTGTCGTGATTTTTTTTAAACTGGAAAACCAACATTTGGTAATGCAAGTTGGCCACTAGAGGTCACTATTGACCGGCAACCCTTCACATTAAATATACATAAAAGAACTTATATTGATTTAGTGTTTTTAAATATAATTTCCTTTTATTTTTTTCAGAAAAATTACCCATTTGAAAGTGAGACTTACTGACTTATTTTTATATTGTCATTCGATTGATCTTTTCTGTATTTGACCAAAAATAAACCAGAATCGTTTTAAATTTTCTGATTTAATAACATCTACAATAATTCAGAATTTTAAATGTGGTATATTATTGTTTGTTCGTTTTCCTCCATTTATTCTGGTCCAGGTCGTGGGGAGGGCATCCCAGACAGCCCTCTCCCCGATCACCCCCACCAGCTCCTACGGCTGGACCCCAGGGCATTTCCGGGCCAGAATGGAGATGTTCTTACTCGAACGTGTCCTGGGTCGACCTGGGGGCCTCTTGGCGGCAGGACAGGTCCGCAACACAACCGCAGGAAGGTGTCCAAGCGGCATTCTGACTGGATGCATGAACCACCTCAGCAGGCTCCTCTCAAAGCGGAAGAGCAGCGGCTCTGCTCAGAGTCCCTCCCAAATGTCTGAGCTCCTCGCCCTATCTCGACAGCTGAGCGTGGTCACCCTCTGGAGGAAACTCATTTTGGCCGCTTGTATCCGCTATCTCGTTCTTTTGGTCACTACTCAAAGCTCGTGATCTTAGGTGAGGGTTGGGATGTAGATCGGCAGGTAAATCGAAAGTTTTGCCTTCTGGCTCAGCGCTCTCTTCACCATGACAGACCCGTTCAGCGTCATCACTGCAGATGCTGCCCCAACCCGCCCGTCGATCTCCCGCTCCCTGCAGTGTTTTATCTGTTTTTAAAATAAAATTCTGAATAAAAAGAATGCAAATATCTTAAAACAAAAACTTACCTGTCATGCAACAGAGTAAGCAGATGTTAAAACACTGAATTATTTAAAAAGTAATGCTCAGCATATTATTACTGTTAATGCATAGATCAGTCTTCCACTAAATAGCCAACAGCAGCTCAGTACTGTAATATTTTATATTTTATATCTTTTAAGAAGGTAGATTGGCATCTATGGAAGCAAAATCACGTGTCAAAGGATGATGTCGATCATCATGTTCCAAAATATTTTCACCATAATCAAAGATTGCTGCTGCATCCATGAATACAAGGGAAAAGATCACATGAGCCCAGATTCATGTTCAGCCTGGATATATTTGGACTGGGAAAAAAGGATGGTGAGTCCTTTGTATAAGATGTTTAATTTATATACTTCAAATAACATCTCATTCATTCATTCATTCATTCATTTTCTTTGAATTAAGTTTGGGTAACACTTTACATTAAGGGTCCCTTTATAGATGTTCGAAGTACATTATTAAGAATAATAAACCAACAAAATATTAACAATTTCAAACCATATTATGTAAAACATTACTAAGCAGATGCTCCCACCGCACCCCCGGCCCTTTGGTCCTAACCTTATGGACTCTTTATAGTTAAAATTATTGGAAATGTTAAAGGGACCCTTTGTTTATTAATGCATAATAATGCACTTAGTTACATTAAAGGGACCCTTGTAAAGAATTACCTGTTTTTGTTTAAATTATGCACAAAGAATTGTAGCCAGCCTTATAAATATTAAACCAGTAGTTAAGAGATCAGGGAGATTTTGTCTGAACACTTTTCTCCCATCACTGAATTTGGATCTCTGACATATTTAATCTCTTTCCACCTCATTAATGCATCTATTTGGCTTTATTAGGGATAAAATAGCAGATTTTGTCCCCAAATAAGATTTTAAAATAAATCATCATCTGTCCTCCCGTGTAAACACAGATTGTGTAATAGGAAGTCTGCTGTGTGAACGTCCGCCCTTCCCATTACCTTTAAAGGAGAGTGTACCCTGGACTAAATATGGACATGCACTTAACAGGATTTCCAAGAATGTCCCAGCCTCACTCTGCTCTTTGATGATGGGAGCCTCTTGCACTTCATCACTGCTACCCCTCACTGCAGGACGGCGACTGCAGCCTCTTTGCTGCAGGATTGATGCTTTTTGGTGAGGGGGACGCGACAGGAGAGGACAGCAGCGACTTGGTGCACAGGGACAAGACGAGAGAAGCTTTTTGATTCCCGATAAAGGGATTTACTAGTTGGCATCGTTACCTCTTCTGAGGAAAACGTCACTGTAATGTCTAGGCGAAAGGTGAGAGGCCTGACCCGTACGGGCCGACAGGTCAGCGAGGACCCAGACCTGGACAACTTGCTGTCCACCCTGTCTCCTGAGGAGGTAGAGGAGCTGGATAAAGACCTGATGAATGTTCCAGACATCGGCCTGGAAGATGGGAAGACGACCATCCAAACACAGCAGCCTCCGAGCAGAAGTGTCCAAGACTCAGACACACGAAGTGACGCCAAGCGGAGGCTGAGCCAGAGGGAGCAGTCATCTGAGGTGAGTGAACAAACAGCGCAGCGGAGGTGAGACCTGTATGAATAGATCTGTTTGTTTTCTAAGTGAGTGATAAACTGCAGGGGTATTTTACTGAAAGCTGTTCATCACTGGATTCATAGCAGCTGGGCCTTATGCACCCCGAGTCCATTAGCTCTAAAATAGTCCCTCCCAAAGGTCTCTTCTGTGCCATGGAAAACGTTGTTTTCTCCTCTGAGGCTTGTTTGTGTCCACACCGCTCTCCATCATGAATAGAAGCAGAGAAACAACCTCTTGCTAGCCACCGGGACGTTTCCATCGTTCGTTCCTCTGACGACACGCTCGGCTTTTTCACATAGGGACACCAGAAAGCCCTCCTCGGTAAAGAGTCCAGGAGCGAGATTTGTGGCAGTTTGTGTGCTTAAAGGAGAAGCAATCCAGTTGGATGCGAAGCTTCTTAATCCCAGCCTGATGGAATTCCTTGGTTGATTGCTCCTATGTTTGCTGCCTTTTAAGGATACATCTGCCAGAGCCTCACACTGCAAAGCAGCACACTCACAAATCAAACGAGCTACTTGCTTCACAAGCGTTCCAGCCCTGTTTAAAAAAAAGAAGTAAAAAGGCTCCCTGTCCTTTTGCTGAGTGTAAACACACATGCCATATTGTGTATGAGAGTGTTTACAGTGTCTAGATGGATGAAGAACAGTTTCACGGTGGAAAAATACAGGATTTACAGAAGTATTTGCATGATTAATCATCACATATTGTGTGCAAGTGTAAGATTGTACAGCGTTGAGGCAATAAGTCATTGGAACAACGAGATGCATACATTTTTGTTGAAGTGATTTGTGTTTCTTTGCATGCAATCGTGTCACACTGCTCCTCTTCCTCTTCCTGTAGGGGGAACCAAAGAAAGAAAGCCGGAAGCAGGAATACCTGAGGAAGATGGGCCTCAGCCAGGAGGGGAATGATGACATGAAAGTGGGAGCACGAAGACCACCGAGCCTCACGGCGGACAGAGACATCAGGGTGAAGGACAGAAATGGCAAAGGTTCTGAAAGTGTCAGAGAAGAGCAAAGTTGGCGTTCGAGTCGTCTCAGAAAGCAGGAAGACAGAGAGAGTTCCTCAAAGGAGGAGATTAAGGAGAAGGACAGACACGAGGACTACAGGTTAAGAGAAAGGAGAGACAACAGAGAGAGCACAGGCAGTAAAATGAAGGACATGATCTCCAAGTTACAGGACAAACAGGATGAGGGCAAAGAAAAGGAGCGAAAGGAAGACAGCAGGAAGCGAGATGAAAGCAAAACCAAAGACATCATCTCAAAGCTACGAGAAAAAAGTGAGAAGGACATTGGGAAGGAGAGAGAGAGGAAAACCGAGAACATCAGGACGCAAGGGCTCGTCTCCAAAATGGTTGAGAAGCAAAGCAAGGTGTCTGAGAGCCAAACACAAGAAGTTAAAAAGGAAGAAAACAAGCCTGGAGTGGATGGGGAAAAGGCCAAAGACGAGAACAAATCTGGTGTCCAGCTGCAGAGGCAGCTGTCTGAGGAGGCTGAGGTAAAACGAGATAAGCTGGAAAACGGAAATAGAAGAGAAGAGCTGCTTAACCACAGTGACCATGTGACAGACACAAAGATAAACACAGACAGGAAAGAAAAAGACGACAGTAAAGGGAAAACGGAAACAGGAAAACTTGACAACTGTGTGTCCAAAAACAGCCCAAACAGTAAGGTGAAGCGGGACGAGGAGGACGATGAAGACTCCAGCATGTTCGATGAGCTGCTGCAGCAGGTCCGAAGCAACGACCCTGCCCTCACTGAGCTCAATGTCAACAACTCAGAGGTCATCAAGACTAAGACACTCATGGAGTTTGCAGAAGCTCTTCACAACAACAGCCACATTAAGACCTTTGCTCTGGCCAACTGTCGCGCAGACGACCATGTGGCTTACGCCATCGCCGGCATGCTGCGCAGCAACAACACCCTCACCAGCGTTAACCTGGACTCCAACCTTCTCACCGGCAAAGGCATCCTGTCTCTCATCCAGGCGCTGCAGTACAACTCCACCCTCACTGAGCTCCGCTTTCAAAATCAGCGCCACATCTGTGGAGGGAAGACTGAGATGGAAATGGTCAAGATCCTGAAGGAAAACACCACCCTGCTGAAACTGGGCTATCACTTCGAGCTGGCGGGGCCGAGGATGACCACGACTAACATACTGAGTCGCAACATGGACAGACAACGGCAAAAGCGCCTGCAGGAGCAGAAGATGGCCCAGGCTAACGGGGAGAAGAAGGGGGCCCTAGAGGTGCCCAAAACTTGGGGTGGAGGATCTCAGAGGAGTTCTCCGATATCCTCCCCAAAACCGTCTCCCATCCCTTCGCCGATGCCTTCACCAAAGCTGACGCCTAGGAGGGGAACCGGGGCCCTGCCTCCGCCACCACCTCCACCACCACCTCCTGGCAGTGGGCCTCCGCCTCCTCCACCTCCCATGCTGGATGGAGACCGCTCAGGTCGCAGCAAGAACTCAAGGGACCAACTGCTGGCCTCAATCAGAGGAAGCAACGTGAAACAACTGAAGAAGGTAAGAGAAGTTAGAGCAGAAGAATGAGCTCCATCACACTGACTCGCATCTTGTTTTACCTCCAGGTGCCAGTACCAAAGTGGCTGCAGTGAGATTGTCTGATGGAACGTATAAAGACGGGGGGAGGGGGCGTACATCTCACCACAGGTTTTCTCGGAGATGAACTCTACGTTCCTGCAGCCGGTTGGCCGAAATATGAAATCCCAGCCCTCACTATGAGTTCTCCTCTCAAACACTGGACCAAAGGGACATGAGAATGAGTGATGCAGGGGCTCTTCACAAGCAGACTGCAGAGACAGCCCAAGACTCTCGGTCTTCTGTTCATATCGATGCTTCTTCTTCTTTTTGCACTAGATTATGTAAAGATGATCAGATAACGTGTTGTATGTGCCTCTGAATGTGAGTGTGGTGGGAGCATGCGATCAGCTTCAGACAACTCTATAAAATGATAAAACTACATGTGGTGAATGTTCACCTGACCATTTATTTATTAGTGGGAGGATCCGCGTTTAACTGGTCAGCTGTAATTATGTTTAAAGTGGGTGGAGACATCAGGGAATTAAACATGGATCCCTGGTTAAGCCCCGGGGGGGGGGGGGGGGGGGGTCTCATGGTGGCCGTTGATTGTGCATCACATTTTCAAATCTCAAGACATCTCAGACGGTTTTGGAAGGAAGCCCAGGGAAATAAATGAAGCACGAGGAAGGACTTTTAATGTTGAGAAAATTACGTAAAACCACTGTCCGTCCGTGTCTGGTGTTTTATTTTTGTGCAGAATCGTTTTAGCCCGGTTGCCTTGCTTTATTGCTTTGCGATGCAGCCATGTATCTCCGCTTTACCAGGTAGTCGTGGAACTCTTTCAAGAATTTTCTCTTTATTTTCTGTGCAATGAAACAGCATGTCTACTTAAAAGAGCTTCAAAGAAACGAAGAATCAAACATGTTTATACGCCCGTGTCTGATGGAGCCTGTATGCCTTTAATAAAAGATGTTGGTATGTTTGTGAGTGAACATTGGACTTGTTCATCATGTGTATAAATATATATATATATATGTATATATATTTATTTATTTGTTTGATAAAGAATGATAGCTTAGCGGCTGGTTTATGTTCTGATCCACTGTGTACATTCCTCCTCAGATCTAGGTGTTGCTTGGAAAGCCAAACAACCACAGTGCTATATTAGACTCACGCCCATACATAACAACTGATCTGCAACACAAATTACCATTTGAAGTATTTTTTGTACTTTATGTGAATCTGGAGTTTTCTTTTTTCAAATAATCATGCAGATTTGGGATTTATTAAAGTCATGAACCCAATTTCAGTACTGTAATTGAACATTTTGGAGAGACGACACATCCAACACACACTTTTAGAAATTAAATGTTGAATTTACTTAACCCTTTGATGCATAATGGTCACTACAGTGGACAGGTACTCAAAATTGTTATTTATTTATTTTTGCTATTAAGCACAGATGTTGAAGACTTTATTGCATTTGAGCCCCTCCATTTGGACTTCAGTAAGTCAAGCCAACATATTTCATGTTCAGAATGCACGCTGTCCACTGAGGTGGACATGTAATAAACCATGTGTAAATTATTAAATGTTACAAAAAATATTTGTTGAAATTTGTTTCATTCACACCTAAAGATGAAAGAAAAAAATTGCTAAAAAAATCATGGTTGAGGATTTCATCATTAATGCATCACAGGGCTAAGCAAGTTGTGTCGACTGGTTTCACTAAACCAATGAAAAGAGTAATACACACATTTCTTTTAAATGTAAAGTAAAACAATTAGCAATTGCAGAAAATATTGATATTATGTGTTTTGATACTGAATCATTAATGTGTAAGGATTTTTTATCAACAGTTTTCATGCAACTAATTTAGTTTCTGCATAGAGTCTATTTTTTCCAGATGCCACATGCGGTTTGTCAGGAAGCTAAAGAACTGACATGAGCCAGACAGGAAGTGAGACATGTTTTCAGCAAGGGGCATCCACCATCCAGTATTTTTCAAAATAAACCTGTGCTGCATTGTTTTTTCCGGCTTTTGCTTTATTATTAATGACAGAGATATCGGTTCACAGCAGGGACGTAGTATTTTTTGGGGGGGGGGGGGGGGGTCCCCTTCTTTTTCCAAAGTCATTTTTTGTCCTCTGCACTTTTTAACCATCCAAAAACAAAATTACACTATTCTAAATAGACACGGGTGGAGCACTAGGACCAAGCAGAAAACAACCGTTTGTGTTGAAGCTCATTTCCCATTAGAACCTACAGTAAAGATACCCCCCCTTCCCAAGTGTTCATGCCGGTTGTGTGTCCCCCACTTCTAAAGTCAAAACTACGTCCATGGCTCAGAGTGTATGATGGTTGATGAGCATTTTGTTTAACATCTCCTCTCCGTTCATGTAGTTGTTATTGCATCAACTCACCATTAAATTTATGGAGAGTTGGGAGTTTTCCTCTCCACTGTCGCTTTATGCTTGCTTAGTATGAGGATTGCTGTATAGTCACTGACACTAGTAAGTGACTTGATGCAATTTGCTGGGTTCCTTATATAGGAAAAATTATTTCAGATTGGCTTAATGAACTGTCCTGAATTGGAATGTTTATTATGTGAAGTACCTTGAGACGACTCTTGTCGTGATTTGGCGCTATACAAATAAACTTGAATTGAATTGAATTGAATTGAATTGAATTGAATTGAATGGAGATGTTCCAAACATGATGTGCAGTCAGTGTGAATGGCAGTCCACCTGGAAGCCATACGAAAATGAACCACACACATTGTTTGTGTAAACATGGCCTTACTCCTTATTCACACAGAGTGCAGAATTGTTCCATAAACTCAACTTTTCAATTTTTAAAGTGGAGATTTTCTTTCATGTGTTCTACTTGATGCTGTTCATGTGAAGCTGCATGGCAACTCTGGCTGAAAAGGTAACCATCATCTGAGCATACTCAGACATGGAAAAGGGGAGCATGAGCATTACCAGCAACTGTTTATCTCTCCAAACCCTGCTTCAGCCTCTGCTTCCATATTTGGTCATTTCTCAATGAGAGTTTGCTTTGCAAGTCATTCCTTTCCCCCTTTCTAATAATGGGCTGCATGCCAGCTGTCTGTCTCTTGGCTGTAGCTGCTCCTCTGACCAGCAGCGTCAGTCTCTGATGGAGAAAAACAGGAGAGGGAATGAAAACATTCCGTTAAATGCTTTAACACTAACACACGGGCTTGCAGAAAAATTATGTCAACGTTTAAAAGCAGAAAAGAACTTTAATAGTACCAACTTGCGGTTTATAAGAAGTTTGTATTACAGTTTTTTTAAATGCCTGGAACATTCATTTAACCATTTTTTATGAAACAAAGAACAAAGTGGATTTTTTTCCACAGCTTTACCCTGTCAAATCAGGAAAACTTGAAGGTATTAAAGCTGCTTTAAGAAACTTGGAAAACAAATTAGCTTAAAACATTTTTTCATCCCTTTTTACAATCTTCTAACATAGTATGGCTATAAAATATTATGTAGTAAAAAGGGTGGCTTTTCTGAGGAAAATAGCATATAAAACATTTTTTCAGTTATTTAATCTTTTTTAGTTAAGTACATAACTCCACATGTGTTCATTTGTAGTTTTGATGCCTTCAGTGAGAGTCTACCAACGTACAGTAAATGGTCATGAAAAATAAAGAAAACATATTGAATGAGAAGTTGTATCCAATCTTTTAGCCTGTACTTTACACACACACATATGTGTGTGTGTGTGTGTGTGTGTGTGTATATATATATATATATATATATATATATATATATATATATATATATATATATATATATAGAGAGAGAGAGAGAGAGAGAGAGAGAGAGAGAGGGGGTCATATGAAAATTGTTACATCTATAAAACAACATTGGAGAAAACAGAGCATGAACATGGAGCATGAATGTGACACTGTCAGAAATCTTTCCGTGAATCTTTGTTCCGTTTGGTATAATCCTAAAAGAGAAAAACTGCATTGTTTTTATAAACAATCTTATCTTTACAAAGTATTATTAGTATATAGACCTACATACATGTACATATGCCTAGTCTCACCCAATGGCGTTTAAAAATTATCTTCCGTTTTACAAAAATGTTTGAAACTAATTCTCTTGCAATTAGGCTTTACACATTCATAGGACAACTTAATTTTTATCGATTTCCTTCTATTTAGTATTTGTTTTTCTACTGGTTTGGTATTCCATGTTTGTTTCATTTGTACTTTGTACCTCTTTTTATTTTCGCCCTTATGTGTTTTAATATATATGTCACTACAAGGTTTTGCTTCTCTTTTAATTTAGTGTCTTGAAGGAGCGTGATTAAAGTCCTGTGTTGAAAATTTGTCATTGTTCATTTTTTTTCAATAAAGTTTTTCTTTTTTAAGGAAGAAGTGACGTTACGTTACGTCAGTGGTAACAGCTAAAGAACAAAATGGAGGAATATGCCAGAGAGCCGTGGTAAGTTTCAAAATAACGATAAATGTTACAGTTTACGTTGTTTTAATAAAATTAGCCAATTTTATCTAATTTAAAATGAGCATTGCATTTAGTTTTCATCTTTATATTTATTGTTAAAGCTTGTGGCACATCCCGATACACCTGGAAAAAAAAATACCGGCTGGCCAATTTAGCTCAAATGCTAATTTCTCCTTGAGTTTAATGGGCTTTTGTGCTAGCATCAGAACGGAAAGGCTAAATCACGTTGTTGGTGACCTTGCCGTTTTTCTCGTCCACATGTCATCAAAGTAAATTCAGGAACTGAAGTTACGCTTTGTGAATTATAAGTGTCACAGTTTATATTAATCACTAACAGCATTTATAAAAGTTATCGTCTTCAGATATTGTTAGGCTATTAGACATTGTTGATGTAGCTGTTAGCTCAGTTAGCCACCAGTGTGCTAACCATCCGGATATTACACAACTTGTAATTTAAGACAAAATCGTATGATCAGACATATACATATCAAACGTTCTGAGATACTCCTATTGAGTTATATTAAATATGCCTAACACTGGAACACCTTAGTTGTCTAGCTGGGTCATCTTTATAAAAACAGGTTTAACAAGAGATCATTTAAAATTTGACAAATGCTGTTTTATAGCAAGACATTTTGAGGGTTAAATTAGGTTAATGTTTGAAATCCAAGACAGGGAAAAATGCCTTTTAATCATTTCCAGTGAGAAGAAGTTGGCTTTATATGTCAGCTGTTAGTTTGCTGCTATTGAGTGTTTTAAAACTGTTTATGATGCTGCTTTGTTAATCCACTCATACAATGATCTCTCTCAATAACTGGGATCTTAGTATTGTAACACATGTAATTTGTTCATTTTTGTTCAGACAAAAATGTCAAAAAACATACTTTGACAGGTATGGCAGATTTGTAGAGTTTTTGTAAAGCTGAACATTTCTAAGTGTAGTAAATGAAGTGTAAGAAATGAGCTCAAAATTTCATCAGTCTTCAAATTGTGTGATGAGAGTTGCGTCATTCTTCAGGTGTTATTCTAAACCAAGTCCAGGTTCAAAGACTTGACTGAAAAAATAGTCTGACTGAATCAGACATGAAATTTTTTCAGAAAACTTTATTTTAGAAAAACTGCATGAAATTGGTTCTTGGATGTTAAATATAAATGAGTTGAAGAAAAACTTAGGGGGTTATCGCTCAATTTCTGTCATCTGTTTTCATAAGAGTGGTTACCAGAATTATTCAAACATCACATAAACAGAACAGTTTAAAAGACATAGTTATCAGTGTCTGTGTACTCTGTCACCAGACCTTTTGCTGTGTTTAATAATTCACATTTTGTTCCTCTTTGGTATAAATCAAACTCTTTTAAGCATTTCTATTTGTTGCACCTATCTCTATTTACAGTTCTGGCTGCAGGGCTAGGGATCGCTCATCTCAGTAAACTCTTCCCTAATTACATCTCTTTTTTCCCCCCCATAAAATTGACACAAAAAAGTTTTTTTCTTGAGGCTTCATAGTTTGTTTTAATCTCAATAGTTCTGTGTGTCCCGTATAGTAAATGCTACAGTTCCAATTAAGACTGTGTGTTTATTTGAACTTCAGCTTGGAAGCACACACTTCAAACATCATCCATGACTGTGTTGCATTTTAACACTAAAATAAAGTTTTCTTGAGACTTTTTTTAGATCAGAATTTTGAATTCTGTTTTTTACTTGTAGCCCCTGGAGGATTGTGGATGACTGTGGTGGAGCTTTCACCATGGGAGCTATTGGTGGAGGAATTTTTCAGGCTGTGAAAGGCTTCAGAAATGCACCTTCAGTAAGTTAACCAACAGTGTTTTACAGGGTTCCCTTTTACACACTCACATGAAGACTAGCCTTGACATTTAATGGCTTGGTCAAGGATGCTGGATGGGTCCAAATCCAGGGATAGTATCCTAGTAAGGACCTGGATTACCCGGTCTGTTGGGTTGGGCATCGATTGGAACCGGGACTAACCGTCAGTTTTTTCCAGAATCGTTCAGATTTAAGGCTGCTGACCGGAAGAAGAATCTGTTGTCGATCTCCGTGAAAAAAGCATGATATGCAAATTCTGATCAATGCCTTTCAGAGCCGATCATACCAGCTATCTGTCGGTCCTACTCGCAGCCCGCAGAGACCCTGAGAGCAGCATTGCGTCCCCCCTCCTTAGCCTCACACTGCGCAGGTGCGCAGCGGCTAAAATGTAAACAAACTTGTCTGCAGAACTTTTACTCTGTGATGTAAACTTTAATTCCTGCAGTGAAAAATGCATCGTGGAGGAAGCTCGTAAAAATGTGTTAACATAGTGGATTTAATGAAAATTTTGAAGAACAAACTCCAGGCAGTGTGAGGTGAGTTTGGCTTCCTGCAGAAATAAAAACACGGAGCATCAACAGTCAACTGCAGCCACTCACCAACACTCATCTGTGTGAGCGTGACCGTCGGAAGACTGAGCAAATTACCTAGAGCTAGATCAGCCGTTCTCTGTGGCGGATGACTGACACCGATTTCTAGCCACTAGTCTGTCCTTGATATTTGGGGAAAACAAGGACACATTTTGAGTTTCCTTCATATTTGGAAGGCCTTGTCACTTTTCTGTGGCATAATCAACCTTAAAATGTGGCCTTGAAAGGATGCAGCCTCTGGATTTATGCACAGCCCCATAAATGCAACTAGAGGGCTGTGGTCTGTGTTTATCTGAATCAGAAAAGTTGATTGTAGTTTTTAGATTTTTAATTGTATCGAGAAAATCACTTCAACTCCTGAGCTGAGAATCATTCAGCACTGATCCATGTTTCGTCCTTTTCCAGGGGATGAGTCACAGGATGAGGGGTAGTTTAACCGCCATCAAGACCAGAGCCCCACAACTAGGAGGTAAGAGAAAAAGAAGATCAGAAACAAGGGATGTATGGGTTAGGGTGTATTTGAACTTATGCAACTGAAGTGTTGAGGGCATTTTGACTACGTCTCCTGGCCTGGTTTGGTCATGTGAGCTGCAGATCTAAGGCTAAACTTTTATAAATTATCTCATGGGCAGACCACAACAAACCATCCCCAAACACGCTGCTGAAAGGACGAGGAACACTGCAAGGAACATACACTTCTGGAAGGTGTTACACGGTGCCTATGGCAACCAAATATATTTATAAAAAGTAATTTGTTCCCACTGCTGTAATGATCCTTTACCAGTGTAAATAAGCTCCAACCATAGTACACAGTGTCACAATGAGTGTATGTATTTATGAATGTTTTTTGGTCCTGGAGAGTCAAAGAAAAATGTCCACTGCGGTGTTCAATAAAGTTCTGTTCTATTCTACTTAGTTGATTAAATATAAGCAATGTACACACATGCTAAGCTAGGCTAATTGCTAAGCGTGATGCTAAGATGTGTGTAATAGTTGGTAATGTATTCTTTCCTTTTTTGTATATTGCACCTATGATGAAACATTTTTCAAAAATCTTCAGATGAGAAAAGCGAGCCTTGGAGGAAGATTCCTGTTTTGTTTTAGTGGTTTGCTAGCTGGCTAGCTACACATAGCTATGTGTAGCTAGCTGGCTAGCTACACATAGCTATGTGCTGTGAGGACAGCATATTTTCATTACACAGAGAAACATCCTACTTTTCCACAAGTTGAGTAAAATAAAAATAAAACTTCAGATCTGTGATATTTTGACATTTTGAGAGAGAAATAGCTACTAAAGAGTCAATGTATAATATGTGCATGGTATGAAGTTGGGTCACTAAAAGAGTAAAAATCAATACGGATATTTCATTTCAACTCCATTATCAGCTGGTATTAATGGTAGGCCGCATGTCAAACATCCCTATCAAAACATCTTTATATAGTTCTTTTTTTTAAATTGCATTACTTGCAAACTAGTTGGCATCATGTTGTTTACATGAAAATGATTTAAGTAAACCTCTTGCTTGCACTTTTATATTTCACTTTTTTCTTGCTACAGCCAGTTTTAGCGAAATGAATTAGCTGATAATCTCAAGTCACCTTATAACTTTTATTTATGAAATCCAAAATAAATCTATCTGGTGCCTCCTATTTAACATTTGCTTGGGGGTTGAGTGTCTTTTTTAGGAACCTATACTCAGTGAACGTTTTAAAGTGTTTGTGAATGTGTGTGTTGCAGGTAGCTTTGCTGTGTGGGGAGGCCTTTTCTCAATGATCGACTGTGGTTTAGTAAAAGTCAGAGGGAAGGAGGATCCCTGGAACTCGATAACAAGCGGGGCCATGACAGGAGCTATCCTTGCTGCGAGGAGTGAGTACATTAGGTGGACGCACAACCACAGAAGGCATGTGTATAAAATATGTGTTTCTCTGTAGATGGACCAGTTGCTATGGTTGGCTCTGCTGCTATGGGAGGTATTTTGCTGGCGTTGATAGAGGGCGCTGGAATCCTGCTCACAAGATTTGCTTCTTCACAATTCCCCACTGGTGAGTAACTTTTGTCCCGTAAAAACACTCGGCAGAGATTGTGGGATGTTTTTCTGATATGCATTAGGTACGCCCGGTCTCAGTGAACATGTTTTTATATTTTTAAATGTCAATGTTGGTTGTCTTAAGTAAAGCCCTAAAATTAAAGGATGATGTCTGCTCTGGCAAAGAGGGACATGTTGGCTGGGCTTGTTGCTACTCAACACCTGACATGCTTGTTTACTTTACTGCTAATGGTGTTTGCTCACCAACAGTCTTGTCTCCATGCACACAGGAATATGCAGCCCATTTAATAGTAGATATTTATAAAAGATACTTATATGTTTATCACCTGTTTTCATTTGAACTGGTGGCTTTTAAATGTTTTAATAATGTAGTGCGTAAATGTAAAGTAGAATGTCAGTTAAAAACGTGAGATTTTATTTGTGATCATTGATATAAAATACAAAAATGGGTGATTTAGACCTGGGCTTCCTCAGTGGTGTATGGTGGCCTGCCTGTGACTGATTTCTGTAGCGATGAGTATGTCACACTGTTTGTTGCTCTGATTGTTCGTAGCGTTGTCCAATAGGAGACGGGGACAGTTAGAATGGTAACCGTAGATTCTGCTCCACGACTGAGCTCTATCTATGGGTTGTTTCCAGACTATATATTTACATTTATAAAATGATATGCAAGGGTACTTTTCAGTAGTAATATAAGTAAGTAAGTTACATTATAATTAGACTTATTTTATTCCAATCATTGCTTAAATTTTAATGGTAAAAATGACACAAACTTCACTATAGGATAATCATTTGTGTTTACCAAAGATTTTCTTGCCTTTGTAAAACTTTAAAGCTGACAATAAACCAGAATTGTTTTCATGAAAAGTTATATTTGTATGCTTTGAAAATGAGGTTAGTCTGAATCAAACGGTAGTACGAAGCATGAAAATGCACATCAAGTGTATCTGGTCTGAAATGGTCAAAGCTGGGTTTAGACTTTTTGGTGATACACGGGAAGCTGTAGACCTAAAGTCTAGTTTCAGATCCACAGCTTCCTTATAGCCACAGTCCAGTTTTGGTTTGGGGCACTGGTTGTTTAAATCCAACCAAAGATCCTGTTGCTCTAGTACTAGGGGTGCAACGGATCATCTTTAATCCGTGATCCACACAGATCTCCTACTACGGTTCGGCACGCACTTGGACTGTGGATCGGTCATGTGTAGGGCCGAGGCACCACCTGTTCGATGGTCATGGCGGAGGGGAGGAGCTTGAAAAACCACCTGCATTGTTTTAAGTCTCATGTATGGGAGCATTTTGGCTTTCCTGTGAAATACAATATTACAAACAGCAAAATCAAACACACACATGCATGCACACCTCCAGTCTGGCTGCCGAGCGCCGCTCTCGCGTACCTCCGATCGCTGTGAATGGAGGGAGTGTGTGGCACATGCAAAATGCCTGGTACAATTATTACTTCACCGTGGTGGGACCTGTAATATTGTTGGAGACAAATCTGTAAAAGAGGTGGAATGAAAAATAAACAGCACTTCAGAAAGGTGAGGAAATTAGTGAAAGCAGGACACACAGGGAGTGTACCTGTGGCAAGCCGTTTTAACATTTAATCAGCAATCAGACCGCTCTGTAATTCCTATTTTTATAGCAAGCTGCAAATGGAGCAGAAGAAAGTTGCACTGATTGTTCTACAAAATAAAGAGCAAAGCTATTTGTCCTTTCTCTTTTTTCTGCTCATCCGAAAAATGATGCGATCTGTGACTGAAAACCGCGAATCGATCCGAACCGTGTGTTTTGATCCATTGCACCATTCTCTAATACTGATTTTATTTTTCTCTTCAGGACCCCAGTTTACAGAAGAACCTGCCCCTGCTCCTATTCCCACCTCCCCTTTTGGAGATTACAGACAATACCAGTGAGAGGACCATCTCACTCCCTTATTCTCTAGATCTTTCTGAATTCCTTGCTGAAGTTACAAAGAAGAAATGGAGAGGCATCACAACCCTCACTAGAAGCTATACTCGCCAATATGAGCTGAGCTGCCAGAGAGTTGAAAGACGGACATCATCTTCATCGTTCTTTTTTCACGAACCATCTATAGATCTGCCTTTTGCCATTCTCTGCCTTGTCATGTGCATCTGTGTCACCCGGCACGTTGAGTACAGACGTGTGGTGAAAGTATTTTATAATATTTGGGGCCTGTGCGTGATGAGGCATGTTTTCTGGTTTCTACATGTAGAAAACATCACCCAGCAGATGAGCTCTGATAGTGCTAATAATAGTAAACCTGGAAAACGTAATGAATTATGTATGTAAACAGCTTGTATTCACTCATCTCGGTCTTTATCTGTTTTTGAACACAGCACATGCTTGGGTTGGCCAAACACACTTGGGCCTCTACTTTTTATTCAGCTACGAAGGCAGATCTATTGAACACACCACCATTCCTGGAATATTAGTTTCTTTTAAAGTGTTTTATTTATTGTAGATAATAAAGAGTTGTATTGGATTGTTCTGTTAACGGTGATTTTTCCATTCAACACTCAGTGTTCCAAGGACTGCTGCTGACAAGGAATGGCTCAGGCTCTTCATTTGTATAGAAAACTAAAGCAAGGGATTGATGCATATTGTATTCAATCTGTATAACAAATTGTACTTTGGTACAATAAAGTCATAAATTGTAAAATGCTTCTGTTTAAGACTCATTAGTACATTGATACCAGAAAAATCAGAAGTTGAACATCCATACCATCTGAACATGGCTTTGTTTACCCACTAGAGGGAACTCTTTGTAAAACATTGATGCAAACATTTTATTTTAGTGGTTTGCCTCCATACATTTGTGTAGTTTTCTCTTTTACAATGGACCAATGACACAAATCAGGTTTTCCTTCTATTTTTATTTTCTCTTTAATAAAATGGATATTAACCATTTAATCACAAAAACTTAAAAATGACCACTAATGGTATTTTCTGTTTAAAATCCAAACGATACAAGTAACTCCTTTAGTGTTGCCTCAAAATACACAGAAAAGTTACAAAGACTGGATGGAAAGTTTTAATGGCAAAACTAAAAATAGAAAATAAGAATATTAAACCTGAAAATTTAACTTTCAAAACAAAGTAGGATGAAGCCAATGCTTATAAAATCCTGTTTTCCGTGTAACAATTACATATCCCACACACCAAATCATGCTCGATGTACGCTAAAGTTGCACAAACACCCAACATTGTAAGACCCTAGCTGTGTTCTATAAACTGCTGAAATTTTCCAGTTTTTTAGAAAACTTATCTAAGTCTTCAAACTTGGTTCCCCTTTGTGGGTTAGCTTGTATACATCAAAAATACAAACACTCCACCTATAAGACCTCCACAGAAATTGGGTCAACTAGTTTTTAGAAGGTTTGATTTTCAAACCTGTTAGTTTCCATTCTGTGAGTGTGAAATGACAAAAAACTGCAAGAGATTCAGTATGTCAGTTTGGACTATAGTGGAATGTAAATGTAAATTTTGTTGTTGCAATTTTTACTTAATTTCCACCAAAAAAATCTATATCACATTTTCTGAATTTCATTTCACTTGAAGTTTTACAGTCCCTCCACTGGCTCCCGGTAGAATATAGAATACAGTTTAAAGTTTTAGTCCTGACCTATAGAGCTCTTAACAACCAGGCTCCAAGCTACCTATCTGAGCTTTTATCCCCACACACCACCTCTCGGAACCTTAAATCCACATCTGAAAACCTCCTGGCTGTTCCTCGAACCAGACTGAAAACCAAAGGGGACAGGGCCTTTCAGACCATTGCACCCAGACTTTGGAACAGTCTACCTTCTAATCTCCGTCTCTCTAACACTGTAGAGGTCTTTAAAAATCATCTAAAAACTCACCTTTTCATCCAGGCGTTCCCTCCCTAAATGTTTCAGAATGATGGCTTTGTTCGGGTTCACACCTTCACTTTGTTTATACTCATGATTTTATTTTCTACATTTAACACTGCTATTGTTTTTCTGATGTTTTTATTGGTTAGTGGTATTTGCCCTGATCTTTATCATGTTGTACAGCGCTTTGTGATTTATATCTGTGAAAGGCGCTATATAAATAAACTTTTACTTACTTACTTACTTTATTGTAATTCATTTAGTGCAGAATGAATTTATGAACACAAGAAATAAAGAAAACTGTAAACAGCAAAATATCAATAATAGAAATAGTAAAAATAATAAAACAGCTGCAATAAATGGTAAAATAGAAACACTGTGTTTATTGCAAAACATACACTGCAAAATAGCCTTGAAAATAGCAAAATAGCCAAATAAACTGAAAAAAAAACAACAACAACCTAATAGATGGTAAAATGTCAACATATACTAAAATAGCAATAAAATAGATTGTATAAAGCATAATAGACTAAAATATCAAAAGAGATTGAAAAATAGCAATGCTGTAAAATAGTAAAAGTATATAGTATTTCTTTCAATTCAACTTTTAATATATTAAAAGTTGAATTGAAAGAAATACTGAAAAATTGCAAAGAAATACACTGTAAGATAGCAAATGGCATTGAAAATAACAAAATAGACAGTAAAATATCCAAATAAACGGTAAAAACAATCGAATAGACTGTAAAATATCAAAATAGATTGTAAATAAGCGTATTAGATAGTAAAATGTCAAAATAGACTGTAAAATTACGAATACACTGTAAAATGGCAAAATAGCCTTGAAAGTAACAAAATAGGCAGTAGTAGAAAGCAATTCGTCATGCTGAAGCACCCTTGGATTTATGAAAACATCTATAGGTCAGTAACGTATAAATAATAGAGAAGTTGTTGCTACTTTCAATGTCATAGTAATAATGACGAAATAAATCCACAGTTTGTGTGTACATGTGTCAGTGTGTGTGTTCGTGACAGCCCATGTGTCATGCCCTTTTAAGAAAAAAGAGAAACAGTCAGGGTGACGTCCGCTGTGCTCAGACAAACGCTCCTGGAGGCGAACTCTAACGGACACTTGCTGAGTGGCGAGAGCGACAGCGAACAAGACACGGTGAGTGCGCTGCCAAACTTTACTACAAGCTAAACACGGTCACATAAGTCACTTTCGTCGGAAACGCGTGTCGTGTATAGCCGCTGGGCAGAAAACGGACTCGCCGGAGTGCACGGCGCGTTCTTCGTTTTGTCGGGTAAATGAGAAGACTTGTGACTTCAAGTGAAAAACCGGAGTGTGCACTCCCATTTTAGTCAAGGCCAGGCGGAAGGGCAGGTAATGTTAGCGTAGCGGCTGCGTAGTTTCCAGTTAAATTCATCAGAAGGTGGGTTGATTTACAGCGTTGTGTGTTTGGTTGCCATTTGTATTGTCAATTAAACCTGAGTGTTGCGTGCGTTTACAAGACAAGCTGTGCTTTAGTTTTAATTACATACACAGGGAAGGAATGTGTGGGCTAGTTAGCTTATCTGCTAACGAGCCGCAGCTAACGGTGTGATAAGTGTCGGTGCTTTGCAGAAAGCAACACCCCTGTCGATTAATGTTCCCTGGATAATCTGTATAAAAATCAAGTAACTTTAGCTAATCCAGTATTTACTGTAGTAAAACGACGCAAATACGTTTGTCACTTTTGACTTTTATTTTATTCTACGTTACCAAAGCTGCCCTGAAAGACGTGTTTTCACAGGGGGTGCATTTCATGGCAGGAGTGCTCTTTTCAACACAACACCCCTAGCCAGTTAAGCCACCTAGTTAGCGGCATTTTGCTAACAAGCTTCATAACGGGACTTAGGGTAGTTGCTGGATTTAATGCAGATTGCTCGTGAACAGATGTTGCCTTTAATTGCCCGGATTGAAGATTGTAACATTGTGAGGATTTCAGGGTAAACAGGATTACGATTTAAACAACAGTTGATTAATGCAAAAATGTTGTGATAATCACCCAACGTCCATCGTTGCGTGGTGTAGTCAGAGCTACAGATTGCAGGGCATAGCATGACCTAGAGTGATAAGCATATGTTATCGCTGTAAGCAAATTGGTTAGTGTGGCAGTGAGAAAACCCCAGAGATGCAACGAATTCCCCTCTTGTCTTGTGTGCACCCTATCCTCAAATAATAAATTATAAACACACAGCAGGTCAGATGTATTACGGACTAGCAAAGTTTCATGTGAAATATTGTTGCAGATAGGTACATTTTCCGCAAGACTATGCTTTTAAAGAGGATAATACACAACTCATTGTTTTCTACCATCCAATTGCTCAAGTCAGTCCTCAGATTTTACTATTTTGCTTAAATGTTAGGCTCATGTTTTTGATAAATCCTTTCAAACACTGGGTGTTTTTTTTAAATTAATTTCAGTCCAACATCATTTGGCCATTCTGAGAGGAATATTAGTGTTTTGTGCAATCTGATTTTGACTTGGTAATAAGTTTTAAATCAAATCTTCAAAAAGCAAAATTCTTTTTAAATATGCAACCTTTTATATTTTTGAATTATTTTCTTGAGCCAGTATGTGCTAGAACAACCCTTTACATGGTTAATGAAATGTCACTCAGACCCCCGCCTCCTCCGTGGCCAGAATATCACACTTGCAATTTCAGAGTGGCAGGCTGCCACCTGTGTATAGCTTACAAACTGCAGTCTGCTTCCAGGATGTTTCCTGCATGTTTTAGTTGATGAACGTAGCTGATTTGTTCAGTTTCGTGACGAATCCCTCCTGTCTCTTTTACAATTATTATTTTCTAAGGGGAATAAAAGCAAAAAAGTGCATTCAGATACTGATCTGCTCTAAATTGCATACATTTGCAAAAAGATGAAAATAAGGGTTATTAACTGCTCTCTTCTTCTAAAACTAGTCTGCTGCCTGGAAGTCTTCAACAGGAACAGAGACTGGAAGAGTTATTTTAGTTGGTAGCTACTCCTTTTCCAGCCTATCAGCATGAAGCCTTCTTGTGCTTTGGAAAGAGGATGTGGTTACAGGTCAAGGCCCCAGGCCCTTGCTTTCAGTTGACAGTTACATGTCTTTGTCATAATTAAGCCACAGATAGTTTTTTCATTCCTGGCAGCTCTGACTCATTAACCTTTGTAAGTGGATCATCTCTTGTTTAGGAGTAATTTGTCATAGAGAATCTTTAGCCCTTCAAGGATTCAATAATATTCATATCTAATGTGGATGATATAACCAAACACCATGTTACTCAAAAGTATTATTTTCTGATTGCAGTTAATTTGATGAACAAATATTCTTTTTAACTACTCCCCACCGTACAAAAGTACGTCTTGTGGTCATGATGTTATTTTATTAGCTCGTAAATTCCCAGTTTCCAGGGCAACTTTATAAGGAAGAGCTGTGGAAATAATTAGGGTAAATTAGAGACAAGGTTCAGTTAATATACTGTTAATTAAGTCCTAAGTTATAGCTCAGATAGATGGTCTTTAGTGCCACACCTGTACAGTATGTAACATATTCACAGCCAAAATTCTGGGACATTAACAAAACTTTTGGGTTTTGTTTAAAATGGACAGCTGGTTTAAGCAAAACACTTTTTGCCTATTTAAAGTGTAAAATAACATCTCTCTCTCTCTCTCTCTCTCTCTCTCTCTCTCTCTCTCTCTCTCTCTCTCTCTCTCTCTCTCTCTCTCTCTCTCTGTCTCTGTCTCTCTCTGTGTGTGTGTGTGATCACAATAATCACAACTGTCACATAAATGGTTCATTTTTTGTCATCTTTACTAAGACTTTGTCCAGGTCAGGTTTCTTTCTGCCAGTAGCATCCAGTTAGTGATTTTGTCCTTTAAGCTCATTGTAAACCAGTGATGTGAACTGTGTATTTTTGTGGTGGGGCATGAGTAAGAAGATGTTCTGCTGTGTGAACAAAAAACACCCGTCTTCCTCTGCTATGCCAGTCTTAGTTTTCTCACATGACTTAGAAGTGGCATGTGGGTTCAAAAGTAAGCTAAGGCACATGGGTTTGTTTTGCTGCTGCTGCGTCTTTAACCAGCGGATGTGTGCATTTTTACCATCTGCTCTGAGGGGTAAGATACAGAGGACAACTGTCAGTCTTTCCCATCCTGCTGAGTCAGTTCCTGACACCTTCACTGCTGCCCAGTTAGCCTGAGTAGACCAGGAAATGGCAGTTACTGGATGTTTAAAGTGTAGCTGTTCCATTGAACCAGTTTTACATTTGACCCAAACTCTTTATTTGCTGCAGCGCCATCGCATCCAGTTTCCAGCCTTAGATGGATACATAGCTTTTTGGCTTCAGCGGGTGAGTGATGCGGTGATGTCATGGAGCCGCGTGTTTTCATGTGGCTTTCTCTCGCTCCTTATTTGCTAGGGTTACTACGAGAGCAGAGGAATGACAGCGGCGTGTTTGCTTTGTTGGGAATGACAGTGTTGTCTGCAGTAGGGAAGAGAGGGGGGTTTGATGTAAAGGCAGCTGTCCTTAAATGGCCCTGTGTGTGTGTGTATTGTGCAGTTTTCATGGTACAAAGGTTTGTATGCAGGTGAGGTTTTAGAACAAAAGCATATCTTTTTTTTTTACTTGTTAAAGTTTCTCTGACAAGTGAAAGCTCAGAACAGCTAATGTTGTCTAACTGAATATGAATCTGAGTTTATTTGAGGTGTAATTAATGAGGTAATTTGAGTCATGGAGGGACACGTCAACAAACACCACCAGGGAAGCCTTTTGACTCGTAAAGATCAGGAGAGGAAGACTACCCAGGTCACACATCCCATGTTTTTTTTTTTACCGGGGGAAAACTCAGACTGTTACATAACATACACATCCATATCTAAAGCAGCTCTGTGTTCAGTTGGGAGCTTGCTCAGCTCCACAAAAATGTTTGCAATTATGTGATATTTGACCTGGTGAGAGACCCAGAGAAAGGCAGACCAAAAGGACAATTTAAAAAATAAGAATTTTAATGTGTATAGAGAGCTGGGTCTTTGACCGTCGTGACCAAAGGTTCTTTCTGGTTCATCTAAGTTAAACAGAGTGAGCTTGGGATTTTAGAAAGCAAAGCAACACTAGAAGAAAAAAAACTGTACATTTGATCCATGATGTAGAATAAAAAAATGGTCATCGTAAAAAACAAGGTACATTACAAAATTATTTGTCTTAACAAATGATCGAAGTTAAAAATGAAGTTCAAAATAAGTAAAATACTCAGTGGACAATAAGGCCCTGTCCACACGTAGCCGGGGATCTGCCAAAACGTAGATATTTCTCTACGTTTTGGCCTGTCATCCACACGAAAACGGAGTTTTTTCACACGAAAACAGATCTTTTTAAAAACTCCGGCCAAAGTGAAGATCTGCGTTTTCTCCGTTTTGGGTGTCTGCGTGTTGACAGACAAAACCGGAGTTTTAAGGTCCGCAACGTCACTTTCCGCGACAAAAAATGCTGACATCACGTGTGCGACCTGTGTTTACACTAGCCGACAGCATGGATGCCCTCAGAGCTGCGCTCGCTTTATCAATTGTCCAAGCGCTTTTTGCTTGTTTGTTTTTGCAAGCGGAATTACTGCTCCTTGCGGAAGACCACAGACGAAGGACGAGGTTAAGAACGGGGGAAGTACTGCCGCCTACAGATCTGGCATGTCCTTAACAACGTATTTATCCGGGTACGTGTGGACAGTTTTTTTTAAACGAGGTGGTGTGGATGCAAGTTTTTGGAGGGGCGGATATTCGTTTAAAAAAAACCCGGCTACGTGTGGACTAGGCCTAAATTAGTCCAGTCACCAAACCTTAGATAACTCCCAGTATTCCTCCTCCTGCAAAGATATATTAAGAGTGAAATTTTCCTTGGAGAGGCTGTTGTCCTCCAAAAACCACCTCCGAGGCAGTCACTTCATAATATGACAGCCTCCGTCACACAGGAGGCCCCTGACGTCATCTGACTTAACGAGGGTCAGTCCACAGCCTTAAAACAACAAACGTGACGAGCAGATAGCTGACAAGTGGATCCGAGCCTAAATCGCAGTGTGACATTGTATGACGTTTGCTTATGTGAGCTTGTGCACACTGTTTGCTCTGAACCTGAAAGTTTACATGAAAAACAGCCTGGAAAGGAGTCCTGTTCTTTTTCTTCTGTCCACTGACTCCTCCCTGATTGTACCAGAAGCGCTTCTTTTTGTGTGTTGAGGATTAGAGAACATGAATTATTCAGTCTGGGCTTTGTATCCCTCTTGGTCATTGCTTGTGATAAAAGATGACTGTCTTTAGTTCTTTGTACCCCCAAGAATTTTGATGCAGCATGCTGTAATAGGAACAGTGTAGGAGGGGATCATCTTTCCTTCTTTTGAATTTTGCAATAAAACAGGGTGATTATTAAAGGAGGATATAGTATTCTTTGGATTAGCTTGTGAAAAAAGAAAATAAATCTTTCTTCAGATTATTTTGCATTTGTTTTCATATAAAAGGCACTAGTCTTTGCTTTTAGGATTCTAGCATTAGGATGTGCGAGGGGCTTAATCATGCTTTCTGTTTAAAGAAGCACTCTCTGCTTGCAGCTTTGGGTTTGCACTGAAGATTTTTATTCAGATTGACATATGTCAAATCGATGAATCAGAAGAATATTGCATCAAGTTACAAATCCCCATTTAGCCCACAAATGACTAAATCCCGGCCACTGTGTTGTTCTTCAGCTGATTTATTTTATATTTGACAAGATCACCAGTGACATTGGGTAACACACATCATTTATTGGGTTTTTGGTGATTTCCTCCTATCTGTTAGGACTTTCCTCAGCTGTCTTAATAAAAACAACAAGGCACCTGAGGCTAGATTGTTTGGTTGCATTAAAAATGAGTGAAAAGTCTAAAGATCTGACAGTGGGGCGTGTTTTGGTGTGTTAAAGCCAGATGATTGTGTCATTTTTAGACTATGTGCCAGATTCATACATCATCTGCTCCTAGGATCCCCCCTTAGCTCAGATTTACCACAGCTGGTTTGTGTTAAGAAAGGTTCACATACTCTTCACCTCCTCCACCCTCAAGACGCTCCACTTATGGGTGTTCCCTCCATTGTTGTGCTCCTTTTTGTCCATAACCTCCAGAATCGCTAGAATCTATTAGAAAAACTCACAGACCAGATCTGTGTGAAATGTAAAGAAATTCCCTTGAGAAGAAATTTTATTAGTTTTGATTTCTTTTAACATTTGTTCATGTTTTTTTTTTCTCCCATTCTTTTTCCAAATATTTGTCAAGTGCAGATTGTTGGGCTGTCCATTGAAGCAATCCCACCATGCGTGAATACAAGCTAGTGGTGTTAGGCTCTGGAGGTGTGGGCAAGTCTGCTCTGGTGAGTATGTCCTCCAGGTCTTCCTTCCTGTCTGCCTGTCCTCTTTACACAGCTGCAGTAAACTTCCTACTGACTGTAGTTTGTCAATAAAACAGCAGGATATTTTGCAAACGTTTGAAGTGGTAAAAGATGGTAAAGAAACCGCAAGAGCCAGGATAAATGCAACCTTTTTATACATTTTGAACTTTTCTAGTGTTTTCTTGTGATTTATCTTAATGGGTTTTATACAAATTAGCTTAGTTGGTTTTGATCACTGGCCAAAATAGAGCATTTATGCAATGTATAAATGTGTATATGGCCCAACATGAAGGGGAATTTTAACTGTCATGCTTGATTGGAATAGATGATGAAATTGAAACTAAACTCGTAACATTACAGTATTTTTTGTGACCTCAGCATAGTTTTCAGACCCTTCATGAAGATAAAAATGTTGAATGCCCTGGTTAATGACCTTTCGCCGGGTGTCACAGTCAGGGTAATCCCTCACCTGGATTAGAACATTATCAGGTGAACCTGGTTAACCCTTTTTCTGTGTAAACCTTCCACTAAGCTCGATGCTTTACTTGGTACAGTTCAGTTAGCTTTTACGATCTCCAGCAATCTCACATCTGTAACGACTTCAGACTGGACCTTTGTCCTGGACCTCCACCCTCTTGTCTGAGATCCTACTAACCTCTCCTCGGGACACCTTTTCCAGATGTCCTGTTTATGATGAAAATTAGAGGTGGAGAGTTTCCCAGGAGGTGCAACATTTCCATATTGATCTGATTTCTTTGTGTGTCTTCTCACAGACAGTTCAGTTTGTACAGGGAATCTTCGTGGAAAAATATGACCCTACAATAGAAGACTCATACAGAAAGGTGAGTGCCTCATGAGGAGAGAAGAGACAGCGCTGCTTGCCAAGATCTAATTGATTGCAGCTGCTCTGCAGGTTCACATCACAATGATGCACTTCTGACATCTAGTTTTCGCTTCCTATATTTTTTCTTTAAAAGCCTTAAGTGTATGCTGTATTTCTGCAGGCCATGGGCCCAGTGATATAACAGTAAGCCTTATTATGTTTTAATTTTTTCTCCAACAGCAAGTGGAGGTAGATGGGCAACAGTGTATGCTTGAAATTCTCGACACAGCGGGCACAGTAAGTAAAGCTCTCACCAGTAACTTCTCCGTTAGCTCTAGCTTTGCCCAAAGTAGTATTGAGTCCATTTATTGAGTTCTCTCAGGTGTCTTGTTCGAAAAATCTTGATTTATTTTATTTTTTTAACATGTTAAAATGTTCTCTGCAGTAGTTATTATTTGGTAAAACCATTTTTTAATGATTATTTCTGATTATAGTCAGTCACTCTGGGTTTTTCATGCTGGCTGAACATGAGAATAGTCTCCTACACCCATCTCCTGCATTAACTTCTTATAGAAATAGAAGGTGAAACTCTTAAGATTTAAAAAAAAAGCTGACAGATCTACATCACACTGTGAATTAATGTTCATGGACTCGCCCAACTTGACTCACAACGAGGAAGCTGCCGTCTGAAGCTCAGCTGTGATGTGGGCGACGTTTAGGTTTGAGAAATGGTGCACTGGTATAGATCTCCTCCCACCATAGCATTCCTACTAGAGACCACTGCAAATTCATTGATTAAATGAGTGAACCATTCCTTTAAAATGTCATCTAAAAAATAAGAACAAGGTTCATAACGACGCTCACAGCCTCCTTTTCCCCTCTTTGCTTCAAACAGGAACAGTTCACAGCAATGAGGGACTTGTACATGAAAAACGGCCAAGGCTTCGCTCTGGTATACTCCATCACGGCACAGTCCACCTTCAATGACCTCCAAGACTTGAGAGAACAGATTCTACGAGTAAAGGACACAGAGGATGTAAGTGTTTACTGCAAGTAAACTCCATTACTTCTGTATAACTGGTCCATAAAATCATAGATGACACGAGTATTGTTGGGGGGGTCATGAAATAGCATCTGGTTTAAAAAACGCTCTTTAAGTGTCCTAAATCTGTGAGCTCAGCCTCCATTGTTGTCTAGAGACCTGTTACTAGGATACCATTCAAAACAGAAATTATACACCTTTTTTACTTTCAGCTTCGTGCCAATGCAGGAGGTGTTTTAGTGGTTGGGAACGTTGTTTATGTATTTGTGTTTTAATTAGTTCAAAAGTGTTAATGAAGATGCTTTTCATATCACCATAATCACGTGCTCGACTCCTTCATGTGCACTCATTGGCTTTGATGAGAAATGGTGAGAAATAGAAAAGGAGGATGTGTCATCTTGTTCTCTTGCTGTCAGCAGCACATTTCCATCTCTGTGTTTCTGGTCAAATCTAAGGCTGTTGCAGTCAGCAAGCCCTCCATCGCCTTTCTGGTGCAGCAGACACATCGTCAGCAGGATCCAAGATGTCCTTTTTTGGTGATCTGTGGAGGGAGAGCATGTTGCCATAACCCTCTTTCTGCTCTTCCCTTCCCTCTCTGTTTCTGTTCTCCTCAGCCCTTTAGCTAAACTCTCCATAGACTCTACTCTGTTCTCCATTTCTCTGCATCTGCAACATTAATCTTTTCAGATTAATTTTTTTAACCTTCTTTTTAGTATCCATTATGTTGTAACCCAGCTCTCCATGGTCTTCATTGTGGCCTGGCTGTGGTTTGGCATATGTTTGGGTGATTGGACTGTCAGGGATGATGTGCAACAACAGCCTCAGCTCATCAAATGCACATTGGTCGGTCCGGCTGTGGAGCTTCATTAAGACGAGTCTCTGTGGTTTTAAAAGCTGCGGTTAGCACCAGATGGATTGCAGGATCAGTGGATTCTTGACACGCAAGGAAACTGTTCTTGTTCCTTTTCTTTTAGAAACACGTTTCCTAAGAATCTATCCTGTGATTCAACTGTTGTGCTTATCTAGCTGGCACGGCTACCCTCTGTGATGATTTAGGCCTTCAGCTGTAATAGCGGTGACATCTCCTTATCTTTCTTTACCTCCTGAAGGAATGCACGGCCAAAGGAAATGCTACGCATATTTTCTGTTAATCACGTAAATTTCTTATTTGGACATAGTTTCCAATTAGCTGTGGAGCCAAAGCTGAGTGTTTGCTGCAGCGGCTGTTCTTATTTTCAGCTCCGCCACGCACCGTTTACTTCAAAGCAGGCTAAACTTGCAGATGCATTTGTTGCATCTAGCTCAATTAAAAGAGCTTTTAACAACTGTACCTTGAACATATTTAGGTCAGATTTAATCTTGAGTCATTCAGTTCACGTGAAAAATAAAGCAAGCAGTCATTGGTATATAAAAAGCTGGCTTCCTATCCTTCCTTCCTTCCTTCCTTCCTTCCTTCCAGAGCTCTTATGTAAGAGGCCTCATGACTTTTATGGGCTCTCCTGTTCCTTCTTTCCTGTAGACCAGTGTTTAGCATGCCATCATGTGTTGGACAGCATCGTTTGTAGCATGCTAACAGCCTCTGAACAGATTTTCTGTGGGCTGTGTGGATTCTTCAAGTAGGCTAATGCTGCCTTCTGTTTTGCTGACACCAAACATTTTTCTTTCTTTGCTGCATACCTCCATTTTTCCACCCATTTCATCGTTTGTTTTAACCCAGCTTGGCTCAGAGTGTTAGGTGGGCATACTGCTGTTCTTCCCAGGACCCCTGAGAGAAATGTTGCTCAGCAGTCCAGTGTGAGGGCTTGTTTAGATATCAAACATCAAGCAGCAGCCTTTGTGGGGCTAATCTAAACATTCCAGCTTCCTGTCGCCCGTCTTTCATGGAAATCAAGACAGAGGGAGAATTAATGAGATCCATAAGGTATTTTTATTATTCGTTACACTGTGGTATGGCACCACATCCCCGTCCCAGAACAGTTCTGGATGGAGAAACCTCTGACATGAGGAAGTTGTAGCATTTTCACATGCAAACGTAAATCTTCATTCTATCAGACATTTCTGGTTTGTTTCTGAACCAGAACAAGGTACCAAAAGCAAGATGTCATGTGCATATTTTTTTTATTTTAAGCATTCCAACCACAAAATAATTTTCCTTGGCTTATATTTCATTGCTGCCTGTTTAGTTAAAGGCAGAACTTTCCACTCGCTAGTTCTCCAAGTTGTGCTACAAACAGAAATATGCTACGAACCCCATCACAAACCCCAACTCTCCTGCCCTGATTTCACAGTTAGTTGTTTAAATAAATCTAGTTTTGCTATGAAAACACACAACATGCCAAATGAAAGCCGCCATGGTCTCACACTATCGTATGATTCCAGAGAGCAGCTGGAGCATGGAATCTAGCTGAAGTGTTCGAAAACATTCAGGAAGGAAGGCGATGTTATCCCTGCTGGGCGGGGCCGCCGTGACTTCCTCCAGGCCAGCATTCCCCCCAGATAGCTGGTCAGGAAACATCAGGCAGGATGAGACGCATCCCGACAAACTCTCTTGTCTGTCCACTCTGACAGCCAGAGCTCAGATCCGTCCTTAAAACGTGTGAAAGTATGAAAGAAAAGCTGGGGCTTTGGATGACTCTACGACCAGCTGCACTTTTGTTTTAGATCAGAAAGTCTTTATAAAAGAAGCAAAAGAAAAAGCAAAAACGGCTGCCAGGGTTTCCCTTACATAGGCGTAGCCATGGCGGCCCGCCACGGCTGAAATCCCACCGCCACGCCTACAAGATCCCAAGTTTTTTTGTTTTGTTTTGTTTTTGCGCTGTTTCCCGAAGAAGCAGCGGGAACTACTATGTTGTCGCTTGTGATCACAGCCGGCAGGCAGCAAGGAGGAGCAGGCAGGGCAAGGTGAAGTTACAGCATAAGTTACTGAGTTTAAAATTAGAAAGGTAGCAGTGGATATAATGCTTTGTGGTTTACATGTTTCAGCAGCATTAAGATAAACAAGTGTTGACGATCTTGACAGGGTTTCCTCCAGTGCTTATTAGGCCAGGTTCTCCTCCCCCCACCAGGCTAAGCATCACTTATTCATGTAAAATTTATTTATTTTTTCATGTCTGACTTTAACCGCATCTAATACTGTATTACGGCGTGAGCGCGACAGCGACAACTTAAGATCGATGTGTGAGCAGCGTGAGAGGTCGGGTGTTTTCATCTGAACCCTTAAAACCTCCAGCAGGCTACGCTGCACTATTGGCGTGTTAGCGCGCGGCGCTAACAACTTAGCGACGTGACATGTCTCGGAGAAAGCGTAAAAACACGTTGGACGCTTCTTCTAGAGCAGGAAAATAACACCGCTTCTTAAGCAGAGCACAACGTCGCCTCGGCTCGTTCACGGCCGAGCCGGACTGAGCTCGATAACATTGACCCAGCACAGCCACTGGGTCGTTGGAGCTGTCCCGTGACTGCCTGATGGAAAACCAGCGGGTTTCATCAGACTCGTAGTTTCTTGTTTTTGCTGGGGACCCCCTGTATTTTACTGCTCCCTCCTGCAGTCTTCCCCTATTAAAATTTAAAATGATTCTGTAAATTCCGTGTATCAATAGAAACAATCTCTGCCTCTGCCAGCTGCAGTAAATGTAGTCTCCAAATAATAAATAAGAGGTGTATTCATCTGTGTATCTCCTTTGATCCACATTAGTGATTTTCTCAGCACCAGAACAGTGAAGCAAAGAAACAGATTCCTGAGTTTGTTAGTCATTTTATTCATTAGGTGCATCTAACCTGTTCTATTTTTCTCTGAAATGAGATCAAATTAGTGCTCCTATGGGTTGTCTCCTCTCTGCACTAGAACATTTTACTTTATTTAGTGACGTGTCATAATTCCCTCCCCCCCCCCCTCCCCCGAGTGGTAGAGTTTCCACAGCTTCTCTTTTCTTGTAAACGGGAGATTTTATTTTCTCAACATTTTCAAAATCATCTGGTGGAAACCGTGTTCAGGCAACTTAAAACTGTAAACAATAAATAAATAGACCTGGATTAGAGCTGCAGCTGGATATTTTACATTTAGTGTACCACTGCTGATTCTTCCTTAGCTTTATTATCATAGATTTCCATAGGATAAAAGCAAACATTGATAATGAACGTTTTATTTTTTTATTCATCCATCCTCTTCCGCTTATCCGGAGTCGCAGGGGCAGCAGCCTAAGAAGGGAGGCCCAGACTTTCCTCTCCCCAGCCACTTGGGCCAGCTCCTTCAGGGGAATCCCAAGGCGTACCCTGGCCAGCTGAGAAACTTAGTCCCTCCAGCGTGTCCTGGATCTTCCTTTAGGTCTCCTCCCGGTTGGACATGCCCAGAAAACCTCACCAGGGAGGCGTCCAGGAGGCCTCCTAAACAGATGCCTGGACCACCTCAACTGGCTCCTCTCAATGTGGAGGAACAGCCGGTCTACTCTGAGCCCCTCCCGAATGACCAAGTTTCTCATGTATTGATTAATCAAGTGAACCACATCTTTTGAGAGAGCGGCTGTGTCACGTAAAAAGGTGTTCAGCAGCCAAAAGAAATGCAGATTTTTACGGCGCTCTATCAGGTTTAACATTTTATGTTCTCGAGTTTTGACATGCTGGTTTTAAAGCAGCATGAATGGTGCTTATTTTCATTTTCATCCATTGTGCTTCACCTTCAACTTCCAATTTTACAAATGCCGGTTGTTTTGTGAAGCCTGCCATTGTCATTTCCTACTGAGTTTCAGCCAGTCAGCATGAGCTAACCCCAAGTCCCACCCAGCAACTCCCTAACGGGTCATTTTTGAGTACGTACCCCAAGGCAGGTACTGCGTTGGTTCCTGAAATGTGCTGTGGTCCTTACAGACCAACTTGGTGACATGGGGAGATGCACATACCACGAAAATCTGGTAAAAAGTCATGGACGTTCTGACAGTGGAAACAGGCTATAAGTTGGTGTTCTTCGTCTTTATTTAAGGACCTGACTTCAGTTTGTTGAGCACTTTGGTCATAAGTAAAGACGTGGCCTGAATCCATTTAAATTATTCATAAACTGTTGTTGATTGTGCTGGACTTGAACCCTGAGCTAACCTTGAGCTAATAGTGTCATGAAATGTAAACGACCATCCAAACAACCGCAGGGTTTGTGTTTAAGGAACCTGAAACTGCTTTCAGTAAATAAGATCTCACAGCAAAAACCAGCAGCCATTAAACAGGCTGATAAGAGTTTTCTTGTAACACACGGACCTTTTCTCCTCTCCCTCAGGTGCCGATGATCCTGGTAGGGAACAAGTGTGACTTGGAAGATGAGCGTGTGGTGGGGAAGGAGCAGGGCCAGAATTTGGCCCGACAGTGGAACAACTGTGCCTTTTTAGAGTCCTCTGCTAAATCAAAGATCAATGTCCTTGATGTGAGTACACACACGCACGCACGCACGCACGCACGCACGCACACACACACACACACACACACACACACACACACACACACACACACACACACACACACACACACACACACACACACACACACACACACACAAAAGAAAGGACAGGAGAAAGACAAAAATGGCCATTTACATTTATTTATAATTGTGTTGAATAGGCAAAAACTAATTTTTTCTACATGATTTAGAAGAAAATGCTGACTCTGCCAGATGGGAGCATTTCTTTATGTGAAATCCTCATTTTTGGGGAAAGTAGACTTTCCGTTATTCTTAAAATGATATGAGAGGTGCATAGATGGATGTGGTTTTGGATATTTGCCCATGTTCCAGTGTTGTATCGCCTACTGTAATCATGTTGGACTCAGTTGGAATAAAACTTTCATTCTTCAGTCCTTGGGTGGCAGATCTATAGAGGTTGTAGGTTTTTGCTTCAGGAACCATTTCAACTTAACCAGCACATCATAAATAACCATCAAATGTACAAATGGACCGGAAAGAAACCCAAATCTGTAATGTTTCCTCTACAAGAGCAGTCAGATTTTTCTCTACTGTGTTAGAAGGTGCATACGTAGACATGACTGTTTTTAGTGATGTTTCTGCAGCATTACTGTTTTTGTGATTTCCTGTGTGAAAGATAAAACCCAAAGCTCGACTCATTATGGATTCACTGAGACGTGTCAGGTGTTTAATCTTTACTCAGAATGAGTCATGATGATGATTTGGTGACTCTTCCTGCCCACTGATACAATCTGAGGTGTTGTTGAACACAAAGTGTTTCAGTGAGTTTTGTTGAGTCCTGCTGGTTTTAGGTAGGATGTGGTTTTCAATGTTGGAGATTTGTTGCATCTTTACATTAAGGTTGGGCGATTGGATGAATTATTTGACCATCGGCGATTGGACAAGCCCTTTGCTGATCTTTTTTTTTTTTATGAGCAACATTTTTTTATGCCTATGAATTAGTCACGCAGATGGGGCATAAACAACTTCCAGTCATATTGCACATCATTTGGAGGCTGGGAGCCTTGTGATTCCAACGATATATTGCATTTTGGGGTTCAACTGTAATTGTAGATGCCGTAAACAAACCAAACCCGGAAATTCAAAGTAATGTCTAGCTCACTGATCAAAGCCTCACGTCATTGATGGAGTAGTGCTACCTCAAACAAAGAGGTCCCATCAGTTACTGGCTGATGGGTAAGAAGTGTCCCCCTCCATTAATGTGTGTAGTGCGAACCAACTGCAGTGCAGTTTATGGTAGATGATGCCCCGATTAGCCAATGAAATAATTCAGAAAAGAAACAAGTCTTACATGGAACCCTCGTGGCCTGCTTCTGCAAAGAACAAATAAGAGCGATTGTGATTGGTGGAGCGTTCCGTGAAGTGCGTCAGATCCACAGATCATCTAATGTCGATTTTTACCTCCATGTTCACCCAACCTGACTCCACCTTTCCTGTAAATTCTGAGGATTTGGACCATGCCTCCATCACATCTTATTAAGCTTGTCAGGTTAAGTAAATTCAGATCTGCATTGACCAAAACGTGTCTTTCCCCAGGATCGGGACTTGGGAAAGTCTTTTATTTGTTTGTTTTTTCTGAGGTACAAAATGAAACTTTAAACTCTAGTTCGTTAACAACAGCTGTCTTTTCCTCTGGATGATCCCTCTGTGAACAAATCCTTTCAGTTACTGGGGTCTACGTGACGTTCTGGATGGTAAAACTGAGATGGGAGCTTCTTGTTTTAATGGTTTGTGTTTCACAGCATATTTGATGGATTGCCTCTGTGCTTCTGTCACTGTCTCTCTGTCTCAGATCTTCTATGACTTGGTCAGACAGATAAATAGGAAAACGCCAGTGGAAAAGAAAAAGGCAAAAAAGAAATCCAACTGTGTCCTGCTCTAAAGAACTCTCCTTCAGCCCCTGCAGCAGCTCTGAGCCAGGTGAGTGTGTGCATCACACCTGGGTTCTGTTTAGTCCTGACTGATGCCCAACCTTCAGACCAGAAACGTCATTCAGAGGGAACTCTTCTGAGTGCTGTGCAGCGTAGAAATGTTTTATC
Source organism: Nothobranchius furzeri (assembly GCF_043380555.1). Classification (NCBI taxonomy): domain Eukaryota; kingdom Metazoa; phylum Chordata; class Actinopteri; order Cyprinodontiformes; family Nothobranchiidae; genus Nothobranchius; species Nothobranchius furzeri. The sequence goes on along the minus strand of NC_091743.1, from coordinate 60,912,866 downwards.
AACCTGTGGTCCATCAAGAAGGGTCCTGTATTTGCCCTCTGTAGTGTAAAAAGTGTTCTCTGGTTGTTTTCCTGCGGTATAACTGTTGAATAAATGTGTCATTAGCAAACTGCAGCAGTTGCTTGTGTCAGAGGAAATCCTGATCAGTCAACATAAAATTTCACTGAAGAATCAGCATCACTTTGTCTATAAAATGTTCTTTTTCACCACTTTTTTCTCAGTCTGGCAGGATGTAGGCAAATGAGGAAGTAAAAATCTGTCTGTTTATCGGTCTGCTTACTTCAGCAAGTTTTAGGGCAGCTTTGGTTTATTTTAAAAGCTTTAGATACAAAAATGAATAATTTGATCTCTAATGAAACCCAGGTAGACTCTTACTCCAAACAAAATCATTTCAGCAGAAATTGAGAAAATGACACTAAAGACATTTACCCCAAAAACGATTCTAGCATATTGTCTGGATTGACCTGAAATGTAGAAAGTTTTAGTGGATTTCCCGTAGCTCCTCTGGATCAGGATTTGGATTGTTCTGTGTCCACAAAGGTATTCAGACACAAGCTGAGCTACCAACGGTGAGTTTGCTTTCCAGAAACTAAAAATGGAGTCAGTGTTTTGCTCAGAGAATCCCCTCAAGTTTTCATGTCCTGTTTACACTTTCAAGCCGGTGTTGCCATGCCAACACTAAACAGCTGACTAGAGGTTTCACTGCTACCATCCATCCTTCAGAGACCTAACCCACATAGTGGAAAGATATTTGTTATCAGTACCGTAAATCCTCTAATACAGGCCCGGGCCTGTATTTTACTCAAGCAGGGTATCTGCGGGTCCTTAAAAAGTCTTAAATTAGCTTTTCCAGATTTAAGGCCTTAAAAATCCTTAAAAATGACAAATAATCCTTAAATACAGTTTCCAGAGGTCTTAAATTACCAAAGACCCAATAAACAAGATTCTTTTATTGCTATAAAATTTTCGTGAATTTCTAGTGTTCAGCATTTTTTGTGTATGATGTTGGCGTAAGCGGAACCGTACATATTCAGTTGGTTGTGAAAGGGGGCTATTTTTAGATGAGCACGTTAGCTGGTTAAGCTAGTGGGAGCTTGCGCCATGGGGAAGTGGAAGTTTAATGGTAACTGGATGGCTAATCCCACGATTGCGGCGTGGTTAGCACCGGTTTCAAGCAATAGCTGGAAATTATAGGTCAAATTTAATTTTTAAAAATGATAAATGAGCCGCACTTGTATAGCGCCTGTCAGAGTAAGGACTCCAAAGCGCTTTACACTACAGTGTATCATTGATCCATTCACACACACGCATTCACACACTGATGGTCATGAGCTACGATGTAGCCACAGCTGCCCTGGGGCACACTGACAGAGGCGCCACCGGTACCTCCGACCTCCACCAGCAGGCAAGGTGGGTTAAGTGTCTTGCCCAAGGACACAACAGCAGCATTCTCTGTTCGGAGCCGAGATCGAACCTGCAACCTTCCGATTACTGGACAACCCGCTCAACCTGTTGAGCTACTGCTCCCCTGCTTAGATTTGGTCAAAGTGGCCTTCGAAAAGGTCTTAAAAAGTCTTAAATTTGGCTCCCTTAAACCTGCAGATACCCTGTCAAGCTCATCAAGCTCCAGGCCTTTATTGGAAGGAGGGCCAGAATTAGAGGCAGGCCTCAGTTTCTATTTGAGCAAAATGAACTACCAGTAGAATGAAAAAAAAAACGGGGTGTCTATTTGAACCTATAAAATACTAGTTTCATTTATTGAAAATGTACAGTTACCATAACGTGGTATGGTTTGCATATAAAACATTAACAAGGCTAAATTACAGTAGGGAAATGATGTATTGTAACAAAACAATAGCAAACATACTGTACCTGTACTGCATTTTAAACGTTATTATATACCCGTATTCGTATTCGAAAAGGCAACAGCCACCTTACCGCTTCAAAGTTGAATCGTTTTGTTTGGGTTGTAGTAAAAAATAAAATAAAATCCCGCAAATTCAATTCAATCTTTGTCCAGTTTAAAGTAAAAAAAATAAAATACCGGTAATCCAATTCAGTTTAATCCTCATCCAGTTTGATGGGTCGATGCTAAAATGTTTAGCAGCTTGCTCCCCAGAGTGTTCTGCAGCATATATCAGCACGTTTTCTTTGAACTTGATATCAAATTTTTGCCTCCTCTTCAGCTCCGTGCCTGCCATGGTTAAAGTTACCCTCATAGTCTATCACTGGCAAATCAAAAGTGAGATGGATGACACAACCGCCCCCCTGTGGTACTTGCCTGTTACCACATTCCACCCGGCCACAATTAAAAAAACGGCCATTATTCACCTCCGCCGACTCCGACACCGGCCAAAATGTGATACCCGGCCGTTAACTGAATACAGGCCAATATTTGAGGATTCACGTTATGTTCGTCATCAGAATCTGTATCTGTCAGGTCGAAGTCTCACGCTGGCTGGTCTGTTGGACCAACACCAACAGGATTTTAGCTTTATTTTTCACAACACATCAGCTCTCAGACTGAAAGAGATGGAGAGGAAACGGTCCAGACTCGGACAGGAACCACAGATTGTTAATGAAACATTAACAAGATGAAAAATAAACCGTAATTGAGAAACACACCCTAATTTCTCTTGACTAAGAAGACAAAATGAGCAAAACAATACATTTTCTAAAAGACTGAATGAACTGTCACATTTTAGTGAAAACATGTAATTTGAAAAGGTTCTTAGTTTTCGTTGTTTTCCGGAGATTATATTGATGTTCAAGTGTGATCCTGACCCCAACTTTAGCATCCACAAGGTGGATGTAATGTCCCATAATGGCCACGAGAGGGCGACGTACACAAGTCTCACTTTTAGCACATTGATGATAAATGTTGTGTTTCAGAAATGCTGTAATGAAGAACTGTTGCCCTGATTGGAACGTGCCAGCATTCCAAGAGCCCCGCCCCCTCCCCCATCAGCCATAAAAGGTGAATCAGCTGACTGAACTGCTCCCATCAAAGCTGAGGACGACCTACAAGAGAGAGCTACAGACAGTACGAGAGAGGGAGAGAGAGAGAGAAAGAAGACTCTTTTTCTCTCACCTCTGAGGACCTTCCTCTGCATCTCATCATCGGTGTGAAACTTGAATGGACAGTCTCCACTTCTGCACCAACAAACAGAACCACAAACTGATGTAAAAATTCAGCAAAAGCCTCTGAAAGTTAAAAAAAAAGAGCAGCCCTGTATTTTCTTTTTTTTTTCTTTTTCCACTGTTTAATGAAAATAACATTTAAGAAGGAACGCATGGTTAGACTTTAAATTCAGTATTTTTCATCCTTTTCAATATGAATATTGTATTTGAAAGACATGGAAGTTGACCTCTTTAGTTGTATGATTATAAATATTCTTCTGCAACAAGCATGAAAAAAATGCATCAGTTATCACGTGTTGATGTTTTCAAGTGAAATCAAGTGGAAAGTGAGAATTCTTTTATAGCCATACACCTACTGTCCATGCCTGTCATGTCAGTGATGATAGATTCAAGGTCCATCATGTATTATTATTTTATTCTGTTTTTCTTTGTCTGCCCTGTTGTTCATGGACTTCTCTTCTGCAGATATTTCTCTCTAATGTGACTTAATTTTATACTCTGTCACTGGGGTTTCATAGCTCCCATAATATATTCTGCCATTTTTTTTGCATATTAATGCTTCAGAAAAATGGGTCTTTTATAGAAGAAATATGGGGAAAAAATAAGAATTGATTTCTATGTCTCTTGAAGCTGAAATATATTATACTAAACCAACTCTTACTGCTTCTTGTGTTTTTCTGTTAATGATGTTCCAGCTTTTATGAATTATTAAAGTACATTTTAGTACATTTTCTTTATAACGGTCAATGTATTTTTGTGAATTAAAGTTTTATTCAAAGTTGATTTGTTTTATTTGAAAGAAGTGAGTCAGTTTTTGAAAAAAAAAAATTAATGGCAAGAAACAAATAAGCCGTTTTAGTGTTACTCTGTTTGGCCACTAGGTGTCAGTAACTGAATAGACATCTTTCTGGCTGGGCCTCAGGGAGCTAACTACATAACTCATTGGGGACAGTTGGTCAGAGTACCTCAAACCTGAACATTTATATTCACCCTCAAAATTATTGATACAAGAAATTCACCTTTGTGGCGTAAAGTTTTTTTATTGTATTTTACAGTTGTAAAAGGTAAAGACTACAGGTCATGTAAGTAAACTAACTTATAAATCAGCAACATATCTTGATTTAAACCCGTTTCTAAAATTCAAACCAGTTTTTAAAAGCAGGAGATGCAAATTGGCCAACCAGGTGTGTTCTCCATTTCATTCTATTCCGTTTGTATAGCGCCGAATCACAACAGGAGTCGTCTCAAGGCACTTCACAAAGTAAAACATTCCAATTAAGTTCATTTCATTATGCCAATTTGTTAAAAGTGTCCTATTTAAGGAACCCAACAGATTGCATTGAGTCACTGATTAGTATCAGAGACTTTACAGCAATCTCCAGACTAAAGTAGCATGTAGCGATAGTGGAGAGGAAAACTCCTTTTTAACAGGGAGGATGCTGGATCAGAATGAGCAGCCATCCGCCATAACTCACTGGGGATTGTGAAAACAGAGCAGACACGCACGTGCACACAAACAGCATTTATACCAAATAGTGTTTTAATGGCCACATTTTCTCCATGTCTAGTACAATGACGTCACTTTTGTGAAGCGCGTTTGTAGTCCTGGACTTATTTTCACACAAATCCTAAAATAGAGTTTCCCCCCGTTCGAAAATAAGAGCCTTCCTGGTATCAAAATGCGTCTTTAAAAATCACAGACATCATATGTGGAATCCACAACAAACGGAATTAGAAAATAGCATTTTTAGCCTCATTGACTTGCATTCATTTTTTCGTTCTACATGGCTCCCTATTCTATTCAGTAAGAGATAAACTTTATTGTCTTTATCTGAGTTATTCTATAATGAATTCAACAGATGAACTAGTGGTTGCACATTCTATGTTAAAGACATAAAATTTTATCAGCAGAGGGCGAATGTCTTGATGTGTTAATACAGAAATATACAAGGGAAAAATATAAGCAAGTTTTAAAATTGAACTTTTGATGTGCTACATGGTTACTATGACCATCAACAGTAAAGTAAGCTTTACGTGTTAAAAATGTTAACAGATTTGCTCCTCCAGCAGCAGCTCTCTTGCACTTGAGAAGTCATTCTCCGCTAATTTCCCCATTTGTGACATCACAAGCAGGGACTTTTTGAAACGGCTTGTTTCGGAACATAATTCCTAAAACCAAAACACTGACATGAATGAATGTTTTTTTTTCTTGATTGGAGTTATAGAGGCAGTAGAGATCCACGTGGCTGTACAAAAGTATCCAAAAGGTAAGTTTTGAAAACAAAATTTTTGAAAATCTAACCAGTTTTTAAAGGCAGAAGATACCAACTGACTTGTCAACTGATCTGTCATCCAGATGCAAACAAAAAAACCATGTGCACATACGTGTCCTCTGCATATTTAAACAGAAAAATACAGGTAAAAGAAACATGTCAGCTTTGGTGTGCTGCATGATTATTTTGACCACTTTAACAGCAAAATAAATTTTATTTATTAAATATTTCATTTTTCAGATGGTTTAGATTCAGAGTTAAACTTTTATCTGGTATCTTGAGCACGTTTCAGCAGAAACTATCACTTTCTAAAATTATACAACCTATTTTAAAAATGTGTTGCTCCATATCCTTCAGATTACTGATGCCTTCTCAGATACTTTCATTTCTGCTCTAATGACCCTCCAATCCACCAGGAGTGCTGGAATTTAAACACTGCGTCATCCAAGCTTCTTACTTTCCTGATGAGGACGGTTGCGTCAAGTGGAGGAGGATGCCAGAAGATTAAACGGTGTGACTCACTTTTTCTTCTTGTTTTTGCCTTTTCTCACTAACGCTGCAGCTTTGATCAGTCCCCTAATCCCTTTTGGTGGGCGAGAAGCAGAGTAATATTTAAAAAAATCCTGTGAAATAATCCCTTCTCACCCCCTCTTGGTTTCTCCTTGGAAACGCAGGTAGGAGGGTTAGTGCCAGGTGGGTGTTTCAATAATTGGATCTGTGATTAACTTCATAAATGCTGCAAATATTAGTCTAAAACTTATTTTATTCAACCCAGGCCTCCCAATTACAAAAAAAGAGAACTTCAGTTTTTGATTTGCTGAGGACAAACTTGAAATTTAGATTGAATTACAAGAAAGGTAGATCTTTTGCATAAAACCCAAAGAATCAAAGATTTTGTAGCTTATGACATCACACCTTTTAGGATTTCTCTGCACAATAGGAGCTAATTGAATACTATAAAGTGGAACTGGTTATTTCTTAAAGATGGAGTCCAACAACCCAGAGAACGCTCGTGTTCTGTGAACCCATCAGAAGAGATGTGATGTTAATTCAATAATATGCACCCTGTAACCCCCTGCACACACACAGACTTCACCTTTCTCCTGCCAGACCAATTAACAGATTGGAGCTTGTGCGGAGGAGATAGAGTGGAGTCGGATATGTCTAATGTGTTTGCTGGAGAGGGAGTGAACATGATCCCAGCTGTCAGGGGGATATTGACAGTGTGGAGTGCAAGGTTACGCCTACCCTTTGAGGATTCATCCTGGGCCTTTTCCTGTCGTTAATTTATTTATTTTGATGATGCATGCTGATGCTGTATTGATCTTTGTCTAACTCTGTAGCACTTCCTAAAGAGAGGTTTGAGTGTTTTTCCAGCTCCGAATCCTCAGCTGCATACTAATCTATCACAACATTTAGTTGGATTCGTGCTTTCTCTCATGAAATTTAAACTATTTTAAAAATCTTATCAGTTGATAGCTTACTGAAGGTCCTCTGTTCAAAGACATAGATTTAAAGTAACACAGCAGTTTCCTGCTCCTCAGCCCTACTGTTTGAAGGTGGTATTACAACTGTTGTAGACAACCCTGCTGCAGCCTGCTATAGCTAGCGCTAACAACAAGCTAACACTAACATGAGCAAACTAATGCTAAAATAAACCACAAAGTAAAAAGATTCACACTGTTGGAAAATAATATTATTACTTAAAAGTTCAGTAACAACAAAGCCAGGTCACCATCAGCCTTTGATTTCATAGTCTCCTTTAGCTCCCTCAAACTTGTGTAGGCCGCACCGATGTTCAGGCTCCTCATGATGCTAACAGAAAAGGCAAATTTATTCAATTTCTTCTTCTTGTGCATTTTATTGACAATCAGCTAACTGAAAATGTTCACAGCTAGCATTACAGCTAACATCCGCTAGGCAGGTAAAGAGTGCCCCCTAGGACACCCACCTGCTCCACAAATGATCTAGTGTGATTTTTGCTTAGAGGGTGGCAGAATGGTGCCAAATATGAAACTGGTCAGGTTTATAACTCAACAGTGATTGAGTTCAATGTAAAGCTCTAGCTTAAAGTAAAAAAATGGCTATTCAGTGTTACTTTAACTTCCTATGGGACTGACAAGCTAATGGCTAGTCCAGGGATCTGCAACAAGTGGCTCTATGGACCTTTCACAATGGCTCTTCATAAGTTTGGCTAAAAGAACTCTCTTGTTTTTTTAAACTAGATCAAATCTAAAAAAATGCAGATATATTAAGCAGCTTTAGGTTTATTTCATGGAATAATTTTATTGAATTTAAGAGTTGCAGCTCAACAAGTTTTATTACAGTGGACTGAGGGAGAAAACATCTCTTTGGACTGTAAAGGATTGAGCCCTCTGGTTTAGTCAGAGCTCTGTGAAGACAAACCTCTTAAAAGCAGCTAAAACTTTTTTTAATTTACAGCAGTTTACACAAGTTATTAACTAAACTTTCACACTTCTGTCAATTATGCTTTTTGTGGTTATTTCTGCAAACATTCATGACAGACTTGATCCCTGGATGCACAGAGCTACATTTAGCTGCTGCTAGTGATATTCACGCTCGTAAATACCTGTGTAATAGATCATTGATGGTGATGTAAACACACATAAATTAATTTTGCATATACTGTTGTGAGTTTTGGAGATTTGAGCTGTTTTATGACAGTTTTATGAAAGTCCACTTTGCTCTTTGCTCAAAACAGATTAGCTGTTAGCTCACCAAAAGCTATTTCTCTGAACAGAGGCCGTTCATAAAACCATCTAAGATAGTAATTATTTTTAACTTTCACACATTAAAATGATTTAAAACTAACAGATATTTTTCTATCATTGCTACAGCTTTCCTTGACCTTATGGACATTTTCTCTGCTTTACGGTTTACATAGTTTATCTTCACTAAATGCCACCTGTGTTTGCAGGCAGCCACTGCAACATAGACTGTTTATTTATTTGCCATTTATGGGTTCTGCCTGTTTTGCCAGAGGAGTCTCAAATCTTGAGAGTCGATCCACTCGAGGTGTTGAAACCTTCAGGTAGAGCTGTCTCTGTTTGGCTCTGTGAAAACAACCTAACTTCCCTGCTACCCTGCAGACTGCCAGCTAATATTACAGGAAATATAAGATTAAAGTTGCATTATCATTAAGTCATGCACCATATTCTGAAGAAAAATACTTTTAGCATCTAAACTTTGCAAATAAATACAAAGTGCACAAGAAAATAGGTATTCTATTAGATTACTGCCAAACATAAATCATGTCAGCAGCTTTAAGAGATCCTTTGTTTTGTCTGCGACCCGCCGACCTCTGTGAAGTCAGTGACAATACATTTATCTTTGCTGGAGAACATCCATCAAAAAGTTTGCTGACATTAGTCACCGGAGCCTTCTTCTCACTCACGCTTTAATAAATGAGCTTGAGTTCATTGTGGCCAAAAAAATAATAATTCATGAAACTCAAATCTGAGCTCAAATCTTAGCTTTCATGAGCTTATTTTAGTTTTAGTTAATGGATTATCTGCTGAGTGAAGCAATAAGTTTTGCTTGATCTTTCTGATATAAATAAATTTAAATGTGTCCAAAGTACATTTTATTCGATGAAGCGTGCTGACTTTTAGCCCGTAGAGCCTGTGACGACACCAGTCGGCTGAAAAATCAATGTTAATGTGTTTAAGAGGCAGACTGGCAGCCGATCTTCTGGGACCTTCCGGTGTCGGTTGGCTTGAGTTCCAGTCAATTACTCTTTGGTATCAGCAGCTCAGTTTGTGTGTGTGTGTGTGTGAACTGACAGAATGAAACAAAATGAGGCATCACCTATACAAGCTGGTGCCATCAGTCAAATAAATGTGACTTTTATTACAATGAACATCAACATGTTTAGGATTTTTATTTTATGAACGAGCTCCTCCTGATGCTCAGCCAGACTAGGAACCAGTGCTAGAGCATGTGCACTTCATTTCCACCAGCAGAAAGCCATTAAGCTGTCTGTGTTTTCTGTGTTTCCTTTGATTTTGTTCAGAAATGTTCTCATTCGTTGGCAGACTTTTACAGTTATTCCTCCTATCCAACACGCACCATGAGCAATGTGTGCCAACTTTTTATCTAAGGATTTCTGAGATGTGAGCTCATGAAAGCAGAATTTAGAGAAACCAGGAGATTAAAGGGAAATTGTGAAAACAACCACAAATTATTGTGGTTTTGAGGACAAACTTTGATCCCCACAATCCTGTGTGCTTGTTGGGCTTTTTTATTTATTGTTGTTTTCTACATTTACAGTTAAGGACAATTCACCAAACATGATTAAACTTGGGTCTAATGGTCTGAACCAGTTTTCATTTGCCCAAATCTTTTTACTACAAGAAATACTTTGCAAAATGTCTGTAAACTCACATTAGCCACAACATTGGAAATGAAATGGTTCAAAATAACAGGATATAGTTCTCCAAAGCCAGTCAGTGTATTTCTTTTGTGGATCATGAAAAGCTTGTAAAAGTAAAGGTGAAATAAGTCAGCAAACATAGCAAAATGCTGTTAAGAATATCCTAAAAGGGGTGGTTCTAGGGCAGGCCAGTGCCACACTGACAGCAAGCTTGGACCCCCACCATGCCCCCTGCTGAGAGCAGAGCGTAAGCATTAAAGCGGTTATGGCGAATCTGCAAACAAGCTAGGTTTTGAACGCAAACACGATCACAGAACACTCCCCCCTCCCCCCGGGTATCTTCCCTGAGACACTTAAACCTACATTGCCGCAAAACACCAGTCACAGTTTTCTATGTCCAAATGTCTTTTGTTGTCCAAGACTTCAAATGGTGATTTTCTTTTGGGACTCTAGTAGTTTGTCCTTAAGTTGAAGCGGAAGCAGCCAGCTGTTTCTCCTCCTCTGATATTATTGAGTGGAGAACCTCTCACACCAGAGGTGTTTTGTTGCTAACTCTGCTGTGTTTTGAGTACAGGACCCAGGGAAGTTCAGGGTTTGGCGAGACCGACAACCAGATGGTTCAGTAGTTACTTTTCATCCTAAGTGTGCTATTGGTGGAGGGGTTTAGACAAACGTGAAAGAACCACTTTATTTTTTTGTTTTTTTTTTTTAATCTCGTAATGTTGAACGTAAACGTAATGCTTGTAGTGCTTTTTTATTTGTATATTTTTTTAACAAATGTGTCTCAGTTAGCCTCAGCCTGGCCCTCTATCTAAGTCTAGAACCTTCCCTGCACCTAAAATAAATGATTGTGATTATAATTTAATCCCAAACAACATAATCTGACTGAAAACAAACACAAAAAATATGTTGATTGTCATTCAGTTTAATGAGACTCAACAGTCATGTGAAATAAGTAATTTTAAAAATAAAATTGCCGCAGATGTCTGCAGCTGTCTTTTTTCTGCTTTGTACATCTGAGATGTATTCACATTCAGCTCATATTTCAACGACATTGTCATCATGTAATGAAGTTGTGCCTCTTCTATAATGCATGAATCAGATATTGATTTCCTCCTTAATAGAATCTTTAAAACCTGATTTTCTTTTCTTCCTTTTAAAATGAAATAAATAAACATATTCTGCCACATTACTCTTATTCTCTTTTTATAATTATGAATTAATGTTTTGAATAAAAAAATTCCCAGAAAAATAATCTTTGAAGATTTTGTTTGGCAGGAAATCGTGTCTCTTTTCGCACATCATCTGCAAACATCAATACCTCATTAGCTCAGGCTCTCAGCTCTTCAGGTTTTTATTGGGCTGGGTCTTCTGCTGCAATAGAGAAACAGATCATTGGTGTGATTAGCCTATCATGAACGTTTACATTATCAGTTGATATACAGTTGGTTTATTTTTTTTCCACGCAATCTCCTGGATGTCTGTTTTAAGACATACAAGACATAAAATGTCTGTGTTGAATTTTGTTTGTGCAGCTAGATGTTAGTTTTACTAATTGTGTGTGGCAGTTGCAACAAGAAAAAACACACATGGCTTATCTAGCTATGATTTGATTTAGTGATTTTGATTTAGAATAAAACCACCTCTCACATGCAAGAGAGAGTTGCTGCTGGAGGAGCTGCAGCTTCTTAGCTTATAGCAGCCTGAATGGGGTATAGGTGTGGCCAGCTCCAGCTTGTTTTCTTAAAGTGACAGAGCCCTGAAACTGCTCATTCTGGAAGGTACTGAAACTGTCAAGAATGAAACTGCTGAAATTGCTTCATGTGAGAAGGATTTTGAACAAAGAACTTCATAAACATGTTTCATATCCACATTAGAACTATTATAACTTAATAAAAACAGTCATAATTTAGGCATTTTCTATATTCAATTTCTTTATTTTATTCCTTTGTTATTTTATCATCAACAGCTGATGTCCTGGTGATGAAATCCTGTTAGATGATTTGTTTTTGTTAACTGCAGCCATATCAAGTGTATTTGTCAAAAGTAAGAACTCTTTTAAATTTGTGTTTTTGAAATTATTATAATTTTAACTCCTATTCTATTTATAGATTGGTTTTCATGATCATTTTTAGGTCACCATTATTGGTTCACCACTCAATTCTGTAAAAACACAATTCTCAATATTGTATCCAGCCAGTTCATACGTTTAGTTGTTAATGCGATGTCATAATTGTAACTGTGCTGGCTGAACCTGAAACGTAAAACGATTTTTGCAAACCCGTTTTCCGACACCGAGATGGATCCTGGCCTTTGTAAGAACACAGGAGAAAATCAAAGTGACACCTGTGTAATGGCAAACCAGCGCTGCATGCTGCAGGTTTGCAGCTCCTCATGTTCATTGGCTTATTATGATCCCTGAAATAGAGTCAGGGCTGCAGAGCACTCTGACACTGATTTAAAACCTGCAGCATGGAGTCTGTTGGAGCTCATCCCATTGTGTTATGTTTTTTTATTCTTCTGGAGGAAAACACAGTAGGAGCACCACGTTCTGTGGAGAACAGAGCTCTTGTCAGAGGATGAAATCCTACATCCTCCCTCTTAGCATCTCATGCTGGAGGTTTATCCGCAGATTAGTAAGACTGCTACCTGCTGATATAGGAGGGGAAAAATGGCGGGACAATAGGAAAACAAAGTGGGGGGTTGGGATAAATAGGTTTTTCGCAACCAGAAAAATGCAACTTGGAGCATGAAATCAGAGCTGTTGGAGACGGCTGTGGTCTCTTTGTGTCCTGCTCTGCTGACTCCAAGATTTAACGCTGTAATGGATACTTTGCCTGGAATTGTGGGGGCTTCCCTGGGATGCAGCTGCAGGTCTTTGACTCCACAACAGGATAATTGAAATTTTCCCTCTGTTATCCTGGTGTACTTCATGGTGAAATGTATTGCTTGTGCAAAACCAGATTTTATTGTGTTCTGGCTGCACGAGTTTCATAGTCTGCTCCCAGAGCAAAAATCATTAGGGGGAGCAACTATTGACACTTCCAGCTTTACTGTTTCCAATAAAATCACAAGCATGTCAGAAAAGAGTGAAACAAACCTTCTTTTTTCTACATGGTAAATAAAGTTATCTGTGAGACTATCACCGAAAATACTTTTTGATTTACATGACGGAAAAAAATAACAAAGATTCATGACTTTGACTAAATTATGAAGAGCAGCATTCCTTCTCTTCACCATCACTTCACCAAACACACACACACACACACACACACACACACACACACACACACACACACACACACACACACACACACACACACACACACACACACAACAACTATAATAATTATGTTCTTGTTCCTGTGAGGTTTGTGGGGTTTGTGCTGCACACACAAAGACGACTCTGCTGAACACGGAGCAGCTTACTGGAGCATGATTACAAAGACCCACAGCTAAATTTCACCCAGATGAGCTGTCGTTTCCTCATAGCTGAAGCTAAATGAACTCAGCCTTTCAACGGCAGTGCTGAAATGGTGCAGGTTGGTTTCCCTTCACAAGAAACCCAGATGAATCTATATTCAGGACTGTTTTTGCATCGAGCAGAACGATCATTTACAAGCTAAATCTGGTGCTCATTTCTCATAACTTGTGTTAAAACAGTATAAAGCCTATTATAGTCATGCATCATGTAAGGTTTAAACACGTCCACATTTTTATTTAACTAATTGTGGCCCCTCTCAGAGCCCTTTCAGCATTGGAGCAAGAAATCAGAGCTTCTCAGCTTATAGCGGCATGAGTTTTTAATCAATACAATTTCAGTGGTCTCTAAGAATTAATGCCTTGTAAGTAGTTCTCGGGGGTGGGGGGGTGGGTGGGGTATACCGGTGCACCATTTATCGGACCTAAATCTATCCACATCACAGATGAGCTTCAGATGGCAGGCTTTGGAGTCTTATTTCCTGGTATGGAGATCTCGCCCCAGATTGGATAACAGCAACTGGACTCTACCACTGACTTGCAACATGGATGTTTTATCTCCACAGATGGCAGAAGCCTGGAGGAGTCTCTACCTGTGTTGGTGTTGATAATGCTAATGGTTTGCTTAAACTAACCAAGATCTCCGCTGCTGTTTCCCAGATGTCAAACCAACAGCACCCGCGACCCTACATGGACGAGTACAGACGATGGATGGATAAAACAACAACAGCGTTCCCTGTCACGAGTCAGGATCAGTGAGTCCATGAATGCTAATTCACAGTGTGACATAGATCTGTGATGATTTTTTAATCCTAGAGTTTCACAGTCTTTGTATCAGAAGCTAATGCAGGAGATGCGTGTAGGAGACTATTTTCATGTTCAGCCTGCATTAAAATCTCAGAGTGACCGATTATAATTAGAAAAATGCACAACTAAGAAACGCTCTCAATGAAACCACATTAACCCCCACTGTAGCCAACTCTCCCTTTAGGTTGAGACTTCCTTAGATTGAGCAGAAAGGTTTAAATGAAATGATGCATTAGAATAAAAATAACAGATTAAACTCTTTTGTAGATTTCATTAATAACAAAACACACCAGAGACAGTCAGTCTCTCCCTACTGCTATAAAAATAATATGTACACAACAAATTATATAATTTGCTTCATGCTTTATGTGCTGTATTATAAAAGACACTTTTACTGTTTTTCATACCTTGTAAAAAAACAATCCTACTTAATGATTACTGACTGCACGTCTTAAATGTGTTTAAACTGGAAATGCATTAACCTACTGAGATGCTACAAGCATTTCAACCGTATCGCCTGAGATATACAACAGCTGCTGTAGCATTAGGTTGCATAACTGCATTGATGCTGTTATAATGAAGCTGCCGTTCCTCTGTGGTATACAAACCATTGAGCTCCTGCTCAAAGTCCCAGCACGCATCTCAATATTTAGACATAATGCTCTGAAGCAGCAAATCTGCTCCTGTGGAGCAAACCTGGCATCACCAGACACCCTCACCGAGCGTGTAACATCTCTGTGAGGGGGTCCCTGTGGAGTGAGGGGGGTTCAGGTAAGCTCTCTGCTCACCCTGACTTATCTGACTGTCAGCAGAGGCTGATTCACCACCTCCTTGAGGGGTTTCTGTCAATCTGTCTGCATCCATCGTGTCTTCATCGTTTATAATGGTGAGTTACTGGTCCTGGGCAGGCTGTAGCTCATTTAATGTATTCACTCATTTTAGCTGACAGGCTGAGACAGAACACACACACACACACACATACACACACACACACACACACACACACACACACACACACACACACACACACACACACACACACACACACACACACACACACACACACACACACACACACACACACACACACACACACACACACACACACACATCCTCATTTACTCCCTGTGTGCCTTTGCTCCGTCCCTTCTAAGCAGCCTCACGCTCGTGTTTAACCGTGATATTTATTTTCCAGTGAATATGCTAATCTAGTAAACACAGATTTATTTTTTACACTCTGACAATGATCACATAGGTCTGTCGCATTTAAAGATTTGGATCTCCAGAGATAACAATGCAGACGTTCATGCCAAACGCTCTGGTGGAAGCAGAGTAAGTGGACTTTGAGTTTTAGCCGATATAAACAAAAGCATCAACAGCAGCTTCACCCACGTAGGCTCTGATGCTGCAAACGTTCATAGGACACAAAAAACAAATCTAAATGCGGACTCATGCATAACTGTTATCTGCTGTCCATCTGAGACTAGATAGTACAATGAGAACTGGGTCGCATTTCCATGCTGATATACTTTCCAGAAAGCTTTTGAGACTTCCAGAACTTGTCAGCAAGAGCAGTCTGTCTGGAGTCTGGCAGGACAGAACCAAAATAACCCGTCCATATTGTACAGGTGTTCTGGAAAACTTGATGGACTGATGGTTCATGTACCACCTCAAAAATAAAATGATCTTCCTACGTTTATAATCATGCAGCTTTTGAAATGTTATAATTTGTTTTTAGGGAAATTTACTTATTAAATGTGTTTCCAGTAGGAATTCTGGGAAATTTCTGTAAGGGGGAAAAGTTACCTGGAGATACAATGGCTATCTCAGCTGTTGTGTCTCCTTCAGCCCTTTCAGGACTTAGCAAAAATGGCCACGTGCGGCCAGTCTGGCAGCGAACGACTCTAGAAGGCGCTATATCAAATACAGGCCGTTTGCTTTGGACAAAAGCATCTGCTAAATACATAAACAGAAACATCCATTAAAACAAAGTTTTTAATGAGAACGGCCCGAATAATATGGTATCTGCTCCATTAAAGGCTGATGTGAGTGAACATGAAAGAGGTTGGGATGAAAACCAAAGAGGCACACTGACCCCTCGTGATTTTCTTACAGCCTCCGGGCCTCGAGTTTATGACTCCTGCTTTGTAAATAAACACAAACAGCGCTTGTCTGGGTTTTCCTCTACTGAAGGGAATACGTTCATGCATTTAATGACTCTGAAACTTGCATGCGTGCGAGGGAGTTTGGGACATTTTCTGGGTTTAATTAACGTTTTAGTTGATGTATTTTTGGGCTTTAGTGCAACGCCACTATTGATTGTGTTGGTACTTTGAATAATTTTTTCACATTTTCCTCTTCATGATGATATTTTATTGCATGTATTAGTGACATTTCTTTACTTGCAAATGTGGTTGTTTGGTGGTGAAAATGTCTGGACTGGCACATTATTATAAGCGTGTGCATGCATGATAAGGAGCAGCATGTCTGAGAAACAATATGTGTGTGTGTGTGTGCCATTTATTTTATAGCATTGCTCAGCTGCAGCTGTGAGGAAGACGACGTGGTCCATTTAATTCAGACAGCCAGGCTGGAAGAGCTCCGAGGGGGGGATGGGAGCTGCTGCAGCTTTTTTATTTGACTATATTTATTTTTTACACACTGTCCCATGTCCTGTCTGCACCGTGTGCTGCAGTCGCCTCCTCTGGTGTTCCTGCAGACCTGGGGAGATCTGAGAACCATTCCATCTGCCGCAATGTCAAAACCATTCGCACAATTAGAATTAGATGGTTCAAAAATTTTACTTAGAGAAACAAGGAGGTAGCAAAGGCCTGATCAATCTATCACACAAGAACACATAAATGCACAGGAGGCAGGGTGGAAAACCAACGTGTTTTATTTATAGGACATGAAGAATGAAGGCTGATGCTTCCTATCTGTCTGCAGCGACGGCAGCTCCTTTCTGTGGAGATTTATGCTGTAATGTGAACTGTTGAGTGGGAAATATAAACAAAATGTCACATTAACAAAGTCAGATTTATTTACAAGAGAAGTTGACCAAAGTGAATTACAGCAAAGAAAGCAACATTATATGATGATAAAAATTACATCATTCAAAAACCCTCTATCGCCTTAATGCTTCATTTTAATTCTGAGACAATATCTTAGATGACTATACTGCTCTAACTGGTAGACACTGGGAAGATCAAAATGAACCAATTTAGATATAAAAAAAAAGATGACCCCCTGTGGGTCACCAAGAACTACTCAGAGGTTGTGAGATGATTTCCAGAAAAATGAATGAATTTGAAAAACAATTGCTAAAGCATATTTGCTACTAAAACTCAATAAATTTCTCATACGAGCATCTGCACAGCACTGTACTGCACGTAGTACTGGGGTGTTCCACGAGGGGGCGGACTAGACTACTCAGACCAGACAGAGAGCCAGGTTTGTGCTTACAACCAAAACAAACATGGCGTCAAAAGAAGAAATCAGTAACTGGTTAATTTTCAGTTCACAACAGAAAAAGAGAGCAGCGGTATCAGAGATGGTGTGGAAGACCTTTAAGTGTCGCTTGTTTTGTCGAATCCACCTACTGGTTACTGGTATATTGCAGCGTTGCACAAACGACGCTTCAAATCAAAGCAAATAATGTGTGGCAGCCATTTTAAACACATGCTTGCATCGTCAAACAGCAAGTACATCAAGGCCCTAAGCCAACAACAGCCTTCGCCATTGTGAGCCAAGATGGGTGAGTCCATGAATGTTAAGTGACAGTGTGACGTAGATCCGTCAAGATTTTCAGATCCTAGAGTTTCACCGTCTATTTTCTATCAGAAGCTAATGCAGGAGATAGGTGTAGGAGACCATTTTCATGTTCAGCCTGCATGAAAACTCAAGAGTGACTGATTATTGGCTGTCTGATTATTTCACCTCTTAAACTTGCAGTAGAAATCTTACTGAGTAAAGCTTGTTTATTTGTGGTAAAAATCTCAAAAAGCTGCCTACTTTTTCCTGACGTCATTAGAGACACACACAGACACCTGGTATGTCTTTAACAGCATTAACAGAAAACCTTACAAAGCTGCAGTGCAAACCTTTCTAGTTGGTTGCTTCTGCTGTTCCAAAAATAAATACAACAGATGTTCAACAAAATGTTTCTTACATTACAAGCATCTCAGAATTGTACCAAATTGAAGATATGTTCATGGCTTTGCTCCAGATCCCCTAGTCTGAACAAGATTCAAATCTTGTGTTAATGCTGAAGATGAACGGGGGACCATGAGAAACCCTGAAGCTGTAGGTCAGGGACACTGTGCTGCTCTGTCTGCTGACAACAAGCTGAACTGTGTTTTCATGCGGCCTTGAGCAGCAACTGGTTAATAAAACCAGAAGCAGTTTGCTACACGAGCCCCCCGAGGACATGCTGGCCCCACATACACACGAACACACACACTTTTGTGTGTTTGTAGCCTTGGGTGTGCAGGAAACCCACACATTCTTCATTTTAAGCTCATTTTGGTTCTTCTGTAGACAATGAATGTGATGGTTTTGCAGAAGAAGGGACTCCCATTAAGCTCTTAAGGCTCTTTTTGTTTTGTTGTGCTTATGAGAAATAAATATAACTATTCCCGCCTTACCTGGTCATTTTTTGCATTAGGGTGGCCACTTTCTTGTCTTTTAGAATGCCTTCTCCAGGTCAGGGATGAGGTCCTGCACCAGGTAGAGGAGTTTAAGTATCTTGGGGTTTTGTTCACGAGTGAGGGAAAGATGCAGCAGAAGATCGACAGACGGATTGGTGCTGTGTCTGCAGTGATGCGGGCGTTGTACTGGTCTGTCGTGGTGAAGAGAGAGCTGAGCCAGAAGGCAAAGCTCTTGATTTACCTGTCGATCTACGTTCCTACCCTCACCTATGGCCACGAGCTTTGGGTAGTGACCAAAAAAATGACATTGCAGATACAAGCAGTGGAAATGAGTTTTCTTCACAGGGTGTCTGGGTTCTCCTATAGGGTGAGAAGCTCAATCATCTGGGAGGGGCTCAGAGTAGACCTGCTGCTCCTCCACATCAAGAGAAACCAGCTGAGGTGGCTCGGGCATCTGGTTAGGATGCCTCCTGGACGCGTCACTGGTGAAGTTTTCCGGGCACGTCCAACCGGGAGAAGACCCAGGACACGCTGGAGGGACTATGTCTCAGCTTACCAGGTAATGCCTCGGGATTCCCATGGAGGAGCTGGCCTAAGTGACTGAGGTGATGATAGTCTAATTTATTTTTTGTTATTGAGTTAAAAGAACTGAGTCAGCTGTTTTATGAAACAACTCTCACGCAGAGGCACACTTTATGTTTCACGAGCGAAAAAAGGCATCCTTTGGCTAATTTCCTTTTTATAAAAAGGTCAGCGATGGTTTACAGTGGTGTGAAAAACTATTTCCCCCTTCCTGATTTCTTATTCTTTTGCATGGGGGTCAAAATTCCCCCAGAGCGCTGTAAAAGACTCGTAGCAAGTTATCACAAATGCTTGATTGCAGTTATTGGTGCTAAGGGAGGCCCAACCAGTTATTAGGTTCAGGGGGCAATTACTTTTTCACACGGGGCAACGTAGGTTTGGATTTTGTTCTCTCCCTAAATAATAAAACCCATCATTTCAAAACTGCATTTTGTGTTTACTTGTGTTATCTTTGACTAATGGTTAAATGTGTTTGATGATCAGAAACATTTTGTGTGACAAACAAGCAAAAGAATAAGAAATCAGGAAGGGGGCAAATAGTTTTTCACACCACTGTATAGTGTATGAAGGCAGAATGTTCGTGACACAGATGAATATACCAACTGGCAAAAATAGGACAGCAAACAAATGAGTAACATTTCTCCCTTTGAGCGAGTCACACACCATTAGAGCCGTGTGTGTTTGTGGTAAAGCTCCCTTTTGTTCTGTGTGTTTAAAACTGACCTTAATTTAATTTTAGTCATGTCATTTAATTGTTTTTGTTATTTCTGTTTTTCATCTTCTCCGCTTCGGCGGGGTTAGTTTGCCTGCTTATGATGGATGTTTGCCATGCATCATTTGTTGAGATATTGATTATGAAACTGCTTGTTGTGGTGAAATTGATCAAAAGCTTCATAGGATTTGATTTCAGATTGTCACAGCATGAATTTCAGATACGAAGGAACATAAATCAATTAATGCAATTATGTGGAGCACTTTTTGATCAGCCAGAACTTTAAAAAATACTACAGCCTACGAAAGGAAATGTTGTATTTTCTTAAATGTCAACTTCACAGAATTTTTTTTAAAAATTATTATTTCTGATTATAATCAGTTGCTCTGAGTTTTTCTTGCAGGCTGAACATGAAAATAGTCTCCTACACCTATCTCCTGTATTAGTTTCTGATAGAAAAAAGATGGTGAAACTCTAGGATCTGAAAATCCTGAGAGATCTATGTCACACTGTCACTTAACATTCAAGGACTCACCCATATTGACTCACAACGAGGAAGGCTGTTGGTTTAATGTTCAAAAAACAGCAGAGAACGTCTCAGCTAGTAGAAGCTAACCGTTAGCATTAGCAACTCCAGAATGTAGCAGAACTCCTTCACGCTTGTGGTATTTGTAAAGATAAACATCAATGTTGCAGAACTAAGAGTCAGTGTTGCTGTTAGCAACTCAGCAACAAGTAGTCTTAATATCTGGAAATAAGACTCCAAAATCTGTTGTCTGAAGCTCAGCTGTGATGCGGTTCACTTATAGTTCCTGATACAGGTGCAGCAGAGCTTTTGTCCCCAGAGTATGACTTTAAGGCATTTATTCCTACTAGAGACCACTGTAAGCATTTTAAAATATGAGCAAAGTTGATTAACAAAGTTACGTCAGTCTAGTTGCTTGAATGTAAAGCGTAGCACACATTGCTATACATTACGTTAAAAATAAATGTACGTTGCAAAAACAAACAAAACAATTGTCATCTGCAAAAACAGCACTCCCTAATGAATTAGGGAAACATTCCTAAATGTGATCAAATGTTCATGTTTTGAGTCAAAAATTCTGCCAATGAAGAAAACAAAAGTTGTTTAGTAGATTTCTTATAACTAGATAAATAATCTGCAAGATTTCTTTATTTGCTTATTTAAAAATATGTAGAACGTTTTACAACTAAGCTTTTTTCACTTTCTTTTTAATGAGGTTTTGCAGAGTATATTACTTTTTACATGTGAATACAAGGTTCACTTGTTTTTTAACACATTTGCAGAGTTGTCTAGTATAAATAAATAGCTTGTGAGTCGATCTCTGTTGGAAAAAAGCTCTGACACTCTTGTTTCAGGAAGGGGAAGTGAGCCAGAGGAGAGGTGAGCAGACGACAGATAGTTTTGGAGTCCAATTTCCTGATAGTCAAACATCTAGCCTCTGATTGGCTAACAGAAATGCAACTCTACTACTGACTCTGTTTGCTTTGTAACATTGATGCAAAAGCCTGAAGGCATTCTGCTGTGTGGTGGAGTTGCTAATGCTAACAGTAGCCTGTGTTAGTCCAGATGCGCTCTGCTCTCTCCTGGACATAAAACCAACAACAGAATTCCCCGTTAACGAAGAAACTGGTTTCTCCGTTAACTTAGCCTTTAAGCACATAGGTTTAGTGAAACAAGTTGACGTGACTTAGATTCAACATTTCATTTCTTAGAGTGTAAGTGGAGGTTCCATTTTTCCTTCATTACTTAGGAAGTTGTTGTGAATGGCGTAATCGTTGCAGAGTGTCAGACATCATCAAACTTCTACGGAGTCAGATGGAGGAACATCTCTGGCTTCTACCCATCTGGGAACCATCACATGTATTCCAGCAGGCTTGACACAGAAAATGAAGCCGTGACACAGATAAAAACAACCCTCTCAGCAGTGACTGCAGCCTAATGGGTTAGTGTGTCGTTCTGCACCAGGAGACGATGTGATCAGCTCTTAGCCAGCAGTGCAACTGTGCCCCGGTCTGCCTTCACATTCTTCATGCGCTGGCTGAGGTATCTTTCATGTGCAGAGAGGAAAGAGGATTTTGTTGCACTAAGCAAATTGTAAAAGTGAGATGTTGAATGTTTCATGGCTGCTGAACTTTCAGGTGATGTGTGAGGAGATGAAATGGAAGGGTATTTTGGGGTCTTTTTGTTCTGTGATGTGGAAAAACGTAATTTTTCATGAAACCACCAGCAGCTCAAACGCATTCACAATGATCCAATTCTAAAAACACACAGATAAAGATCAGGAAGGATTTAATGTTGGCATCCATTTAGCAGCAGGCTTTTCTACGTGCTTCAGTTTTCCTGCTGCAGGTTTTTTTTTGTGTGGTAATTCTCAAGTAAGTATTCAGGCCCTTTGCTCAGTATTTAGTAGAAGCACCCTTTTGAGCTTATACAGCTATGAGCCTCCATGGTAAAGTTGCAACGGGTTTCTTACACCTGGATTTGGCAATCATCTGCCATTCCTCCTTGCAGATCCTCTCCAGTTCTGTCAGGTTGGATGGGTTAGGGTTAACGTTGGTAGACAGCCATTTTTAGGTCTCTCCAGTGATTTTCAATTGGGTTTAAGTCGGGGCTCTGGCTGGGCCATTCAAGAACAGCCGCGACTCGGCTCCCATTGGTTCATGTTTATGAGCCGTTCAAAAGAATTGGTTCGTTTGCGAACGTCACAAAACTACTTTAGTAACAGAAGCTTTGTCCTGCACTAAAAGAAACACAATATTTTCTCTTTTTGCAGCTGAAATGAAATGTTAAAAAATAATGTGTTTTTTCCATCTTAAATGATAAATAACCTGCACTTATAGCGCCTTTAAGAGTTGGAGAACTCAAAAGAGCTTCACATTGCAATGAAATCACCAGAGCATGAATTTATCTACAGGCCTTACCAGATCAGACCCGTTTTTAATTTTAAAACCAAATTTCAGTTGATGTCAGCTAAAATCTTGAAAGTAATGTTGGATTACAGGGCTCCCCCACTTCAGTTGGTTTGTTGGTTGAACACGTTTAGCTGCGCAGCAGCATTTTCAAACAGCCTGTCAACCACATGAAAGCCTTCAAGCCGAAGCCTCGGCTTAAGTTAGCAGGTTTGCTCGGCATCAGAAGTGGACAGCTGTGATTTCTTTTACGGGTCCTCTCCAGCTGCAGTCACCTCCGATTTGACTTGCAGTCCCACCACACTGGATGCTCTCTAATTGCTGCACCACAAAAGCTGCACAGGCTTTGGGCTGGGCTGGGTCATGCCGAGCAGCTCCGCCGGGGGTTAAAGATGAAACTTGCATCTTTAATTTGGGATAAATAACGGGAGAACTGATCACAGAGCTGGGAAAAGGTCAAGGAAGGGTCATTCATGACCTCTGTCTCTGCACACATAGTGATCATTTATGTTTTCGTCGGAAACAAAAACCTTATTTTTCGTAATACTGCCACACACAACAAACACAAAAGTCTTATTTTTTTCTAATTCAATAGTTTAAAGAAGAAAGTTTTTAATAGTTTGGGTGCATGTAATGAAAACAGATTTTAGTCTAAACTCGGTTGGTCCCCACAAATCATGGAGCTGTTATTCGTCACAGATTCAAATTCAAGCTGGAGAAGCTGAGTTTTAAAAGCTGAAACATGAAAATAAAAAATTTAGTTGCATTTCCAGTCCAGAGTATTTATAGTCTCATCGATTATTTATAGGCACTTCCCTGAAAAACAACACTGGAGATATTCTATTTTAATATGGCAATTCATCAGTTTTTGTAAAGTTCCCATTTTAGCATTATGCTATGAATCTCCCAGAAGTCACCCGGCATTTAAAACATAATCGTCAGAGTTCATCAGGGTGCTGTACAGACAATCGGACCTATTGTATGATGGCCTCTGTCTCAGAGATGGTGAGAAACGGAGTGAAGCAAACAGGATCTTAGAGGAAGGAAGGAGAAGGAGCAGGTGAGGCAGGGCTGTGGAGAAAACCCGTAAAAGGATGAAAAAGACATTTGGAGAAGATTCAATGATGCAGAACTGATGTTCCACTTGTGATCTCGTGTTATAAGACGGGTGGTTGTATGCATTCTTAGGACTGTCTTGTATCGTTGAACAGCTGAAACTTTCCAGACACTCTAAATAAAACTTTACTTATCACTGTTTCACTCAAAATTACCACACACGGCCTTTGGCCTGGACACCATGACATATCTTTTTTAAAAATGACTAAGTATTTTCAGCCAAGTTGGCTTGTTTATGTCAAATATAGGTTTTACAAATCTGCTCTTACCTTCAAACGTTTTTGTCAGGGCAGCAACAGTACAGTTACCTTTGTTATAGAATATAAAAGCACCTGTCCATCTGCCACTTACTGTCTGTTAAACAAATTCTGAGCCAACAGAAAACCCATAAACCTGGCTGAAGGAAACATTGCCTCCTCTTCTGCTCACGTTCAGATGGGAAGTACATTATCTGAAGAAGCTGGCTTTGACCTTCTCTGTGAAAAAACAAAGCTTCCAGCAAAAAGGCTGACATAGAGCAACATTTGGAGAGACAGGGGGCAGTCTGGTTGCTCAGAGGGAAACGCTGGGCGTAGGAAGTCAGACGGCTTTACAACCATGTCTGATGTATGAAGGGAAAAGTCATTAATTTAAATGAAATGGCTGTTGTGGTAACTTATGTTGAGCAACTGAATGCAACGTTAAATAATTGAGTTTGAGTCAAAATCAGAGATTTGGGTTTAATCTGGATTAAAGATGACGAAGAGCCCCCGTTGGTCTGCAGTTCATGACTTAATGAAAGCAGAACCCCCTGGGGCTGTGTGTGTGTGTGTGTGTGTGTGTGTGTGTGTGTGTGTGTGTTTTGAATGAGTGTTAGCACAACCCGCCACTTCATGAGATCAGACCCCTGCAGAGATAAGACTACCAAGCTACAAGGCTCAATTATTCCCTGTTAGATGGATTCAATAGGACTGAAAAGAAGAGAGAAAGCTTTTGCTACTGTAGACGGCTGCAGAGCCATCAGCGGGGGTTCGGTCTGACGCTGGAGATGAAGGAGTCCCTCCTTCTGACGCTGAAGCCAACAGGAAGACACCAGTTAAAAAAAGATGCTCAGATTTTCCAGATGATCCACTAAATCATCTCTGAGAATCAACATCAGGAAGAAAAATGTTATTTGCATGATCTTTGATTTGTTTTATCATCCATCCGTCCGTCCCTCTGTCCGTCCGTCCATCCATCCATCCGTCCGTCCATCCATCCATCCATCCATCCATCCATCCATCCATCCATCCATCCATCCATCCATCCATCCATCCATCCATCCATTCGCCTCTGCTTACCCGGCGTCGGATCGTGGAGACAGCAACCTAAGCAGAGAGTCTGGGCCAGGTCAGCTGAGAAACAGTCCCTCCAGAGGGCGCCATTGCGGGTTACCAAACAGTCCGCTCGGCACAGCGAGGTTGGGCCTGTGGAGATTGGTCGAACTCGGCAAGTCAAGCAGCTGCTTCTGAGTCCAGAAGATGTTCTAACATTAAATACTGTTGTAAAATAAACATATTAGTAGAAATGAATCCCTACTCTGTACGACTGGTCACTGGACATGGTGCTGGCTGGCTGGTCACTTCAGGTATTGACCGTAAACCTAGCCTCTCAGTGGCTAGAAATCTTGTTCTATTGTTGCAACTACAGCCTCCACACACTAGATGTCGCTATGGAGTTTCTGTTCCATATTTTACCTTTAATTAGTAGTTTGAATGTTTAAAGCACATGAAATCAAATAAAAATGAAATTTGAAGCAAAACCAATAAACTGGACCGCATTTGTACAAATGAAACCAAAAGTAAATTTTCAAAAAGCCTTATGTGGCATCTGTTAAATGTATATTTATAAAAATAACATAGATTTTTTACAGTATTATCCCAGTTGTACATACAGATGAAGGATCAAACCATCAGCGTTCCTGATTTTCCCCTAAGTAGGAAACATGCTGGAAACAGCAGGAGTCAGAGAGCAGCCTGGCGGCGCTTCTGTCAGTCAGCTGGAGGAGCATCAGACTGCGTTTGTACAAGTGCACTCAAATTCGTCTGATTCAGTAAAAGACTGGCTGCCATTGAGGAGATCAAAGCGTGAAAACATTCCTGTCTGCTGGGCTCACCTGTCAGAGCTCCTAAAGACATGAATCACTGCTTTAGAGGAAGGAGATCTGCAGGGAGCGTTGCAGTGCGGTTTGATCCCCTCCAGGTTGATGCTCTGCTTTGTCAGGCTGAAATATTTAACACGGCTAGGATCAGACTTTAAATTAAAGACACTTCTTCTGCTCGTGGAGATAGAACATTTGTGGCAGTAAACCCAGAGTGATGTGCTCATTTTGCAAGCTAAAATCTTAAGTGAAAATCTAAATTTCTTCTAAGATCTTGTTTTGTCTTCCCTATAAACTCTACTGGTTTAATTATGAGAATAAATAGAACAATTCAGCTTATTCTCCCTGTGATGTGGCTCCTCGTTACTCTTTTATTGCAATATCATTTCATTTTTTAGCTCCACTTTTCATGCATTAACCAGAGAGTGTGAGATTTGCTGAAAGTGCTGCACTGTACAGCAGCCAGATGTTAAATCCTAAATTATGCGCCCTGGATTTAACTCTTGCATTTATCGGCCTCTGGTTTGTGGCTTTTAGGATGAAGTCTTTCATTTACAAACGTTTGGGGGGGGGGGGGGGGGGGGGGGGGGGTGAGTGAGTGTGTTTGTGCGACTGCGTTTGACCTGGGGTTTAGCTAGCTTTAGCCTGTGTGAGAGCATGCACATGGACCAGTCTCATGTTTCTTGTGGGAACCCTGCAGAAAGCTGAACTGATTGACGATTTTGGACTTTCGGTTGCTGACGATTAGAAAATGTGAAACGTGAGCACATTCCTGAGGTTCTAGCTGGAGCGCTGTGGCGGCACAGCTGAGGGCTTGTTGAAAGATGAGCGCTAGAAGGAAATTAGCCTACAGTAGGATCTGGAGGGGTCATAGAGAATTCATGCAAACATAAAAGAGAAAGCTTGCACCAAGAATTTCCTACTCCTAAAACGTTCTTTACGTGAATGTGTGAGTTTTTAATCTATAGTCTAACTGCAGAGCTGAAACTTGACTCTGCCTTTGTGAGACTCCTGGTGGGTTTCTGAGCTCTGACCTGTAAATGTTGTGCAACTGTTCTGCGTTCAGGTGTTATGTGCTCCAGATTAGTGGAGAGAGTGGAGTTGTGGGATTGTGAGAGTGTGACAGCTGACAATCTGAGGCCTCAGAGGGAAGGGGGGGAGGAGGAAAGAAGGGAGGGATCTGTGCAGGAGGAGGATGTGGTCAGACCGCGTCTACTTGCTGGGATCCCTGGAGAAACTGAGCCACAAGAGAAGAGAATGAAAGTGCAGCTGTTGTTGCAAGCAGCCCCCCCCCCCCCCACACACACACACACACATGCAAGCACAATCACACACATGTCAGTCTTTCTATCATAATGAGGGCCATCCATTGACTTCCATTCATTTCTGTGACTCCACTATGCCTAGCCCTAACCATAACCAATGCTGAGCTATTCCCAACACCAACCTTAACTAAAACCTAATTCACACTATACCTCTAAAACTAACTGGTAAGCTTCTAAAAAAAGCAAGGACCACAAAAATGTCCTCACTTTGTAGGGAAAATATTGAAAATGGTCCTCAGTATGTAGTAAGTTCAAGAACACACACACACACACACACACACACATACACACATACACACATACACACACACACACACACACACACACACACACACACACACACACACACACACACACTACGGTGAAGGGCTGCAGCAACCTTGAATTTCATGTGATTTTATTTTAAGCTCTGATATCTGAAGGAAAACAACGTTAAACAACAAAAACCCAGCGATGCTCTTTCTGCACATGCTGTGTGTTTGATGACTTATTCATCTGTGCAGAAACTCATTTTACTTCTACAGAATACAGAAAACTGTTGACTTTTTCCTAATGAGAAATCTAAGAAGGCAGTTAGTAAAGATGTAGAACCTCCGCAGAGAGCATCATTGCATTTTTGATTAGCCAAAAAGGAGCAAATTATTCCATATATTCATAAATAAATTACCAATTTCTGGTGAAGGAGGTAACATTCTTGAACTATCCTGGGACTTTTCCAAAAGACACAAAGCAGCCGAAGCACTGAATGATTAGAAGGAATGATGCAGTTTTAAAATGCATCTTTTGAAATTGAATGTCATGAAACTCCAGTGATGAACTGAAGGCTGCAGAGTTCATGTTGATTTATATTATTTATTAAAGACACTGATGGAGTTGTGGTACAGATTTAGAATCGGTTTAGTGCACAGTCGTAGCTCGGGCTGTGAGTGACATGCCGGCTTTTACTCTGGAGCAAGCAGTTAGTCACACAGCAGCGTTTTACTGCAGAGGGCATGGATGCAGAGAGGAATCGCGCTGAGACCTGCGGAAAAAAAGGCTCCGTGTTGGGATGCGAGGAATCACTTTTCCTGTTAAAAAATGTCCATTTCATTTTGTTTTTATCAACAGATTATTATAATATAAAGTGTTTTAAAATTTAACAAGTGAAAAACAGCTTCTCAGTGAACCTGCTCTTTGAGAGTATACCAAAAACAAGCTCTCTTGGTGTCTGATGATCACAGCTGTGACTTAAAATTACAGTTAAGGAGTTCAAATCTATACATAAAGCTCACTGATACTTATGAGTCAAACATGAAAGACAAAATACTGAAGGTATTTCAGCCGCCAGTGTAGGATCATTATTTAGTTTCAGCCACCAGGTGAAACTGGAAAAATTAGTTAATGGAGCTAAATGTAATTTATGTCGGTAATAAAAGGTGAGACTAATACTTAAGATAGACTCATTACAAGCAACGCCAGATATTCCAAGCCTTTATTTGTTATTTGTGATGATTATGGCTTACAACTTATGAAAACACGAAATTCAAAATCTCAATTAGGATTTTGTGAAAAGGTTCAATATTCTAGACTCAAAGTGTCCCACTAATGAATCCAAAACACCTGCAAAGGGTTCCTGAGCCTTTAGAGGGTCTCTCAGTCCATCATAATGGACTTTTGCACAATATTCTCATTTTTACCTGTATTTCACATATTCAAATGCAAAAATAAAGCATGACACAGTTTGTTCCTGTAAACATGTTTAATTGGATTAGTCAGACAGTTTTACACACAGGACACAAGATCACTACTAAAGGTTTGCAAAATCCAGATGAAAAATATCAACAACACTGAAGAAAATTACACACGGAAAAGTTTTAATGGAAGAAATAAATGTTCCATTTGCAAACACCAACTGAGCGATAGGACACCTCACACTGTGGCTTGTGGTAGAATATGTGTGTGTGTGTGTGTGTGTGTGTGTGTGTGTGTGTGTATTGGACCCTCTGAATGTTCAGAATGTATTGACCTGAATACTGAGATGACACCATATGGATTGGCTGGCCAAGATTCTCTGAAGGGCCTTGGAGGCCTAAACCCTACTGGCGGAGTTCGGTGGTTTGGCGCCTCGTTTAAAACATTTCAGATTGTCTTTGCATAACAGTGGTCCTTCTTTAGAAACGAGCGAGAACAGGCAGTGTTTTCTGTAATTCTGAGGAAGTCTTTGTGAGAAGTTGTGGTTTGATCTGAACTGTACAAGTCTTGTGGCATGTTGTTTTGTGCATGAAATGTTTAGAACTGTTTTTCTTTGATAATTTATGTTTGCACAAAAGTATGAAAATCATGCAATGTGATATTACAGTGAATGCTTCTTATTGCCGTTGTATGGTTGCTGATAAATATGTAAAAAGGTCTGTACATGGTGGCTTCAGCTCTCCCTGGTCACTTTGTTAAGCTCTTTTATGAACTTGTAGTATTCAGATGTATATTTACTGCATGGTACAACATCAGTCATCTCATATGTTAAACCTTGGGAATAAACAAGCACACTCTGGTGCTGCTTCTCCAGTCTTTAAAGCAAGGGTACATATAAATTAATAATAAAGTCACTTCAAAATTGCTTGAATTTGACTATCTGACCCTGTTCTATGACCTAAAGTAGGTAATCGTACCTAATTTTCTCTTCCCTTATGGCCCTCCCCTGGCCTCTACAGCAAAACTGATTTTTTATGTGAGCCTAGAATATTGACCAATACAATTACACATCCAAAAGAGGGAGCTGTCAATCAACAAGAGTGAACCCCAGTTCCCAGCATGCAATGCAGGTCGATGCATTGACATACACTCAGCTTAGCATACCAACCTAGCTTGAACGCTAACTCGACCTGCATTGACTTGATGTCAGTCTGTAAACTTCAAACTAACTGTGAAAGAGGAGGGACGAGAACAAAAAGGGATTTATCTTTTGTGTTTTGGAGCTACGTTAGCATAGCATTCAATCTTTCGCTACATCAGACTACTATTTTAGCCTGTTTTAGTGTTAGCAGGGGTGTGCTAACATTGCGAGTGCCAGATTTCTACTGGTTTTAGATGTTTCCTTGCTTGAACCCTGCAGATTGGATTAAAATGAGTGATTAGCTGCTCCTGCAGAACCTGATGAAGGCTGAGGAGATAATTCAATTGTTAGAATCAAGTGTGTTTGAGCAGGAACATATCATAAACATGCAGCCATAGCAAACCCTCATTAGTAATAGGGAGCCTAAGTCACGCCCATCTACTTCTGGGCCATAGGTCCCTGGAAGAACAAAAAAATGAATGCAAGTCAATGGGGCTAAAAACATTATTATCTAATTCCGCTTGTTTCACACCACGGATTTCACATATGATGTCCGTGAATTTTAAAGACACATTTTTATACCAAGAAAGCACTTATATTCGAACGGGGGAAACGTTTTTAGGTTTTGTGTGAAAGTAAGTCCAGGACTACAAATGCGCATCACGAAAGAGACGTCATCGAACCAGACACGGAGAAAAACAGCAGGATAATGGCTGTAAGTTCAGCGATCTTCAAGACCTTCCTTCAGGAGGAAAGAACCACCGTAAATCTGGCCATGTGGTAAGTATAGCTATGCTAGGGGAGAACAGATTCTGTGGTGACATCACTTATGCGACGTACCAATGTCTGATTTGTAGTCCTGGTAATTACGAACTTTTACAAGCTGATAAATCTCAAAGTACGTGACAAGCATAGTCAAAACACCCATCATCAGTTTTCATTTAAATTGAAGTCCAACATACATGCGATCCAGGGCATAAGGCGAAGCGGATTAGAAAATAACGTTTTCAGCTCTGTCGACTAATTTTTTTGTTCTTCGGGGGACTCGTGAGCCAACCGAAAGGGGAGGAGACTTAGGCTCCCTATATGATGCTATTTGTGTGTGGTATGAGCCATGGCTTTCAGCTCCTTGCAGGAACTATGGTCATTCAAATTTCTAAATCTCAGCCTCTCCTTGATGTTGTCATGCTTTGTGCCCCAGCTTTAAATGTGACCAACGTAGCCAGGCAGCACTGACAGAAAGGAAAAGTGAGCTTTGAAATTGAAAACAAGCACAAGATCCTATATTCTGTGCGAATTTTGAGACACACCACATTGTCACAAGACCGAGGAAGACTTCACTAAACTCTATTATTGATGCGGCAGTGTCTAATTGTTGTCTACCTTCCTGAGCAACGTGAACAAGAGGAGTCCAGATAAACCTGAATCTTTTTTTGTAAACCAAAAGATTGTTAGAAAATCTTAGTTGGCAGTGCATTCGGTAACAGCTGTTAGTTGCCTCACCACAACTGTGCAGTTTGACTCTTGGCACTTCTATTCATAGATGTAAAGATGTGAGATATGTGAGTCATGTCCTGTAGCGTGGCTATGGAGAAGTCTGTCAGTAATGTTTTTGCATCTCTGGCGACATTATGGGAAGGGTGTCAATGTTCGAAGACAACCAGGTGACCCGGTCACACACGAAGAGTGTGTAAATAAATCTGAGTAGTTGGAAAAAACAAACGTTTTTAAAAACAAGTCTCTCAGACACGCTGCAGCTCGCTCTCTCACACAGAGAAATTCAGATTGCCACACAAAATGTTGCCCTGATAATGTGAGTTGTGTGATGGCTGTGATGTTTCTTCCACCACCCAGCACCTGCCACACAGTCAGTCTGGCAACACTGGGCGCCTTTTGGCTCACGGTTAGACCCACACAGCTGTGTTGTAGTCAAACAAGGGCTGCATTTTCACCAGGCCAGTCTCTGGATGCCTCCTGTCTAAATAAAGTCCTGTAAATGGCTGCTGGTGGAACTGGGGGAAGGGCTGATGATGATGATGAAGATGGTGGTGGTGTGTCTGATCAGACTCAGCTAAATGCACACATGGCCTGCCTTTCCCCTGCTGTCCGTTTGCCCAGAAAGGCAGGTAAAAGCTGCCCTTGGAGCTTTTAGAAACCACCTTCTTTGGTTTTTTAAAGAGATCGCCTTGTGGCAGCTCGGGAGCTATCCACCCGGGTCGTTCCTTGAGAAGCTTGTCCCTGTCAGGCCGGACGCTGCGTAGAAACTTCTTGAAGA
Source organism: Nothobranchius furzeri (assembly GCF_043380555.1). Classification (NCBI taxonomy): domain Eukaryota; kingdom Metazoa; phylum Chordata; class Actinopteri; order Cyprinodontiformes; family Nothobranchiidae; genus Nothobranchius; species Nothobranchius furzeri. Next base: position 60,880,251 of record NC_091743.1, on the reverse strand, counting down.
TGTTTGTGGTAAGAGAGAACTTCCTGCAGATCTCCTGCGAGCGACTGAGATGTAGGGGTTGCGCCAGCGTGTCTGGTCTGTCTGCGTTGCCATCCATCGCCTGCTCCTCTCTCCTCTTCCTCATTTCCCCTTCTTCTCCTTCCTCCCTCTCCACCTCCGGTAGGTCCAGCCAGTTGCCTACGAGGTCTGCAAACACATTGTCCCCCAGCACTAAGGGCTGGCGGTTGCGGCTGCGGCTCATGAGCGAAGACGTCCAGTCGCTGCCATCGTCTGCGCTGTCCTGAGAGTAGTCGCTATCCAAAGAAGGACCTTCTCTGGAAAGGCTGTACAGGATCCCTGGCAGGTCCACCACCCTTGCATGCTGAGGAGCCTGTGGGTGAGGGTGCATTTCTGGTGGAGGGTTTCCTACCATTGGTCCGTAGAAGTCCACCTGAGGGGCGGTGTATCCCGACCACCTCTTGGGCACCAGCTCTGCCTCATTCTCAGCTCTTCCACTTCTTTCGCTGGTTTCACTCTCACTTTCCAGACTAGATGCAGATGATGACGAGGTTCCCACGCTGCTTCTGTTCAGAGATGAAGACTGATCATCTCTGCTTAAAGAGTTCCTGCTCTCCACGGACAGCCTCGAACTTGGAATCGGACTTGGAATGGGCTGCTCTGGCATGGTGTGTGTAAAACAGAACTGGTGCTCTTGTCTAGAAGCCAAAGCTGCTGCTGCTGCTGAGTTTGGGGGAACTGTTGAAGAAAGGTGTGGAATTCCTCGGTTCATGGGTTTTCCCGATATGTCGAGGTTTTCTAGAGCTGTCTGGACCTGAAGGAGCTTGAGTTCCTGGAGTGCTCCCATCATTGAATTCATCTGAGCGTGGAGGCCATCTCCAGCTTCTCTCATAGACAGCTGAAGGGAGACAGAAAGAGGTGCATTTTACACAAATGAAAGCAAATTTCATACCTTTAACTTCAAATGTTTGACTCTTTTCACTTAATTCTTCCATCCTGTCTAATAAAGTCTGATGTTCTCGCTGCTCCACCACCATTTCCATCTTTTAATGGTTTCAAATTGGATAAATGCACACATGCATCACTACAAATAAAACAGCCGTGGTTCCTCTCTTCAAGGCTGTGGGGTCATGTGACCCAGTTTTGGATGTCGGGGCCGGTGTGCCATATGGCCTGCGTGTGAGTGGATCCAAACAGTGACAGCTGTAAAACACACCAACTTCTTTTCTATCCTCACTCTTCCACTTTCTCCAGCTTCACATTCTAGCTCCTTCCTCTTGATTTGTCTCATATTTGCTTCCTAATTCAAACTCTTTGTATACCTGCTGCTACGGAGCAGCAATAATACACCCTGCTTTTATCTGCCCCTCTTTCTTTAGAAGCCAGCGTCATGTGACTTGAAGTAACCGTCACCTCCCGGAGGCAGAGAGAGAGAGCCCAACGCAGCGTCCTGACCTGTGCCTTGACCTGCAGACTTGCACTACTCACACTCACACTTGAAAGCATTTTTTGAACTCTTGGTACAACTGGTTTATATTTGAAACATGCAGACGCTCATGGATGACATATGCAGCTGGAATCCGTCCATGATCTTTTTAAAATAAGGATCTGTGGGAAGGTGAAGGAAAGCATGAAGAGAACTGTGACCAAGTCCCAGATTGTGTGGGAAAATGTTGGTGAGAAACACACGACTGCCAGTCAGAATGATGTCTACAGCAAATGGTGAGAAAGATCCAACTAAAGAAATGCAATCTTTTAGTAAAGACTCCGCACCTTACCTGAGGTATGAATATCCCTGTCTGTGTTTCCCTGGGAGTTAGTCGACACCTCGGCCAGCATGTCTCTGCTCCACAACATTCAAACGTATCGGCCTGACTGCCCCTATATGTATCACCCTCCAATGGAGAGAGTCCTCTGGGCTTCACAGCCAATCAGCATGTCGCGTCTAGACAATAATCACTATTCGGAGGGGGGAGGATGGATACTCAGGCGGAAATATAAAGACAATGGGGGGGATGAGAGAGAGGGGTGGTGAGAGTCAGCCGGATGAGCAGGGACGAAGGGAGGGGGTTCGAGGGTAGTGATACTTTGCCATATGTTTGGATGTCGGAGAGAAAACTGTTGATGGATTCAATTATGGATGACACCATGAGAACATGGAGGGGGGTACCAATGCCAGCTTGTGATACTTAAATCTCGGGGGTGGGGGGTGGGGGGGTCGTGTTGACTCCTGGTGAGAAAATATGCCTCACCAGACAACTGACGGGAGTGACGTCACAAACAAAGAGAAGCATAAGTATCGTGTGAGAGTCACAAGGTGGGTTTACTGGGAAAAACGATGTGTCACCTGGTAACAGACACTTCTAGTTATAACAATAAAAAAAGGTCAACTTTTATCTTTTAAAGGTTGTTTAGGTGCAACAATCAACTTTTTGATTTGTTCACAAATTTATTCCAAACCAAACATTTTAACAATTTGAAATTGTGTCTTTCATGGCGGGCGGCTGCACATGAGCCAGGTACTGTTGGGTGTTCCTGGTAAAGGGAGGTTTCCTCTCCACTGTTGCTACATGCTTGCTTAGTATGGGGATTGCTGTAAAGACTCTGAGGCAACAAGTCAGTGACTCGATGCAAACTGCTGGGTTTCCTTATATAGGAAACTTTTAGCTAATTGGAATAATGAGCTGAACTCAGCGCACTAAGTTGGTTCAATTGGAACGTTTACTTTGTGACTTTTGTGATCTGGCGCTATATAAATAAACTGAATTTAATTGAACCATCCACTCATTGGAAGTTTTTACATATGAAAGGAATAATAAAAATTTTCCTCAATTAAAAAAAAGATTCCATCTTCATAGATTTAAGCAAACAAAACATTTCAGATTAAGCACATTTTTTATGTCTTAGCCTCAAAAAATGCTAAAAGCTATGTACTTCACTGAATTCAGTAAATCCAAAAAGCACATAAGGTCTTAAAAAACAATTTTACATAAAAATGTGAAGAATGGTTTCGCTGGCCAAGTTGGCAGCAAACAGTTTGACATTTAATTTTTAAATAATAACAATTTTGTTGAGTGATTTTCAGTTTAAGTTCTTTAATAATGAACCCACTGTCAGAGACCATGAACTACTCCTTGACTCCTACACAATGTAAAACTAGGCTGAAACACATTTCCTGTCAGTGACACGATACGAGTGGGTGCAGGAACCACCTCCAAGATCTTATAAGAAGCCTGTTAGCACATGCTGGGAGCTAAAGGCTCACAGCTGAATTAGCCAGTGAAGATATGAGTAATTAGCGCGGCCAGGTTGTCTCTTGTCTTCTCCCGATCCTGGAACAATCACGGTTTACTTTCTTCCACATAAAAGATCAACGAGAGACAAGTTAGCAGGAAAATGTTAATCTGATGTGAACCACTTAAACGTACTATGTTTGTTTTGGAGATTTTATCTCCTACATATTCTCTCAGTCACACGGAAACTCAACTGTTCGCACATGCAGAAGGAAAAACATTGTTTGCGTGCAAATATAAAAGTATCACTGAAATACAGGCATACCCTGCAGTTTAAATAAAAAACACAGAGTTGTTGACTTTTGTTCTCTGGGATTATTAATTATTCATGCTCACTCTGGGCAACAAACAGGAACACTCATTGACAAAGCTGTATTATCCAGCTTTAACCATGCCAACTAGCTCTAGGCACTCTCCTACTGCCATTTAAAAGCTGAACTTTGTGGCCTAAATACGTCAGATGTCTCAAACAGGATTCTGCCATTTGCTGAAAGGATTTATGGAAAAAAAAGCCCTGCAGTGATTTTTTAATTTTTATTTTAGCCCCAGATGCTGCAAAACTCTGAGAAGCCGTGTGTTGACAATGTGTTAATCAGCTGAGGGTCACATTAGGATAAAGAGACACGGACCTGACAGGACCTATGCAAACACTTTAAGATCGTTAAGCATAAAAAACTAAAGATTAAAAATTCTGCGCATCTAATCTAATTTAATAAGAGTACTGGAGTGAAATTGGAGCTGCAGGGAATTAAGTCCCTGCCCAGAAACACCAGCATCATTAGGACAGACTTGCAGAGTTGAGTTAAATCTTTTTGAACTTAAGCCTCAAAGTATTTTAGTCATTTAATCCACCCAGCCTACATCTCTATAAAATGATTCAGCCAGCCGCCCCCACTTGTTCGTCTGGATGCAGCGGAGCCAGTCGAGCACACATAATTGCCAATCAAGAGTGCAATGCATCAGAATTAAAGAACAAAAGCTTCAAGACTTAAATGAATGCTGAACTGAGGCTTATTAAGCCTTGGAGGCATGTTGATTCAAGAGGAAAAAAATGGTGTTTGATTGCTGTAGCACCTTGAGTCTTTTCTGCATTCTGAAAACTCTTATTTTGTCAGGGTCACGGGATGCTGGGGACACACTGGACATGGTGCCAGTCCTTCACAGGGACATACAGACAACCAGTCACCTACTCACCCCTACAGGGACAATCTAGAGACACCAAATAACCTAACATGCTTGTTTGCTGCCTGTGGAAGGAACCACAGGAGAAAACCCACGTAGGTGTGAAGAGGACCTGCAAACATCGCGAATAAAGGTCACTGCTTGGAATGTAACCTGGAACAACTGCTACCACATGCATCACCATCCAAACACCAGCCCCATCCAAACAAATCTAATCTTCTCCCTGGTGACTGTTGAGACACGTTCTACTGAATTTACTCGAGAAACAATGCACAGTTTAGTCAATGAGCGCACACATCCACACGTGTCCAGACTTGTCTCTCTTAAATAAACTGTGACATTTTTTCTTTTGTTTTGTGAATCTATGTAAACTGCATTAATACGCCTAGAACGACAAGCAAACAAGAAATCACAGTTTGCTTTCCAGACTTTAAAACAGTGGCACACCCGGGGGAGGGATGGATTGGGGGGGGGGGGGGGGGGGGGGATTCCATTTTACCAAACTGTGATAAACTATTTAATAAAGACCAATTTAAATGCACATGTATCTCACTGAGACTCATCATTTAACAAAGTAGAGCCCAGTCATTTTGTTAATTATTTATTTTTTTCTAAAACAGGAAAAATATTTTAAACAATAACTGAAATAACCGTTTGAACTTTTGTGTTTATCTGAAATGTCCATGTTTATCAAATTTGGGGTAAACGTGTTGGTTGCATAGGCCTCTTGCTTTTTTATGAAAAAGAATGAAGGAGCACAGCAATACACAGCTACAGCCTAAACTCTCCCAGCGTTACCACCGGGACCAATTTGGTGTGCCACCCCAAGGTTTTCACTGCCCCCCATGACAATTTTCTGAGGCTGCCACTGCTTTAATACGCAGCCTTTTGCTTGTCTTTGTTATGTGCTGAGGGGAGAAGAAACCCTGATTCCAAGGTCAACGAAGCAGAAAGATCTTCCAGTTTAGAAGGAGCTGGCCAGCAGGGGCAAATAAAAAGCTCCACACCCTCCCTCCACCTGTTCCTGAAATTAAAAATGAATGGAACGGCTGTGTGGGTCAAGGGCAGGAATGGAGTCAGTCTGGGGGACACAGAGATGGTCTCTGTGGTTAAACTGCTGTGGACAGCCCTGAGGTTAAGATGGACAGAGTGGTGGAGCTGAGCAAGAATGAAAAGAGTGCCCACATGGGGGACGAGTTTATGTTTGGTCAGTAAAGGCTATAGGGCGACTGACAGACACCCTCAGGGTCACATTCAGGGGAGGAAGACGCGTGATTCATGCTAGTGCTGCATCTGACGAAAGGTTTGCTTTCACAGAAACTTACATACAAACATTGTTTTTAATCCAATTGTGGTCAGTTTCTAAATTAGAAGTTCATATGAAATATTCTAAAGTTTGTCTCTCAAAGCAATATTCAGTCATTACGTGTGCACAATTATAACTTTTTTTTTACACATTTCAGCTTTTTCAGCATGTTCTCTTAAACTTCTGAGGTTCTAAATTCTTTTTCAGCTTAGTAAAATTTAATATTTAATTTGTCTTAAGGACATGCTGTGATATTTGTCAGATGAGAAGCTGTGACGTTGTGCAGAGCTCTGGATGAGTTACATGTTTTTCAGCTCAGCGTGTCATTTTGTCATGAAAAATTCATGTGAAGCTAACAAACAAGCACGCTGAGTGGAAAAGCACAGAGGTGGACGAGATCAGCTGAGACTTTTAGACCATCAGACCAACAGTTAATCGCATGCAAAAACTATTTATTTTATCTTCATGTGATGCTGCTGTTTATGAATAGATTTGACTTAGACTGCATCTGCACCATGTTCCAGGAAACCACGACAAAAATGCACATCCCAAAGGAAGCCAAATGAAATTTGTCACTGATAACTTTAATTTCAGTATCACGTAGGTGCACTATAATGCGTCAGCTCTTTATTTTATAACAAGAAGCAAATAAGACGATAAAAATCACCGGACAGAGAGATCCCAGAGTTTCTGTCTACTGAAGAAAAGGTTTGTCCTACAACCTTTCCTCTAACTAGGACACAAGATCGTCCCGATGCATTTTTAAAAAGCAGCTTTCTCAGTTTTAGGAGAACCTCTGAGGGTTCCTCTGTTGTGCTGAAGCATTGAATTCTCTTTCACAAGATGACACATCTCAGAAATAAAGTTTGGTTTAGTTAATCAGCAAAATTGATATTTAAATTGAACTAGTTTGAACCTGATCAATCATCTAAGGACCTGCCTTCAGGCACAGACATCCTGGCGGCGTTTTCAAAAACAGGGAGGTGGTTTAATGACTTATTTCCTGCTGAAGCTCGTTTTAGCCGTCCCAAATGATTCTGCTACTGTGGGAGGCACAGGACGATCAGGATCCGTATCATCCTCTTTGGCAGATGATGTGTGGAGACAGCGTGGGACTGGATCTGTCCTCTTCCTGTCTTCACATACTCTCGATGGCGCAGCAGTTGATGTCAGCGCCTCGTGTGTGGGCAGTGAAAGTGCTCGTCCATATCTCGAGCCCCTCTCACATCAAAAGGAGCGTCAAACCACAGAAACAGTCTCAGGAGAAAGGGGCTGCTGCTGTGGTGAAAACCTGCTGTATCACACAGAAGGCAATGCTACTGATTGGTGATTCTGCAGCTTAGATTCTTCAAGGGACAATAGACCAAAACCAATCTAAAGAAAATCTGCACTCTAAATGAAATGTTGAATTTACTTAACCCAGTTATGTCAACTGGTCCCACACAACCTATTGCTTAAATGTAAAGGATGATATACATGATCTTTTAAAGACCAATTTCACTTAGAAACAGTTTTTACCTGTTAATTTAGAAGTCACTCGGAGTTTCACATGCAGGCTGAATATGAGAATGATCTTCTACCCCTATTTCTGACACGTAGACGGAGAAACTCTGGGATTAGAAAAGCCACTCGGATCACTGTCACACTGAAAGTTTGCTTTCATGGACTCGTCACTAGCTCATGACGACAAAAGCTGTTTTTGATTTAGCATCCAGGAGAAAACAGAACATGTCTAAGCCAGTAGAAGCTAACCATTAGCATTAACAACTCCACAGCACAGCAGACCTCCTCCAGGCTTGTGATATTTGTAAAGATAAATCATTGATGCTGCAAAGCAAACAGAGTCAATGGTGGAGGCACGTTGCTGTTAGCCAATCGAGATGTTCGAAAATCAGGAAATAAGACTCCAAATCCTTCTTTTGCTCCTCCAGCTAAATTCTAGTTCCTGAAACAGGATTGCAAAAGCTTTTTTCACACAGAGATCAACTACCAAGGTTATCATTTATACTAGAGACCACTGCAAATGTATAGAAAAAATGAGCTAACTTGGTTTTTAACATAACAACGCATAGAGGTAGACTGATAGGGGTTTCTGAGTTATAAGAAAATATTTGATATTTTGAGGCCATCAATAATGCTACATGTAATGTGATGATCAGGTCAGAGAAGAAGAATCTATAAAATATTTAACTGTTTTTTCTGCCCCAGAATAACAAAAGGAACAAATAGCTTCTGATCATATAAGCAGCCTAATTACCCACTCAGTCATCTTAAGATTTACAGGTGAGTGGTCCCACATGACTGGTGAATCAGCCCGTCAACCATAAAAACTCAGGTTATGTGCACAGGCCGGTATTAACAAAGAGGATTTGTTACAGGTCTGTGCCTCCATCTGAAACACAATGATCACCCAGGCAAACCTCACTGCGGCCTCCAAGAGACGTTCCAATTTTAGCCGAGGGGAAGGAAAGGCTGTTTGGAGAACGGGAGCCGCGAGGGAGGAACCAAACAAACGGGCTTAGAGGTAAACCACCAGCGTGCTTTGTGAACTGTTTTCTCATTCAACACCCAAAAGGTAACAAAGAGTGTGGAAACTTCCAGAAGCGTCTGCAAGAATTCCCTCAGATTTTATGGTTCTTGCTGGTTGGCTTTGGTGTTTGAATTCCAACGTGACAGTTGGGTTAGAAATTCCCCCTCAGGTGTGAAAAAGAAATTTAGGACCTGCCCCAGCAGCGCTCGTATCAAAATGGCTGATCTTTAGAGGCTGAAATGAAGCAGGTGTGACCCTCATATTCAGTCAGTATGAGTCACGTCACTGTTTGTGTTTCCAACTGCAGCAGGCAGGAAGGGCTCGTGCTTTCTTTTTCACGACTCTCTGCTGCACCAATCATGAGTCATGCATGAGTTTAAAAATATTTCATTGTTGTTCAAACAGATGTTGACAGACACTTTTAAAATGTTTGTGACCGATCTGATGGACAGTTCTGAGTCCAAAGTCCTGCTACATTCGGGTTGAATACTTCAGCCGGACACGGTTCATTCGGTTTTAAACGAACACGCTCTTTTCTTTGTTTTAGAGCTAAGGTGACCTTGGGTCATGGGTTTCAGCATGTCTGGTCCAAAGCAAACATGACTCCAAAACTACAACTCGAAGGGTTGGCCGTGAGTTATTATCAGTTAAAGGAAAGCTGCAAAGGCATGTGAGTGCTCATTTATCTGCAGCGTTAGTAAAAGAAAAAAAAAAACTTTTACAGATGCTGAGCTAAGATGAAATATTACAGTAAATGACAATCATTCACATGACTGAATACTAAATTACTGTGTGAAATCCTGCAATTTTAGGATCACTTATGATGTTACTTTGAAATAATCCAACAACTATGCAAGAAGAAAAAGGTGATTTTAGTTTAAAACTTCAAGAATTGCCTGGCCTTTAATCTTATTGTAATTTATTAATTTTTTTCATAAAATATAGTTGGCAGACTCTTCAGACTTATCAAAAATCTTCATCTGAATTGATGGAAAACTGGGCTCAGAGAAGTCTGTGCTGGTTTATTTTAAAGGGGACATATCATGACTTTCCAATAGTTTTATGGTTGATATGAAACACCTTTAAGTTCTTTGCACAAAATGCCTCTCACATCAAGTGATTGTTTATTATTTACTCTTGACATTTTCAGTACCTTCTAGAATGAGCCGTTTCAGGGTTCTGTCATCATAAGAAAACAACCTGGAGTTGGCCACGCCTACCCTTTCTCCACTCAAGCTGCTATAAGCTGAGAAGCTCCAGTATCTGGGAAGGGCTTGGGAGTCGAGTTACTGCTCCTCCAGCAGTGGCTCTCTCATGCACCTAGAAGGTGGTAGATGCTAATTCCCTTGTTTCTGATGTCACAAATGGGGGCTTTTTTGAAACAGCTTGTTTTAGACACAAAATTCCTAAAAATAATGCATACATGCAGTACAAGAAAGCACAAAATGATACAACATTTTGAGTTTTGCATGATATGTCCCCTCTAAACATAAAATCTGAACTCAACTAGATATTGATGTAGTAGATTTGTAACTATGCCAGCTGCTTCCTGCAGACATCACCCCATTATCCAGCACAAGTGACAGCCACTGATGGGTTAAAAACTAAATGAATGTTCAGTCTGATTAACAGACTTCTGTTGTGCAATTCGCCAAGGCTCAAGTCTTTAATCTGTCAAAGTCATAGTTTATGGAGCTGTAAAGCAATGCAGTCAGAGAATGTTGCATTACAGCAAGAAATGATCTGGGTGTTTTGCATCAAACAGAAATTCTTAGTGGATTATTTGCGATGCAGAAACAAAGAAATCTGCTTTTATCCACCGTTAGTGTTAAAGATGCAGATAATTCAGAGTAAATGGGACAAAATTCCCATAACATTTGGTGACGCCTCTGAAGCTACATCAGAGTGATGCTTAGGAGTACTTGAGTCAGCATGGCACATGTCATTGGGTTGTTAGATGTTTGTGATGTCTGTGTTAGACAGAGTGGATTTACCGCTCTCCTGTGAGCTCAGAATAAAAATCAGCCTCAGTGAAAGGAAAACTGACAACCTCGGCATGGAAGCTCCTTATTTTCTGAACAACAGATTGCATCCCACATGGTCTGGTGCAGCAGGAGACCGCCTCGGCGTTTTAACCAGCATCTGCTCTGTGTTCCCCGGTTTGATCCTCATCACGGCGTGCCACTTCATCTACAACGCTACCAGACAGGGATGTGACAGCGAGAACGCACAAACGCAACAGAAGCAACTCCCCTAAAGTCTCCAGAGCCACTTCACAGATGAGTGGCTAATCTGGAGCAGCCAACCAAGAAGACACCAAGCAGATTATCATGCAGGGCTTTATTTTTTGGGGACCAGTGTCCAAACAGATACGAGTGTCAATAACAATCTGCATCTACTTTGAAGATGACTCCACATAAAATCAGTGCCAGCTCCTTTGAATCTGGCTCCACAGCATGCCACTGCCAGAGAATATCTGCTTCAGGAACAAGGCTTCCTGGTCAAACAGGACAGATGCATTTAAAAATAATGTCTGACAAATTAATCTAGGGCAATGAAATGTGATAAAGTCAACCTGATGGCCAAGTTCCTCTCACTAACCTCTGAGGAGCACGAGCTCACAGTCTGGTGATAGACCTTTCACCGTCACATGTGGGAAGCTTTCACATCTAAAGCTTTCCAGAACTTAGACTGACTTCTGCTGACAGGAAGAAAAATCCCAGGAGCTTCAAACATCTGCCCCATAATAAAGATGCATGCTTTAAAACTACAAACTCATATGCATTCCTGGTGAAAAGTAAAGAAAAACAATCTATTTAATTTATAGGATCACATCAGGATTCAGCATCAAAGCCCTAGATTTGATCAGCTGTGAGCTCTGACCTCTCGCGCGAGTGAATATGACAATAAAAAACATGAATACATTTGGCAAATCAAGGATTTTATTTTATTTTAAAAATTACAGAAAAAACCCACGAGCAAAACCTACCAGCTCTTGTTTGAGTCGTCTCAGACACGCGTCCATGTTTCTGCGTTCTGGTTTGGAGAGACGCGCGGTTCCAATTTATGAACAAAATAAAAATGAAGAATTTCAGCGGAAACGTCGTTCACGCATGACCCTCAACGCTTTCAAATGAACTTAAAAACAAGCCAAGGGCGGAAAATAACGATAAAGAATTTGTAATTGAATATGCGCAAAAGGTGCTAAGGAATGAGCGCGCGCGGCTCGTAGTGACGCGAATCTCTCTGATGACGAAAACGTGTTTACTCCAAACAAATGATAATGAGGTCCTTCTGGAGGCTGCGATGGTCCGATCCTTACTGCTCAGTGACCACTGTATGACTGATGACTGGTGTGAGTGTGTGTGTGAGTGTGTGTTCCCTCCTCCTCTGATATTTCACCATTCAACTAGAGCGCTTACGTTATCCATCCAATTTCCTCCAATCACAGCAGACGGATCCCATTCAAACAGGGTAAACAGAGATTCATCCCATATCGTGGGGAAATCAGATGTTTTACAGAAGCTCATCAGCATCAGAGGGAGATTTCAAATATCAAATGTTCTGGTCTTCTGCCTCTTCGTGAAGGAAATGCAAGGAGGGAGATGTGTTCTGAGTTCTGTATAAGTCAGCAATAGAGAGTTTCCTGCATGGCCAGCTTCTCTGCAAACTGAAAGGAAACACCTGAGCTAAAGGGCTTTGTGTTCTTTAATTTAGTGTTATAGAGGAAGGAAGAATTGCACGTGCAGGAAGTCGTCCTGGAAGTAGTTTACCTTCTTTACAGCAAATCCAGCATGCCAGTAGATCTATATGAATCAGGAGAAAATCACTGCATGTAAAAACCACAAAACTGGCTTTAATCCCCCGAATATGATGCAAGCACCGGGACCGATATATGGAGCTGATATTTACATATTAGCATCAGCCAATTTACCTCTTGTAGATCCGATTTTAAAACGGGCACATCTGTGGGCAGCGTACTGATGCCAAAACTTATTTAAATACACATTTATGATCCTGGAAAACACCTGTTTAATAAATGCTCTAAACATTATTGTCAGCCTACATTTCTTTAATTTGCCACACAGTTAATTGATTTGATTGATTAACTCTGGCTTAATGATTGATTTGTACACAATTAAGCCTCAACAGTTGGTTAAATTCAAAGTTCAAAAACGAATTCAGGTTTAGAAATGCTGTGCTTCAACTGTTATTAGTGACATTGTTGCATGCAAATAAGGTATCAAACATCTAGATATCAGTACACGTTGGCCGTCATTGACTTACATATTATTATTGCCAATAGAGAAACCCGTATCCATCTAATATGAAGTTGCTTTTTCATTTATAACAATGTCAGTTTATGCAGCAAAAGATGTCTTTAACTGAAAGGCAGGAAACCTGTTTATTCTCTGACCTGCATTTGAAGTTTTAAAATCCTGATGTGGGTGATGTTTTCCAGATGGACAAACTGTTACACAAGTCCTGCATCCTGCACAGTGACATGAATTATGAGCACAGCACTTCTGAAGGAGAGGAAATTTAACAGTTTTTTTTTTGGCATCTTTCCTGTTATTTTGACATCCATGAGTTGTTTGTCCTGAAGTGATGAGCCCAGTCAATTAACCCAATTAGATCTGGAAGTGACTCAAACTCAGTCTGAGCAATGCTACTGCAGAAACTTGATTTTGTTTGCTTTGTTCCTTTAAATCTATTGAACACTTGTTTAATCAATACATTTGCAGTGGTAGAAATTAATGCCATGTAAGTCGTACTTGGGGGGTGGGGTGTGTGTGTGGAAAAAAACCCCAGATTACCCAAGCTGCCTTTATTCAATAACCAGATGACACAAGTCTGATGCCTCTTTAATGCATCTTTAACTTAACACTTACATAAGACTGTTGTAAGAAATGCATCAGCTCTGGGAGTGTGTCCTCCCTCAGTAAGACATAATTTAGATGCTGGCACATGGCTTCTAACATTCAACAGGCTTTTTCATGATTCACATGATGGTTTCATCCCAAACATGACCTTGACCTGCAGCTGTTTCTTGTCTGGGACCCAACTTCCTCCCTGCTGTCAGCGTGAGCTCAGTGCCGGATAAAGAAGTCTCCTCAGATCTTTCAGAACTGTAACAAAGATGCTGTGGTCTACAGTCGTTAAAGTGTCTCAGTAAAAGTCAGGACTTTGCAGCATAAATTAATTTAGTGGAAACAAATGTCCCACAGAACAAACAAACTAATAATAATTTAATATGTCATGGACTTTATACTACATAATTATAAATAGCAGTTATATTTCCACATTTAATACCTGGATTTATGAGCAGCAGACATATTCTTTTTATAATCAAAATATCATTGCTTATATTTTGTTCTTTATTGTCTGAAATGTGATGATATTGATCAGAAACATCTGAGATCTTTAGGTTTAGAAAAATATTAGCTAAATAAATTAGAATTTAAGTCACTTTGAGGTATATCAGATATTTAGGTCATTTATTATTTACCTTTGGTACCAACTGCAGGCCATTCTTATCTGCAAACGTGTTACTAGGCTGCCACCTAAATGTCTGGATGTGTCACTGCAAGCCTCAAGTCTTATTGTAACATATCCATTTTAAATGTAACCTTTGACCTGAGTCACCCCCTTTTCTCATCGCTTATTTATTTAATAAATGTCATTTCTCATAAAACATTTTAACCATAGTTTTCTACAGAAACAATGAAAATACTTGATGTATAACATGCAGCTCAGCTCTCCTGCAGAATAACGAGGATGGTTTGTTTGAAGCAGCTGAATGTGAGTGTGTTTACCTCCAGGCTGAGTTAGTCAGAGTCTTTTTGTGCATGATGACCTGAGCCAGACGACCACTAATGATGTGTTGGAAGCTGTTAATAATCACCAAACTCACACATGTGGCTAAAAAGTGAGCTACGTAAGTTGACAGCAATCCACCTGTGAGAGGTGTCAGAAAGATGATGTCATCAAGACTTTGTACATCATGCCAGGTTTCAAGTTTGTCTTTTCAAGTACCGAAATTTTTTATACTTTGTCATGAAATCCACAAAGAGGTTCAGATTCCTCTTGATGCAGGTTGGAGTTTTAGAAGTAAAGACATTGAAATGACATCAAAGACCAATTTTTGCCATTTATCACGTTATAGTTTTTAAAACATATGGATAAAATATATAATTTACTCTAACTAAAAATAGTAATCTTAAAATTTTAACAACCTCTCAAAGCCCTCTTGGTGTTTTGTGACAGGTTTTAGGGAATAACTGTTCTTAGTACTTCTAAGATAGCATTTTTTATAAAGATAACCATGTCCTGATGTTGAAATAAAACATTTCAAAATGTGACTCCATTTCAGTGCCTTTTCAGACCAGAAATCTTTTGTTTTAAACTGTTGTCCCTTTTATAATTAGAAGTTAAAAATATAACCATTTATTTCAGATAAACTCTGTGTTGAGATGGTGTTCCACCACCCTCCCCTCTCTCTGTGTGTGTGTGTGTGTGTGTGTGCGTGTGTGTGTGTGTCAGGAGTTCTGTGTGGAAGGAAGTTCTCGGCTCCAGCGCTCAGCTCAGGTAGACCTTTAATGGGGCTAAAGGACGGGAGTCTGTTAAGCTCTGAGGAAGCAGGTGTTATGCAGGGTTCTGGCTGTTGGTGTCATGACTGTGGGGAGTTTCCTGACCAAAGACATGCAGAATCAAGAGAGGAGACGTAGGTAAGGAGGAAAAAATAAAAGTTTATTTAAAAGGGTAACTGAGGGTGCACCGCTCCGGACAGGGTCTGTAGAGATAGACACTGGTGAGGGGTTTGGCAGAGAGAAACAGAACTCAAGATTCAGTCTTTGTGGTTCTTACTGCGGGTTGACAAAGCCTGGGAGGAAACAGGCAGGACTGGGGTGAGCAGCGCCTGAGGTATCCGAAATCCAAGGGGAAAGGGAAGTGTCTGGGGTATCCGTAATCCAAATGAGGTGAGCGGTGGGATAGCGGGTCGGTCCAGGCGTGGAGGGAGATCAGGCTTGAATGTGTTGTCCAGGTTGTTGCAGAGGTGGTCTGAGGCGAGGGATCCTGGTGAGGATAAGGCGAAGTAAGTCTAAACAACAATAACACATGAGCACAAAAACAGGGACTAAGACTGTAGTTTTAACTCTAGCTGGAGAGAGCTACCCCAGTGGCGTGTCCAGATCTTTTAAAATGGGGTAGCCCAGGTGAGGCACTATATTGTGCATGGGTGGCACCAATGGTTATACTTTATTTTTTGTTTTACCCCAAACCTTTTGTGGAAAATTTAAAGCCTGTTTAAAGAGAATTCTGTGTGGTGGCACCTGGGGTGGCCAATCAGATTCCAAGGGTGGCATTTGCTACCCCAGGCCACTCCCTGGACACGCCCCTGAGCTACCCAAGGTGAGTAATCATCCGGCGAGGTGAAGTGATCTCTCTGCTCCTTATAAACGCTGGACCGGTAGATTAGGGATAGCCTGCAGCTGGCCGCTCTCTGGAACCGCCCACCTGCAGAGACTTGGGGTATGATTAGCAGAATGGTGCTGACTCACCCCAGATCCTGACAGTTGGCGTGTATTACCGTATTGCTTTGCTGTGATTTAATATTTAAAAGCAAAGCAAAACACAAATTCTTTATTCTTTTAAGTTTTGTGGTGTTTATTTTCCTCACAATTTCATGAGTTTGTATTTTAAGCCAAGGGTTGTTCCCTCAGTAGTGTTTGTAGGTCTACTGACATGTCTCAACAGCACCTTTGGTCATATTCTATCATGTTTTGTGCCTATAACTCTCAAAGATTTAAAATAGCAGGATCTGGCTCCTTTGAAGCTTTACAGTTTTAAGTCTTTTCTTTCAGAATTCATGACAAGATTAAAATAATGCACCTTTCAAGAAATGCAAACCAGTCAAAATGACACAGAAAACAATTATCATGTGCTGATTCTCTCTGTTCAGCACTCAGAATTGGCCTTGAACTGCATATAAAAGGAAGTGAGGGTAAACAGCAGGTGGTAACAAGGAAAGAACACATCCACTCTGAATGCTGTGTCAGATTTTAATTTTCATCTGGCACTTCACAGTGGTTTTAACGAACTGACAGGATCTCATGGACACATCAAACAGACAGAAAAGCACGTCTGATTGGTAAAAGATAAGAAACAACACAAACAGCAATGCCAAGACTTTTGAAAATCATCCCAAACTTTAAAAGGAAATATATTCTACAATGACAAATATCAGTATTCACTTCAGTGTGAAAAATGCTATTTTTTACTTTTAATAGAACTGTTAAATTTGATGTACGATGCTGCAAAAAGCCTTAAAGTGTAAATATTGTTTGAGAGGTTATTAACATCACGACTCAACTGACACCTGATATTTTAAATAATAACATTGCGTCCCCACAATAAAAAACATCTAAATAATTTTTCATATTTTGCAAAATAGCACAAAAACCAAACAAAAAACAAAACAACAATCTGTTTTAAAACAAATACAAAACTGCAACGCAAAATTTGCAAATGAGGCAAAAAACAAGCTGATTTCATGTAATAAAAAAGGATGTTAAACAATCGTCTTTCACTCCACCAGACAAACAGCCCAAATGACAAATCAACACATTTATTTGATGCAAATCACTTCAGCACAGATTTCAAATGTAAACGGGCCCAAACAACAGTTCAGATCATCATAAAAGTGCAGCAGGTGCTAAAATAAGGATTTATTTGTGAGAACCAGCTTATTTTTTAATGATCAGATTTTTTCCAGTTTTTTTAATTAGCAGCTTCTAAAGTTTTGTCTACAGAACTTTGAAAACCTTTTTGTGAAATTGAAAATAATTTAAAGTGAGAAGGAAAACTGTCAGTGGCAGTTGTCAAGTATAAATACAGCTAGAAATTGGGATTTTATTTTAAAATGTTCTTCTCAAAAGTGTTAATTCTTGTAGAATATTGCATATATTTAAATGAAAAATTTAGCTGTTCAGTTGACAATCAGGTCAAGAAAGATTGGGCTTTGGGCTCCAACGTGAACATCTAGTTTCACAAAGACGACACAAAAAGATGAAGACATTAAACGCTACAGATATTTTACACACATCCAGTATCGTCTCAACTCGAGGGCTTTTCTAATATTCACCTCTCAAAACCAGAAACATCAAATGAAATTTCATATTTTCTGCCCTCCATACTTAATCTCAGCATATAAAACTTTCCATCGATGTTCAACCTTTACTGGGAGGGGGCGGGGCTTAAAACATCTATTGCAGCCAGCCACTAGTGGGAACTTCATCTTTAACTTTTGTTCTTTCACGGTGTAAAAAATATGATATACAGTAGTTTTAGAAAGATTATTCCCATTCTTTTATTTTGTGGGCTAGAAAATGTTTCTTAATCTTTAGCATAAAAACTTAGATGTTTCCCTTTCACTAGCTTTTTGTAAACTCCAGCATTTTTGCAAATTTATCAGTCTGCATAAATAACAAAAGTACCACTAGAGACTGAGTGATAGGATGTTAGAAAAAGCAGCTCTAGAGAAGAAGAAGGGAATGAAGAGTCACATTAGAAACAATGAAAAATAAACATTTTCTTCAACTAATTTTGTGGTCAGAATTTTTATTTTTTTTTTCATGATCAGGTTTAGACCCATAACTTTATTTCAAGTATGTAAAACCTTCACAGTTCAACTGCAGGATGTTCCTTCATTGACTAAAACTTAGTTTGGATTGAATCTTGAACAAGACACGAACATCCAACAGTTCATTAATGAAATTAGTAGCTTTGTGTGTGCGACTTTTAAAATAATGCTTTAAAGAAAAAAAATGTATACATTTTTTTAACCCTTTAGGCCCTAGGCCTTTTTTCTTTGGGGCCTGGCGCCTCCCAATTGGGGGCCTTTGGAGTTTCATGTCCCACGTGTCAGTGATTGTATGCATTCCCCGAGCACAGCTACAGCTACAATCAAAACAGTTTAGATTGTAAACAAAGCAATTTTTGGTTTTTGATACATTAAGATAAAATAATACTTGAACTTTATTTTAGAAGAGCAGCCCTGTGTGAAAGTGCAGACAGGATGGAGGTTTTGAGTTCAAATTTCATTTAGAAATTTAGTCAATTGTTTTATTTATTCCGGGGGTCCTCAACTAAATTTGTTCAAGTTTTTTTTTCCCCAGCAGACACCACTGAAGGTCAGATGATTTCAGTTGTGTTTGGAGAATGTGGACAGTTGTAGATGTTTGGGACATGAAACTGTAGAGGCCCCCAATTGGGGGGCGTTAAGGTTAAACAGGTAAACATTTTCATTTCTTTTTCCACACATGACACAAACAAGAGCAATACAATTACAGTGAACACAATCCACATCTATATCTTCCTTCAAGAGTTAAAGACAAATAATATCCATTTCACTGTGAATTCAGGTGAAACTGATTATTGATTAGTGGCATTTAATCATCCTGCGGTGATGCTTATGCTAAATGTCTGTTGTTCATTCATAAGGTGTTAAAACCTCTGTACTGCTGTTAAAAACTAAATGCAGCGAGTCTGTGTAGCAGAACAAACACTGAACAACACATGATTCTTGGTTCACAGTCCACTCCGTAAACCTGGAGTACGGGGTTCCTTGTTGATCCCGTAGAAGGGGAGACAGTCCCTCCTCCTCTTTCATCTGTTCTTCCCTTCTGCTGAACCCAGCCACATCCTTCAGCCTGAAAGTCACAAAGCTGAGACTTTGACAATGTTGACACCAGCAGAGCTTGTTGTGGTCTGGATGCTCGGGGCTCCTGGATGACCTGGAGGCAGGGGCGGCCTCCTCTGCGGTGCCCCGTGGAAGCCATCCTTGTCTGGGGTTAAAGCGGGAGGCATGGGGAGGCTGATGATCGCCGTGGTGATCCGCCCACTTTTGCAGTTGATCCTTTTGCTGTTGTCAGGGTTCAGATTCAGGTTTGAACGGCTTAAAATAAAAAAAGGGTAAATGAAAAATTAAATGCAGCGACTATTGAGCCTTGGATGCAGACAAGTTAAAGCAGGAATCTGGAGGTTTTTATTAGGGGGCAACATCGCACCTTTTAGCCCCTCTCCCTGCTTCCCTAATTACTGCTGGAAGCAATCCCTCTAGTTCATTACATACTTTAAAGATGTACTTGTCTGCAGATGCGCACACACTCTGATTGATATATGTGCATAAACAGATGTATAATGCTATTGGCCTAACAGGACTGTACACTCCTGGTCTGTCAGTAGGAGGTAGTTAAACCTTCCAGATGAAGCGCAGATAAAACTAAATCTTAACAGTCCTACACTGCCCTCTAGTGCACCTTTTGATATAAAAATTTGCAAAAATGTACACTACACTCAGCACTAATTGTATCAGAGAAGTTGCAAATTTTATTACTTAAGTGTCTGAATGGGGAGAGCAGCTGTCCACTGACTGGAAATTAAAGGTTAGGTTAGATGCTGAATACCAAAAGTTGTCATACAAATAACAGCTCACTGCTCCTCATGGATAGGCCAAATCCGAAGAAACGATTTGTTCATGGCGTGTGACTAAAAACGTTTGCATTATCAATATAAGATTAAATTCTCACATTTGCAATAATCATGGGGCTTTTCTCAAACATAATCTCTTTTTAAACACAAGTAGCATTTATATACAACATTTTAACACAATATAGAATAGCAGTGATGTTTCCCTGTTCTGTGTTTTGTGCTACACTTCACCTGCTAGTGTGTGTCAGCGGGTTACCCCTCTGTATGTGGAGGGCACTGAGCTCCTGCAGCTGGCTCTGGTGAGCTGGGATGGGGTTGGCGGGAGACGGGCTGGCATTGGGCAGAGGAGAGTTTCTCTTTCCACTTCTGCCACAGCAGGTCACAGCGGGGCTGCTGTGGCAGGCTATGGAAGGGCTGTGGGACGGATAAGCTTGCAATGCTGTTTCTAGAGAGTTCTGCTCGTACATCTGCTCGTCCACAAACTCATGAGCCTAGAGAGAGAACGGTTAAAGAAACAAGTCAAAAAGCAGGAATTTAAACCAGCTTAAGAGTCATGATTGAAGAAAACACAAATAAGTACCACATATGTAGGATGTACCAATACCAGGATTTATAATACAGAGTAAAAGTACTTGCATTTGAGTACTTGGTCATACCGAGTATAATACATGCGATCACACTCCTTAAAATGAATGTATAAATGCTTTATTGTCATAAGACACATTAAACATAAATATAATTTGAGTTTTGCTACATAACTATCCTCACATTGTAGTTTGTATAGAACAAAACCATAAAGGCTACATTTTAATCTTTTAAAATCGACCACTTCTTTACATTTTTAACAATGCTGCCAATAATGTGTCTATTTACTACTGGTTTATTTGCACCGTACAGTGTTAGAGCAAACTGATACTGTCAGAGGGAAATGACGCTTCCATAAGGAGATGCTGTGTGTCGATAGGCTCAACGGGGCAACTGATTGAGAAGTAAGCTAGAGCCCAGACACCGTGCAGAGAAAATTTATTTCAGCTGCTTGTATCTGCAATTTCGTTATTTCGGTCACTACCCAAAGCTCGTGACCATAGGTGAGGGTAGGTACATAGATTGAACGGTAAATCAAAAGCTTCAACTTGTACCTCGTTGTACCACTCATCGCAACAACAGATCGGTACAACGCCCCCTTCACTGCAGATGCAGCACCAATCGGCCTGTCGATCGCACGCTCCATCTTTCCCTCGCTCGTGAACAAGACCTCGAGATACTTAAACTCATCCACCTGAGGCAGGACCTCGTCCCTGACTTGGAGAAGGCATTCTACCCTTTTCCAATTCAAGACCATGGTCTCGGATTTAGAGGAGCTGATTCTCATCCCAGCTGCTTCACACTCCACAGCGAACCGCTCCAGTAAGAGCCGGAGATCACGTTCTGTTGAAGTCAACAGGACCACATCATCTGTAAAAAGCAGAGACTCAATCCTCAGGCCACCAAAACTGATCCCCTCATCGCCTTGGCTGTGCCTACAAATCCTGTTCATAAAAGTTATGAACAGAATCGGCAATAAAGGTCAGCCTTGGCGGAGTCCAACTCTCACTGGTAACGAGCCCGACTTACTGCCGCCAATTTGGACCAAGTTCTGACACCTAAAAGCAGCTAAAATATTTTTGAACTGTCTCAATCTTTGTGAAGCACTGGATCCTATGTCCACGTCACCTGGAAACTGTCAAACTGACATGTAGAGCTCCTGATCTTCAGCTTGAAGGAAACCATTCAGTTAAACTGACAGACGTATCTGACAGGAGCAAAACCTCTCGTCTTTTAGATCTAAACTAAAGCTTCAGTCAGGGGAACAACAACACTACATCAGATTAAGGAGATGGATCAGACTCTATGCTGTACATTGTTGGGTTTTTGATCCATAGTTGTTGCTAAAAATTTAGGATATACAGTAAATTAAATACAGAATAAGCATCGAAAGTTCAAAGAGGGAATCACTCGCACCGTGGTTTTCTCCAGACAGTGCAGCAGGTGGTGGTGTTGGCTCTCTAACAGAGAGGTGGACTTCATCAGCTTCTGCTCATCCTCTTCTGTACCCTGAAGGCACACAAAAACACAGCTGGTGAGCATGTTTCACCACGTTACTGCAGCGGTAGTACTGGATTACTTGTTTATTTCTGCTGCTTTATCATGTAATTTGATATTTAATTGAACCAATTTCTGCCTGTTGTGAATCAAACATTCGTCCTAAAATATTTTTTTTTCTAATTTCCTTAATTTTGTGCAGCTTCAGTAGCTTTAAAGCAAGCATCAAATAACTTCCACTTTCAGTTTAATGAACAAAATTCTGAAGCTGCACTGATGCTGCTTCCTGTTAATTCTCTAAGGTGGCATCACCGAGTGTTGCTCTGATGCTCCAGGAAGCTGAACCTGTTAGAAAGATGGTAAAAACATCTGTTTAATTTGACGGAGAAACAAAACAAACCCAGAAGCTTTAAAAACATATTCATTGAAATTTCTCTAAACTGCACCTGTTTTCCATGACTGTGTGTCAAATAAAGCTTAGCCTAAAAAAGTAATCAGGATCGCCGAATTACATGAAAAGTGAAAATAGATTGATGAACTCGCTCAGCATGTATTTTCTGGATAAGATGCGATGTGGTCCAAGGACTTTCACTCAGCGGCCCTGGTCCTAACCCTTACCCTGATCTGGTGATAGGTTTTAGGAACAAAGACTATATAACAGGTTTACTTTTTATATTTGTTCAGAACATGGCATTTCACATCTCAGATCAATACCGGGTTGAAGATTATTGATCATTTCATGTTTATTTTTTATCAAAAGTTACAGAAAATGTGGTTGTCATATACGTTATAAAAATTAAACCAACCTCTGTGACACATAAATCTGGCTTTTCAAACCATCATACCACCTCCACGGTCTGGTCAAAGCTCTCGCGTGGGTTCTCGCGCCATTCCTGCCAAACGGCCTCTCGGGTTTATGTTGTGCACACCTGCCACTGAAACTCAAACCCGTTTGTTGGTGTCAGCCTTTAGATTTTCACCTTTACTTTGTTCCTGATTTATAAATCGCAAAGCTCTGTGGTTGATGTTTTCACTTCTTCCAGGAGGAAATGGACATGACAGGTTTCAGCCAGAAGTAGCCGAGCAGTTAATTGGATTTTCATAAGTAAAAGTAGAAACCTGGTCGACCCAGGACACGTTGGAGAAAGTATGTCCAAT
This sequence comes from Nothobranchius furzeri, assembly GCF_043380555.1. Classification (NCBI taxonomy): domain Eukaryota; kingdom Metazoa; phylum Chordata; class Actinopteri; order Cyprinodontiformes; family Nothobranchiidae; genus Nothobranchius; species Nothobranchius furzeri. Next base: position 60,857,210 of record NC_091743.1, on the reverse strand, counting down.
CTGGCCCAGGAACACCTTGGGGTCCTACTGGGGGAGCTGGTGGAGGTGGCCAGGAAGAGGGCAGCCCGGAACTCCCTAGTTGGGATGCTGTCCCCGCGACCCAGACCCGGATAGGCGGAAAAAGACAAGAGACGAGAAAAGTAGAAACAAAAGGAGTAACTCACACATGGCATGTGGCATTTAACAGAGCAAGGTGTTCAATAATCACAGCATTGGTGGTTTTATTCCATTCCATTCCATTCCATTCCATTTATTTGATAAAGCACATTTAAAAACAGCATGTGAGCTGACCAAAGTGCTGTACAGGGGTAAAAACATATAAGGTTAAAAGAATAATATAAAAGAATAAAACAACTAGAGCAGAACAAAAAGAACCATGAGAAGTCAATAAAATCAGTCAAAGAACAGTGTAAATAAACCATCGATAAAATAGCTAGGTAGTAAAAGCAAGAGAATAAAAATAAGTCTTTAAGTGGGACTTAAAAACCCCAATGGAGGAGGAGATTCTGATATTCAGTGGGAGATCATTCCAAAGTTTTGGAGCGCAGACAGAAAAAGCTCGTTCACCACGGGTTTTGCAGCGTTGACGGGGAATCTGTAGGAGGTGTAGGTCACCTGAACGGAGAGTCCTGCCTGGCACATAAGGAGTGAGTAACTCGGATATGTAGGGTGGTGCTAAGCCATTCAGCGCCTTAAAAACAAACAATAAAATTTTAAAACGTATGCGGTAGTGCACAGGAAGCCAGTGAAGTCTTGCTAAAATTGGAGTGATGTGCTGACGACGGCCAGTATTGGTCAGAAATCTTGCCGTCGTATTTTGTATCAGCTGAAAGCGAGATAATGCAGCTTTTGAAATACCAAACAGAATTGCGTTGGAGTAGTCCAACCTTGAGGTGATGAAAGCGTGAATGGTTGTCTCGAGGTGGCGCCGATTCAGAATGGGTTTTAGTTTGGAAAGACGTCTTAGCTGATAAAAACATGATTTAACCATGTGATTAACGTGAGAGTCCATTTTTAGAGCCACATCCATTTTAATTCCAAGATTAACAATTGTCTGACTAATTTTAAAAGGAAGAGCAGAAAAATCAGGAGCGGAGGAAGACGAGCCATTAGGAGTAAAAACAATAAACTCGGTCTTAAAATCATTCAGCAGCAAAAGATTTGCTGACAGCCAGTCTTTAACCTCACTCAGGCAATCAAGGAGCGGCTGGATGGAGGTAAAAGCCTTCAATGGAACATAAATCTGGCAGTCGTCCGCATAAAGATGAAAGTTAATGTTAAACTTCCTGAAGATTAGTCCCAGTGGAATAATATAAATGCTAAATAAAAGGGGGCCGAGGATAGACCCCTGTGGAACGCCCCAAGGAAGAGCAGCAGCGGGAGAAGAACAGTCGTCCATTCTAACTCTAATAGACCTGTTGTCAAAGTAGGAGCAGAACCAGTCAAGCGCGGATCCCTTAATGCCGACCAAATTCTCAAGGCGGGACAATAAAATGTCATGGTCCACCGTGTCAAATGCAGCTGAGAGGTCCAACATCACCAGGGCAACATGGGAACCGGAATCAGTGGCTAAAATAATATCATTAAAAACCCTGATGTGAGCGGATTCTGTGCTGTGATATTGTCTAAAACCAGACTGAAATTTATCCAAGACCCCAAAGTTGTTCAGATGGGGCATGATTTGGTTATAAACAGCCTTTTCCATCACTTTCGACAAGAAGGGGAGCTTTGAAATGGGGCGAAAGTTCCTGAGGTCAGTTGGGTCTAGGCCAGATTTTTTCAGTAGTGGTTGAAGCACGGCATGTTTAAAAGCAGAGGGTATAATTCCCGAAACAAGGCTGGAGTTAATAATATTGAGCATTGGTGTTATCACCAGCTGAAGATCCATCAAGGAAAAACACGGACAGAGGAGTTAATTCTAATGTTGCATCACTCAGCAGAGAAACATGTCAAAGCTTTCTGATTGCCTAAATGGAGATTTTTATTTTATTTTTTTACTACCTTATGCCCGGTAGGACACATCGCAATCAGGAAACCACCAAAAGAATATGATGATTTCCGCTTTAGTCATTAAGATGTGTCTATTAAAGTTCTTGGTCATCCTAGAAAATTTAAACAAAAACAAAATGACAAGAGCAAGAACATCCTGCGGTCCCCCATTTAAATAAAGGAAACCACCACTCCGATCTGCCAATCAGGTGGATCTACTCCAGATGTCCACGCGATATTGCAGAGCCGCATCAGCCAATACAACCCTACAACATTCAGAGCCTTAACTGTGAGCGGATCTCATCCACCCCCGGGGCCTTGCCACCGAGGATCCTTTTGACTACCTCAGTGACCTCAGCACCAGAGATTGGAGAGCCCAACCTAAAGTCCCCGGATTCTGCTTCCTCACTGGAAGGCGTGCCAGTGGGATGATGATGATAAAATTTCTTAAATGAACAGCGAATATCATTGAGATAATAAAGGTCCTTTGAACCTTCTAGGAACTGGGTTGGTACCTCCTGCTTCAGAGGGTAGAAGAGGAGGTGGCAATTACTTACTCATTGATATTCATGATATGCAAATGTGTTGCCTCAGATTAGCTAACAGCGATGTGACACCCCCGCCGCCTCCATTTGCCATTGTTTTTTGGGTAAACAAAGCAATGTGTTTATCTTATGTTCACAAGTAACACAAGCCCTGAACGTGCTCCTCCTTGTTGTGGAGCGGCTAATGCTAACAGTTAGCTTCTCTAGCCAAGAATAACTCTGATCTCTCCTGGCAACACGACCTTCTGCGGTTGCATGCCAAGGTGGTCGTGAATGCTAATTTTCCCTATGACGTAGAGGAGACTGACTTAATCGTCTTCCTGTTTGAAGAAAAATCTCAAGTTCAGCAAACATGTGCCCCTCAGAGTGACCGAGACATTTAGGGTGGAAGCAAACCAAATGTGAACATATTTTTATGGAGGGAAAATGAATTGTTTTTATTGGTTCTAACAGAAAAACAAAACAAAACAAAGTTGATTAAACATTCAGTTCAAGGAAGAGTCGGGGCTTTCCACAGAAAAGTAACAGGCTCCTAAATGAGACCTGATGTCAACATGTTTGGCTGACATTAAACGAATGAAGAGAAGTGCAGGCTGGTGCCCCTTCTTTTATCCTTTCCCATAAAGATCTAATTGACTTTGCTGCTTTCAGATCTAACGAAACATTCATCATGAACAGCAAGCAACTGCACACAAGGCGATGGGTAGTGACTCATCTGCCTGAAACCAGAATGGAGGCAGGCAATCCTGTCACTCTTATATGAAAAGTAAACATTACAGCATCAACGTTCAGGCAGATAAAGCCGTAACGGCCTCTTAGAGGGGGTATCATCTGACCTGACAGGATGATCAATAAGCTCCCCTCCACAACAATGAGCTCCTCATTTGTGTGAGCAATAAGAGGCTGTCAAAACGTGAAATCAGCCAAATGCAAACAGACCTGCAGTGAACTTCTAATCTAACTATAAGCTGTGAGAGAACCAGTCATTTTGTCATAAAGCCGTACTCACTTTCACCTCGGACCCGTGCGGCGCCTCTGACTGACTGTCAGCAGTGACACAACTGTAATTCGATGCACCGGGACTCTGGCAGCCCCATCACAGAAACGCATAGGGGTGGGAATGAAGGGAGGGTGTCTACACTCACAGATGGCATTTATATGATAATTCTAACCACTTCCAGACACCCATGAGCTTTCATGCTGGACTCGATTAGATCCAAATGGATTTTGGTAGCCATCTGCAAGGCACAGAGTATGCCACTGAAAGTAAGAGTGATGGACTGGATGCAAAGGATACTGACAATTCGCTTGTGCATTACCACACATTTTCCACAGTGGTTACAATTTTTAAAATAAAGTCTAAAAAAATGGAAGAGAAAAAGGATTAACAAGTTCTAACATGAAGACTGATATTCATCCACACCAAAGGCTTTATGATTAAATGAAACTTCCGGAAAAATAACAAAACTATAACTAGGATTTTTAGGTGAAAGTGTTTGAGTAAATAGCTAATATACCATTAGTGAGTTGAAGAGATACTTTTGGCTATTTTGAAATGCTTTTTGTGTAAAGGTTAGGCCTGATCACCATCTTCTGTCTGGAGGAACAAGAGTTGATGTTCAGCAGGAGTGGTGAGCTAGCAGGTGGTCTGAGTGCAGGCAAGACCAAAGAGTAATGCTTACTCCGCAAAGACTGCTCCTATCTCCTTCAAAAAAATTAAAATAAAAAATAAAAAAATCACATTTCACTTATTATTCGAGAAGCTTTCTTGATTCAAACAAAAAGATGCAGAGCAATGCAGATTTCAACCCTAATAAATGACAGTTAATCCCCATCATGCAAGATTTTTTGACCACATTCTTGAAGGACTCAAAGTGGCCCAAAAATATCTTAAGCATTCTATTGTGCTGCCATGTTGGTGGATGTGGTCAGCAAGTCACCCTCCTACAAAGTATTACTATACCCACACTTCCTGTTAGGAAAATGTGCCAAAAGGAGGCCTTGCGTGGCGGACGGAGAGGGCTGCGCCGCGACAGTGACTGAAAGAACCACCTCAGGCATTCCTGTCACACACACCCCGCTCCCGCACTCGGAGTTTCTCCATTGGAGACGAGCCACTAACAAGTACACATGCATGCATGCACACAAAGTGTCATGCTTCAAAGTCAGGAGGATTTCTCTTCCCTTCCTTCACCAGAAGAAAGAGACAAAGTGCTTTTGGAGGATGTGAGCGGCTCTGGGCCGCATCGTTTGTATCAGCTCACGAGTGGCCAAGCCAACCGGAGGCGTGGCCGAAACTCATCATATGGTACTGACTAATTTAAAATCAAATGAAGTGCAGACTTTTAACCAACACTGACAGTTTTAGGCAATCGAATGATATTTTAAACAAGTTGCAGTAATATACCAAAATAATGACTGAACTGGTCTATAGCCCCGATAGACACGCTGATTCATACAGTTCATCAGCAAAAAAGTCGAATTTTTTTCTGGAGGACTTGCTCTTTTAAATGTCAGAGCCCTGAAACGGCTTGTTCTGGAAGGTACTGAAATTGTTAAGAATGAAACTGCTAAGATAACTTCATGTGAGAGTGATTTAGTGCAAAGATCTTCATGAAGGTATTCTGTATCGACAATAGAACTATCATAACTCTAAATTATTCATAATACGTCCACTTTAACCCCCAAAAGAGCTTTCATGGAGAAACAACCATATCCATGTTCTCCACTGTCTCACTGTTCTGAGGAAACCAGGTTGAAGTTTGCTTCACCTTCATTTTAATGCAATGATCATTTAACTCATCAGGAGCAGCCAGCTTGTTGTTGCTAGCTTCACACACGGATTAAATCACACCCCAGACTGAAGGACATCTAGGAAAAGCACTTTGTGATTACACTGATAACACCGACTCATTGGATTATCCACATAACTCCTCCGCTATCAACCCTGGCCCGTGTAACAACAACAGTTTAACGACTCCTGCTTCTGCTGCACTTTTATAGCCTCTAAATTACTTTTAAATTGTCTTTTGGTTAAGCGTGGCAATAATTGCTCGTATTCTGTTTGTATGTGTTTGCACTTCGGATGTGAAGCTTTTTGCCTACGGACCACTAAGTTGCAACGGAGTGAAATAATTAGAAGAGAGGGCGTTTGAATTAGGAACAATGACATTCATGTGTAAAATGCAAATAAAATCTGCTGGCACTGATTTTTTTTTTATTGAAATCAAGGGAAACTGATGAGGGAATGATACGATCCAGTGTGGAGTTTGTGTGTCATGCAGTGGTGGGATTTTCTCACCGTCAGCTCCAGCAGCTCGTTGAGAAGCCCGTTGCGTTTGCTGTGGAGAAAGGCGTTGGCGCTGCCGGACTTTGCTATTCGTATCCTGGTTAGCCTGGCTTTCTGTGAGTAGGAAGAGATCACAGAGTCAGACAAGGTGGGCAGGAGGTCACAAAGGATGACTAATGCTTTATTTAATGACAAGAGTCTGCCAACCTTTCACCTAATCTCGTTAGTAATGTTCACAGCTGTGAGAGCATAGCTTTGTACTTTGTGTGATGAGGACTGTGTGAAACAGCCAAATGGGATCCCAGACATCACATCCATGTGGGGTAGTTGAGTTCTCATTTAGAGTTTATGGATGTATTTATGCTGCTGGGTTGGAGTCCCGTGCCTTTGGTTTAGCCACAGATAGTGAAGCCTTGCAGCAGGGATTAGCTTCCATGTCACCGCCAATGCCGAAGCCTGGCATTTTACAGAATATGTTGGATGAGGTGGATTTGTGCTGGCTGAAAGAAAAGTTTCTTCCCAGCAAATTTTACAAATCATTTCTGTATGGAGTTGGGTCTGTGCTCCAGGGTTTGTTGAAGAGACCTCTAAACTGCTGCCTGACGTTTAAAACCAAACAGCTGTTCATTATCAAGGGGCTGCATGGTGGCGCAGTTGTTAGCACTGTTGCCTCGCAGCACGAAGGTTGCAGGTTCGAAACTCGGCTACGGCCTTTCTGCGTGGAGTTGCGTGTTCTCCCAATGCATGCGTGGGTTTCCTCCGGGTACTCTGGTTTCCCCCACAGATCACAACATGCCCTACAGGTTATAAATTGTAAAGTCGCTTTGGATAAAAGCGTCTGCTAAGTGAATAAACATATCAAGTCAACATCTCAATGAAAGCTTTAAACCAAAACACACAAGAGTGGATTGAATCTTTACAATTAATGAACCTTAACATAGGCGTTATAACAAATAAAATCAGAATATGATGACATTTTGGGGCTTCTTGATGAATGTTCAGACAAATAAAAGGCTATTAAACATTTGATTACCTATCCCAATGAATTTGCAGTGGTCTCTATAAATGAGTGTTCTGATAGTTGTTTTCTGTGAGAAAAGCTCTCACGCTCCTTATTCAGGTGGTCAAAGGTAATCGGAGGAGTGGGAGGCAGAAAATGGTAGGATCTTGACTCTTATTAATTAATATGCAAATATCTTTCTTCTTATTGGCTAGCAGTATCATGACTCTTCAGCTCCTTTTTGTTCGCCCTTCTTCTTTGGGTAAGTAAAATGCAACATTGATGTTTTGTCTTCATAAATAACACAAGCCTAAATATGTCCTGACATGTTGTGGAGTTGCTAAAGCACGGGTAGCTTCTACTAGCCGAGACGGGCTCTGCTCGCTCCTGGATGCTAAAACACAGCATTCCCCAGTCGTGAGCCAAGATGGTGGTGGTCGGAGGGAATGTGTGTGAATGGGTGAATAACTAGTTGCATTATGAAGCACCTTGAGGTGTTGTAGAACCCTAAGAAGCCGCTCAACATGTAATTTACCAAGAAGGTGAGTCCGTGAATGCAAATTTTTCAGTGTGATGTAGGTCGGACTGCCTTTTGTGACCTGAGCGTTTCCCTATTTTCTATTTTCTTTTGGCAGCTAGTGCAGGAAGTGGGAGTCGAAGACCATTTTCAGTTCAGCCTGCACGTGAAACTCAGAGTGGCCAATCGTGTTTAAAAAGAAAAACAAGTGTTATACGTTTCTCTGTGAACCTCGGACATTACACATGAATTTGCCATCAGTACAAATCTGATTTATAAAACCTGCACCAATATTGTTTGATTCTTGCTTACGTTCTATTTCCAATCCTCTCGCTGAGCCTGTGAGGTAATCTATAGCCCTGCCTGTTTTCTAATATCAACTGGGATCGGCTCCAGCTCAGAGCAATCTTGACAGGATAAAGTGGGAATAAAGAATGGATGTATGGAAGGATAAAAAACAAATCAAAAGCTTTTATTGCTATGCAAGAGTTAAAGGTGGGGGAGCATCACAAAGACACACAGAGAAAAAGATACACATTAAAAAGCGGATCTTTGGATTTACCTACCTGTATTTGCTCAGAATCAGAACAAGAGTGATACGGATGCTGCATGTAACGTACCAAAAGGGTCAGTTTTCACCTATATATTGACCAACATAATGACCTTTCATCTACAGCATGAATCCACTTTCTATTTGGCCTTCCAGAACCAGAAGGTTCTGTTCAGTGCGTGTTAACATTCCATGAAGACAAAACATTCAAATAAACATTCTCTCCCAAGGGTCCTGCATTCTCTGTGAAAGCCAGACGTCAACATTCTTCACTCTGAATAAGTGAAGACTCCATGATTTTATAGTTAAAAGTTAAAAAATCATATATGATGAATGAACAAGATGTTTAAATCAAATGTTTGAATAACCTGTGCTTAAGTCAATGAATTTAAAATGAATATTGTTCTTACAATGATCCATTTATATCACAAATCACTATGTATTTGATTTAACAAGTTAATCATTATCTTGACTCATATACATCTTCATAAGATACAAATTAAGGTTAAGTTCACCTCACATAAATGTTTTAAGCCATTCTTATTCGCAGTGTTAAGAATCTTATATCTGAAGGAGGACGTGGCTTTCTGAGGGATGTTGGTAAACACCCAGAAACGTGTCAAATTCTGATTTGCCAAACTTGACTAGAAATCATAACAAAGTAGTTTAATAAAACAAGAATTACTTCCCGATTAATTCAGTTTCCAGTTGAACCCCGATTTTGCCAAATCGGGAAAGAAGCCTCTTTTGAAACCAACTCCTTTGACCTTAAGTCAAAAACCTTTCTGCAACGCTGCAAGTGATTAAAGACACAACAGCTCTTTTCAGAGCTACTTCAACTCTCAGACATCCACCTTGGACACCTAACCTGCAGACCCCGGGTTGCATCTCATGGCCGGGGAAGCTGAACTCAGAGAGGAAGCTACTAATCTCTGAGTATTGTGGTTTCGATGTACGGTGACCTCACCACTCTGATCGCAACCCTCCGGACCGCCGGAAGCAACTCATACAAGGGTATCGTAAGGCTGCATACTGGTGTCTGATGAGGTTTTTATCAATAACTAACTCTCTAGTTTAAAACAAACAATACATTTTTTTTACACCCAGATTTCACAATTTCTCTCAGATACAAAGAACGGTTGCTACAACATCTAGCTTCCATCACAACACTTCACATCCACCACACCACATCTCATTATTCATATATTGTCATGTATCATTAGTTTAGGAAAAATAATTCAATCCATTTTATAAACTATATACTGACTGTCTGAATTAATACGAAGTGTGTTTATGGTCCCTGAATAAGCAAAGAACCCTAGAATCCTCTGATTAAACACTCAAAGATCAACCAGACTGATATTTCATATTTGTATGGAATAATCACATCTTGTTGGTCATAATTAATATGTATTACTGTAATTGCTACATGCACCAGCCCAGAAGATGAAACAGAGGTTGAGATTTTGACTATTTTGGTTTGCGGAATATTCAAGCAGCCATGTGGGAGTTTCTGGGACAACTTAGAATAAGTTTAAGGTGTGTTGATCAGGGTCATCGTAAGATTTATAAACTCCAGCATTAAAATGATGCATTCCATGCTTTCATTATAGGAAAATGGCAAATGCAGCCCTAAACCCTCGTGCTATCACATTATGAGAGGGAAGAATGTATTTTCCTTTTATCCCCTTTTTTTGAGTGTTGTTTGAAATTTATCACAATTTCTTTTCAGAACTGTGAGCGGAAATGCTTGAACAAGGGAGGGTTGTTGAAAACTAAATTTAGAACATCTCTTTAAGCCGATGTCTCTGATTTCAAACAATTTTATCTTCAATTTTGGCAATGATAAAGTAATTTAGACCCTAATCAAGTTGATGCACTGTAAAACAGCTAAAAGTAGCTTGAAATAAGAGAAAATATTCTTTAATTCAATTCAATTCAATTCAAAATTATTTATATAGCACCAAATGACGACATGAGTGGTCTCAAGGTACTTCACATTCCAATACAGGTCAGTTCAACAAGCCAAACAGTAAAAAGTTTCCTATATAAGGAGCCCATCAAGTTGCATCAAGTCACTTGAAAGGCAGCACAAAATTCAATGACTGGGGTAAAAAGATCAAACCTTTTTTAAACTGCTAATATGGAAGTAAAGAAGACAGACAGGAAATGAGAGAGAAATTGAAATGAACATTTTTTTTCTAATGGAAAGGATTGGGACGACTTCCTCAGTGGCTAGTGGACACTCGAGGTGAGAGGTTGCTTTAACCTTTTCTTGCTGTTCCCTCCTTCCTCTAAATGTATTTTACAAAACAGTGATATAGAGGGAGTGACATGGTAAATGGCCTGTATTTGATATAGCACCTTCTAGAGTCCTGGAACCCCCCCAAGGTGCTTTACAACACAATCAGTCATTCACCCATTCTCACACACATTCACACCCTGGTGGTGATGAGCTACACTGTAGCCACAGCTGCCCTGGGGCGCACTGACAGAGGCGAGTCTGCCGTTCACAGGTGCCACGGTCCCTCCGACCACCACCAGCAGGCAATGTGGGTTAAGTGTCTTGCTCAAGGACACAATGACAGACTGAGCGAGGCTCAAACCTGCGACCTTTCGATTACAGGACGAGCAATTAACTCCTGTGCCACCGCCGCCTCTCTCTTATCGATATCAGCTTCCCACACTCGAACCAAATGAAACAGAATTAGTTTTGATGCATTAGAAGTTGTCCTCCATACTCTGGATACCTGTGAACGTGTGAGGAATGCACTAACCTGCAGTCCTGTACAACATTCAACGTTCAACACGAGCGCCTTGATGGATGCTCTCGCACTGATTCCAAACAAAGGAGGAGACATTAATGCTTAAATTCCAGTCCTTAGCTGACTGACGATGACGTTTCTGAGCGATCAATCTAATTTCTGCAGAAAACACTTTTGAATGTCCAACCGAGCACAGAAAAATCAACTCTAGCCTTCCTTGTCAGCCTGCTGATCTCTAAATCCTAACGAATAATATTCCTTCAAAACTATTCAAAGCCCCAATAGACAAAAATAAGTCAAACAAGCTTGTGGGACTGGGAAGAATTGATCTAAAACTCTTGAGCCAGTCAGACTGATTAAATGTGTTCATACTTTTACTCTGCAGGTTTATCACCTAAATAGTTACTTCTATGTTTACAAGTAGGAAATGCTAGAGTTATTTAAATGCCAGAAGGTCGGTAATAACGCTTTTTCTTGGTTCTGTTTTGGTAAAATATCTCATGAACAACAAAATCAATTTTAATGAAAGTTTCAGAAAGAAATGATAAGGTGTTCATCCACATTTAATTAACTTTTGGGGTCAATCTCATTGGCGGTGGCCACCACAGCTAATTAAACTTAGCAAATACAAAAACACAACATGGCCTGTTTTATAGATATTAGGTGTGTTTCTATTGTCGAAACTTCTGGGAGGGGAAACTGGGCGGGAGATCCGGCGTCCCGGTCCTCTCTGCTGTTGTGTCACTATTCAAATTTAGCTCTTTCAGAACTTTGCACAGACATCAGCACATTGCGACTACTTCTGTAAAGAGTTATGTTACTGAGCAGCACCAAACAGCATCCACATTACCATTAATAACATTAAAAGCTTTATTCTGTTGAATTTTATTCGGAGCACGAGAGCAGCTGCGTGATGTAAAATGTGGCTTTCAATGACCAGAAGTAGATCAGTTTTTTTATTGCGCTCTGTGAGACAACAAAGCCTCATGAATTATGTTGTTATGGTTTTTTTTTTGGTGTTGGGCTTTTAGTAACAATGATGTGAGGGAATTAAGCTAACCAGAAGTTCTGCTCAGCAACTCCACCGGGCCATTCCGAGTACCAATCCCTGATCAGGTACTCAGAAAGTTCCTGAAAATTACCCGGAAGATGGCCATTTGGCTTAGCTTCAAACAGTTTTTCATGCCTCTTAGCAAAGTTTTAACATAGTGTAGCTATAAATGTATCGTGGAGATTAAATCAAAAATGAAATAATTAATAAAGTGGTTTTCTCATGTTTGTCTGCAAACCTCCGCCAGTAACACGTTTCAGAATGAAAGCAACAATCGGACCATCCGGTTGTCGGTCTGCACTTCCTCGGCTCCTCCATTCTTTACGCACTCGTGTGTTTAGCAACAGAACAGCACTGGTGTGAGAGGTTCCACGCTCAGTAACATCAGAGAAACAGACGGCTGCTACCACTTCAACTTTAGGACGAACTGCCAGAGTCCCAAAAAGAAAATCACCATTTGAATTTATGGACAAAAAAAGACATTTATACCTAGAAAACAGCATCAGGTGTTCAGCAGTATCTCGTTTCTTTCCGGCATAGCGGGTTTCCGGTTCCAGCTGAAGTGTCTCAAAGGTTCCATGTTCTCTGACCAACAACACGTTCTCTGACCACGTTCTCTGACCAAAAAGCTAGGTTTTGCGTTCAAAACCTAGCTTGTTGTGTAGATTCCCTAGAACAGCTTTAAACAAATGCGTTGTTTGTTACATCGCTTTAAACAAAAAACATGACTCTAATGTACAAGCTCCATTACAACTACCCAAACTTCCATCGTCTGCAGCAAAACAAGAATCAGAACGTCTTCAAAAGCCTTCCACAAAACGACTCCCCTCTCTTCTCTAACCACTCTCCATCAGCCTTTTTGTTTCTTTCCTTTCAGTCGCTTTCTCTCTTTCCCTTCATCCTGTGGTCTTCCTGTTTTGCCCTCACGTCTCTAGTCTTCCTTTATTTATTTTTTCCTGCTCAACAACCTGCCAGGTTGCAGTGTAGCTCCACTTGACTTTGCTGTCCCATCACCAGCGTGACCTCAATCCATTTACTGCCTCGGCACTCACCATCACTCTGATGGTGACTGCTGCACAGCTGATTTATGCATGAATAAAAGAGGAACCAATTCTTTATTGCAGCAGTTTTTTTTACTTGTCAGTGAATTAGGAACATAAGCATCAGAGTTTGTATTTTTGTGGCTGGTTGTGGCCTCTGTGGGTCACTGAATCTGAAGAAGAGATGAACTTTCCAATGAGCCGCACACCGAGCAGCAGCTAATACACACGGCCTGTCATTAAATCCAATTTGTGACTTTTTTATTTTATTTTTTTCAGACTGAGAGGCAACAATTGGTACATGAAAAAAACATTTTTGTCATCTCTCTAGAATAACCACAGCTTGGTAATAGCAGCGCTGTCAAAGAAGAATGAAGACTAATGATGTCTAGAGAAAACAGGGAGGCTAGAAGAAGGGCAGTAATAAACAGGTGATGGAACAGATGAAAAGGGTTCATATGCAACACATTTATACTACCCACTTCTGTGTTTTCTTGTTTCATCTTAAACTCAATCCATGGGACAAGTAAAAAATATGTGTGGTAAACTTTCACATTTATGGGTAAAATTGGTTAACACAAGAAGACCCTTCAGTTACTGCACTGGAAGCAATTTGAAATTGTGGACAAACATGGTGAGAAGAAAAAAATCACTCCAGGAAAGTGACTCTTGCTTCATGGATTCTCTGCACCTGTGAAATAAACTGCATTTATGGTCAGCAACCAACTACACCCATTTGTAAATAAGGGGCTACACTGGGTTTAGTGTCTCGATCAAGGACACCTTTAGCCTGGCAAGCCAGACTATTCTTTGCAAAGCAAGAATTTGGTCTAGTTCACTAGGCTAGGACACCTTAACATCTGGGATTAAATAACCTTCTGCTCCTCTATCTCAGCCACAGCAACTCTTAATTCTCTGAAATAATTAAAAGAAAACATTAAAGCAATGGTTCACTAAAATAACATTTATATTTTATTACATATTTTATTTTATTATTTATTATTTCTGATTGTAATTGGTCACTAGGCTTGGGAGGTATCCACATTTTAATAATGGCCAGCTTCCTTCACATTTTACCAAGATGTATGGTATAACTGGGACTAATTTAAAAATAATGACGTAAACCTCAAGTGGAATAACTAAACTGGACCTTCACCGTTCAGAAACTGAATAAAAACACTATTATTAAATACAAATATTTAAAGCAAATTGCTGATTATGAGGATAAAATCTAGCGCCGTATGGCTGCTCTCGCGGTCTGCCTGTATCTGTCCTGTCTATATGTGTGTATGTAATCTTGGTCAGGCTGTACTGTGGAGTCAAGTTCCTATGCTCTGGATCGCTGGAGCGCTGGCAATAAAATTCTTTCTTATTCTGATTCTGACTCTGATAAAACCCACAGTGACAGGAGAACATGTAAGCACAACCACAGAAAGCACACTCAGACTATTTTAGTGAAGCCAGGAAAAAGACTTTTAATCTTTGACCATGGTTTAATGAATAACTCGTTTTATGAATAACTCGTTTTTGCAGTGAGTCGCTTTTTGCCTTTTCTTCTTTGAAACAAGAAGAGTGAAGCCATCAGCTGCCAATGTGAGAAAAACTGTAAGATGTTTCAGCTTTTTCCTTTGAACAAACCCTGTTTTAAAACCACAGATAAAAAATAAATAATTGCAAATGTCCTTTTTAAAGAATGCATCCAAAAAGCTCTTCCACTAGTGTGAAATGTTAGCTAAGAAACTGTTAGTATTGTCTCGGAACATGGAGCTTTGGGCTATAAAGCGGTTTGAAACCGGCTACATTTCAGGGATGTTTTCAATGCATTGTGAGACTTTGAAAGCTTGTTTTTGCAAATCGCCAGCTTCCTCAAACCTGTCTTTGAAGAAAAAACCCACACCCTCACATTGTTCTGCTCTTTTCTACTCAGTAGTGTTTTGCTTTGAACTGAACCTTTGGCTTATGCATGCAGGGCAGCAGGGGTGTGTGGGAGGTCACTGCGCTATGTTTGAGGGGATTCAAATCAGAATTTTCCCTCCTCAATTAGCTATCAGTAGCTGCTCTCTAACTTAATAGCACTCTTATCCAGCCCTGCAGAAAGGCCAAGCCTACTGAGGGACGGCAGCGAGTGGCTGGCTAACATTTGGTACTTGGAACTGAAGAGTACGTCTGCATGTTTGAAAAAAGAGAAAGAGAGGAGCTATGGATGGCTAAGGTTATTAAATTAATGCCTATCTGAAGGGCAACACCTTTCCTGTATGTGTCGTGATCCAAAAACCGAGTTTGATAAAAAGCAGGAAGGAAGACAGAGTGTAAAATTCCTAATTGGGGTCAATTATGCCATCATTTTTTTCAATAGTAAGGTTCATTTTTATGCTTATAAAAATCACGTGTAAGCACCATTTAATCCACTGACATCAATTGTTTTAATCACTCAGATATAAAGAAAAGATTATTATAGAGTTTTTAAAAACATGTCCACCCACCCGACAATCCCACTCAAAATGACATCCTCTCATTTATTCTCATTAACTCAATAATACCTGATCCTGCACCACTTTGGCCTTTTGAAAGTCATCGTGCATGTGCACTTGGTCCAACACACACATCCTGTGGCTTTTTTACCTTCTGAGCTCGACGTTTGTCTGCTCTCTGGTTCTGGTGGTAGATGCGGCTGAAGTTGGACACAATGACGGGGACAGGCAGAGCGATCACCAGCACGCCGCTCAGGGAGCAGATGGAGCCGAAGATCTTTCCAGCAATCGTCTTTGGTACCATGTCTCCATAGCTAAGGAGGAGGCAAATGAGATAAATTTAGGTGTTGACATGTGGCTTCAAAGGGCGGTTTACGTCCACATTCCATGCAGACTAATATTGTCAGATTTTATTGTATTTATTGAGTTTTTTAATGACCTTTGTTGAATGGAGAGAAAAACAGAACTCTTTTTGTGCTTCAGCTGGATAAAAAACAAAATCCAGTGTATTAAAAGAGATGCCATGGGTTCTGCCTTTGCAGAGCAGATAGTAGTATTTCATGCTGATTCTACTCATCGGAAAAATGAAAAACAGAATAAAAACAGCAGTAAAGATAATAACAAAACCCATACTCCATTTGAAGTCCAGACACATGGCTTTGCAGCATATCAAATGCATATTAGCTGATAAAACCACAGCAGCGGTCCACATGGATAAAAGGCACGAACAAATCAACCAACATGTCTAAAAACATCAAAGATGCTTCTTTCTGGAGTATGTCAGAAATCCTGTCAAGTCTTTTTATATGAAACTACAGGTCTTTACAGGTAAAAGATTTAGTCACTGATTTGAGTCAAGCAAAATGCTTAGGGCCAGGATTGGGCACCCCTGCTCTATGTTGCTTTGAGACTTTGTTAGGGCTCAAAATTTTAGACATCATGTACGTAGACACCCCACTGCCTATTGGGCTTGGGATCACACGTGGTTATGCGTTGCATTCTGGGATGTGCGCAGGCATGTTGATGAACTTACGATTGTAAACAAATCTTGAAAACAAAAAGTACATTGCAGAGAAGAAGTCGATTTTGGAGACAGAAAGTGTTAAACAACATGTTAAAATCAACAATATACATGGGTACGTTAAACAGAGAAGTCGGGAACCGGTATGTGGACAAAATCAGTGTTATAAGCGGTTTGGATCCATGTGAAAGTCCCAAGAGTTTAACACTGACGACAGCTTGGTGCTGTTGCAGTTCTACATAGCGTACACCATTTGTAACTTATTACAATGAAAATACGGAAGGTGATGTTTGGTCGCTTTATAGCTGCGATCCAAGCAAGTCGACAAGTTATGTCAGATACTTGGTCTCTGCTGTTATGCCTCCAAGCATGAAAACGGTGAAAAGGTAGACCGTTTTCCACATTCTACCCTGGTGATCACGTGTTGCACCCCACGACACAGTAACCATTTACCAGGGTTGCAAAACATAACTGATCAAATGAATAATAGATTAAATTAAGCCGCAAGATTGAGACTGAGCTCGCTGTTGTCAGTAACAAGCAACAAGTAAGGACTTGCAGGCCGCCAACATGGTGGCCGCGTCGGTGATGACGACACAATCTGTAGGAGCTAGCGTAGCAGCAAGCTGCCATTGTGGATGGGTTCCCATTTGCCCCTAGTGAATTTATTACTAGTGATGAAAGTGTTTACCCAACTAAACAGACAAACATATCTTATTTTGTTTTTTAACAACATCAGACATGTGGTATGGCATGATAATATAAATATAAATGAATTGTAGCTTGTTCATTAGAATTTTTTTGGCTAGTGTTTGTATTTTATGACTATGTCTAAAAAGTCATTAAGGCACCAATGGACTCCAGTTTGCAGAGGCATGATAAAGACAACTGAAATAAGTCATTTATGTCTCACTTTGATGAAGTATCACAAGAACGGGTTCGAGTATTTATGTTAATAAGACATGTAGGCAATTTTTGTATATAGATGAGGCATCAAGTTAAGCCAATGAAGATACAGAAACTTGTGTTTCCCGGACAGCTGCAGACATTTTTTGTCCCTTTATTCCTGATTGTATTTCCTGTTCCTCTCCGTCTACCTTCAGGCCTTCATTTATGTGAAAACCATCTGTGTGGCTAAGACAAGATCCTGCCAGTGGGATCGAGGGGCCAAGAGGAGTCCAGGTTTGACTCTCTGGCAGGAGTTCTGGGTCATGATGCCGTGTAGTGGAACAAATTGATTTGAAAACAAACTTTTGGGATGAGCTTGTAAGCTAGCAAGAAACAGTAAAGGAAAACACTGAAATTGTTCTACTTGGAGAGGCTACTGTCATCGGGGTTATGTATTCTGATGTGAAGCAATGTTTGTTTAGCCGAATGAGAAAAAGAAACAGTGCAATTAGACAACAGGGAGGGCAAACAGGAGGAGCCCTTTAGGGGACTCGTCTGGAAACCCAGGTGTCCAGCCAGTTTTCGTCCGAGAACCATTTTAAATAAACTGAAATTTGATCGAGGTTTCGATTGCCAGGAACACTCTTTATTCCTATCTTACTCTTACTCTCTGGTCTTTCCTCTGTGCTGAGTTTTCAACACAGCCCTGAATCCTGACGGCTAAAACCGATGCCCTGCTGATGTGCTGCTTAAGAGCTGCTGTCTGCACAGAAAAGGTCTGCTCTGATTTCTACTTTTGTCTTCTATTGTTGGCAGAAACTCTACTAAATAAGCAGGATAATCGCTAGGCTTACATACCTCTTACTACTGCCAGATTGTGAGAAAGAGGGATTTAAACAAACCAAACCTTCTGTTTAATGAAGTTAGACTCCACTCATTCTATTCTCAAATAACTTTTTTCAAATCAGATAATGCAAGTCACCTTTACATAGACAAATAAGTTAAATAGATGAATACATGCAATCTTTTCTGTGTTCAAAAATATAATTAATTAGGAAATTAGAATAATAGATGAATAAATGAATAAATGCGGTCATAGTTTTCAAGATGTGGTTGAAAAGTTGAAAGTTCTCGCAGCTAAACATCAACATATTTTAAAATACCATATTTTGCAATTTTTCTGATCTTATTCTATACTTTTGTGAACATGGCCGACATTTCCTGTCTGATAATATGTGGATGAGAAGCTGTGGGAATCATTAGTTGATCATATAATAAAGACAAAAAATCTGTATTAAGACGCCTTAAAGGGGCAATATGTAAGAATGAAGTAAGAATGACATCTTGTGGTCAGATTTGGTTACTGCAGCCCATTTTCTTAAACTGGTTAAATAAATTAAAAAAAGCATAACAAAAAGTGACTACCTCAATGCCATACTGCGAGTTTCATGGCTGTTGCCAATTACAGATAAAAAAAGACGAGTTATATCCAGTAAGTTAATAGGTAGATAAATCCACTGTCATATCTGGTGCTAGCCCTCTGCTAGCCACATATCATCACTAAGGGATGCCAAATTACCATTCTTAAGTGTCACACAACTTGAACCCCATGGACCTGGTACTGGGTCCAGAAGCACTTCCGGCAAAAAAGTTTTTCCAAAAACATGCTTAATATTCACTAACACGTACTTAAAGGAAAGAGGGTCATCTAAATGATAGAATCCACGTGTTATACATTAACTCATCGACCGACAAAAGTCATCATTAGCATTTCTTTACTGTTTGGGCAACAGAACGAGCCCCTGCGCCGAGAGTGTCGCGTGCCCGTCCCATTTACCGGTTCCTTTAAAACCCAGTTCTGTTAGAACTTATGAGACGGTGCATCCATCAGGGTTCGAGTGGGGGTGTCGGCGAGTTTAATCATACTAGACCCGGGTTTGGACTATTTAATTAGAATCTTGTCTTTTATTTTAAAGGTGAAATGACTTGTACGAATAGCCAGCCTCAGAGTACTCCACTTCTTTTAAACTCGTTACCTTTTGGTTAAGATACTAGAGAGAAGTCTGGAGGCAAGCCAAGCCTCTCAGCAATTGTTTGGATTACCCGGAATTAATTGCGCCTCTAACAGCTTATGTGGGAGGTTGGTAACTATAAAATGATTTATGCTAGTTGATCAGGCTATCATAAGTTTATCAATTTATTTATTAATCCAACCTTCCAGCTGTTAGAGACTTTTTCAACCTGCAATCAGAGCCAAAATAACCTCTAATATCCTGTTTTTATCGCCCTTAAGACAACTCGTTACTCGCAAGGAGGGGGAAGTTAAAACTTCCCTTATCTTAAGGTTTCTTTATATTATTCTATTACAAACTGCAAAGTAAGTCCTGATAATTCAGAGACCTGTGATCGACATGCTTACCTCTGTGCAATTTATGGCCAGGGCCCCAAACGTGAAGCTTTAGAGAAAACCTGAAAGAATCAGGTTTATGTTTCTTTTTCAAAAAAGGTTTATTACAAAATCAAAATACAAAAATGGGTAAATAAAAAACAATTGCTATCCCCCAAGGAGGAATTAGTTCAAAATGATTAAATAAGAGTTAGTTTACACTAGCTCTTGTCTTCTCAGAATCTCCCCAAAACAGCTCCCTCTCTCTTCTTCCAAGAGTCCTCTCGCCCGATCTGAGCTGCATCCTTTTATATCATTCCTGAGACTGCTCTAAACAATGTAAGAGTCACAAGTTATCCTCTCCTGACAGTTTAGGTCAAGGGGTCATTTACCAAATACACTTTTTTAGCTCTACATAAGACATTTGGTATCATTTTCACTACATGCAGTATTCACATGAGGGCACAAAAGTTCATGTTGCACTCCTGGAAAGGGAGCACAGGCCATAAATCTTCATGTTGGTAGCAAATTGTAGATCTCCCTTCAGCATTCCTGAGAATTTCTGGGTCCAGATGGACTTTCTTCACTCCATTCCAGTCCTTCTTTTCCCGCCAGAGGAGGAGTTAGGGGCAGGATCATGGGTGGGTCCATGGGTGGATCCACAGAAGCCAGCCTGTCTTTTGACCCTTTGCCTAGTTCTGTCCTCACCAGCAAGTCCTGAACTATTGTCCTCTTGACCCTTATGTGACCCTTGTCTCTGACCACTGTTTCTAAGCCTTGACCGGCTGCTCGGACTTGCAACAAGAGAACAAACATCTCAGCTGAAGCTGATCTTCATCTGCATATGTCACACATCACATGATCAGGAAGCAGAAAATCCATGTGTTAGGAGATCGTTTTGGGCCGTTCCTGTTGAAAAAAGTGAGGCGCGAACCGGAAAAGCATCTGCCGATCACAATTCAACAACGGATTATGAAAGAATGAATAACACTAAACACGCGGATTCTTCCTGATGTAAGAGGTGAGTCTCCGCTTTGTTTTGGTTGTTTTGGCGTCGACATCATCCTAGCGCACAATGTTCTGTGACTCTAAAAACAGTGAGGAACGATGGCAGCGAAGGCCTTTAGCAATCAGGAAACGGCTGGCAGTGAATGAGTTAAAAGCACCCAAAAACAAAAATCCCCTAAAACAAAACAAAGCTCATTTCTTGAAGTCAAAAGCATCAATTCAGTCTTATCTTTGCTGTTTTATGATCGTAATAATCCGTGCTATAGTAAAAAAAAATCCACTCAGTTCGTGTAATCATATGTTCCAGCGCCACACTGAGCCGATTCCTGACTGTTGTGGGCTTTTTTACCTGCTGGAGAGTGTTTACAAATCTCTGACACCACATTCCATTATTTCCTGGTTCTCCATAATAGAAAAACTCCACAAGGTGCTCTACAGCAAAGAATGGTGAGCTAAAAAAACCCCAGAAGAACAGTGAACTGTGGAGAGCTTCTGGTTCTGTGTGAACATCCTGTGCTAAGCTGAGACTTTGCACAATCTTGATTACAAACTTCTGTGACCAAAGGTTCTCCAATTCTTTTTATTGGAGGGGGATCCAACGCGCATGTGCCAGTTATAGCATAGGTCTATGGTAAAGATTGCTGCTCTCGAAAAGGAACATGAAATAAGTCACAAAATGGTTCAGTCATGGTAAAAGTGTGAGAGAACATTTTTAAACTACATTTAAATGTAAATAATTCACAGCACTTAAGGTCTGCATGATGTAAAGATCGTTTAGGTTAATTTTCATGTTTTTTCTTAATTTTTTTTATTCTTCTCTTCTTCTTCCTGTGAGATCTAGCACCCCCTATGAATGTGCCACCACTGAACATAACTGTGTATGACTATTTCACAGTAGATTTCATACATATTGCTCCTTTAAACAATCCTACAATTACATATTACATTTCCTGTTGAATGATACAACCTCATGAAACTGCACCTACAGACATGAAACTGCACCTACAGACATGAAACTGCACCTACAGACATGAAACTGCACGTACAGACATGAAACTGCACATACAGACATGAAACTGTACCTAAAGACATGAAACTGCACCTACAGACATGAAACTGCACATACAGACACAAAACTGCACCTACAGACATGAAACTGCACATACAGACATGAAACTGCACATACAGACACAAAACTGTACCTACAGACACAAAACTGTACCTACAGACACAAAACGTACCCCTACAGACATGAAATGTGCCCCTACAGACATGAAACTGCACCTACAGACATGAAACTGCACATACAGACATGAAACTGCACCTAAAGACATGAAACTGCACCTACAGACATGAAACTGCACCTACAGACACGAAACTGCACCTACAGACACAAAACTGCACCTACAGACATGAAACTGCACATACAGACATGAAACTGCACATACAGACACAAAACTGTACCTACAGACATGAAACTGCACATACAGACATGAAACTGCACATACAGACACAAAACTGTACCTACAGACACAAAACGTACCCCTACAGACATGAAATGTGCCCCTACAGACACGAAACTGCACCTACAGACATGAAACTGCACCTAAAGACATGAAACTGCACCTACAGACATGAAACTGCACCTACAGACACAAAACTGTACCTACAGACACAAAACTGTACCTACAGACACAAAACGTACCCCTACAGACATGAAATGTGCCCCTACAGACATGAAACTGCACCTACAGACATGAAACTGCACATACAGACATGAAACTGCACCTAAAGACATGAAACTGCATCTACAGACATGAAACTGCACCTACAGACACGAAACTGCACCTACAGACACAAAACTGCACCTACAGACATGAAACTGCACATACAGACATGAAACTGCACATACAGACACAAAACTGTACCTACAGACATGAAACTGCACATACAGACATGAAACTGCACATACAGACACAAAACTGTACCTACAGACACAAAACGTACCCCTACAGACATGAAACTGCACCTACAGACACGAAACTGCACCTACAGACACAAAACTGCACCTACAGACATGAAACTGCACATACAGACATGAAACTGCACATACAGACACAAAACTGTACCTACAGACACGAAACTGCACCTACAGACATGAAACTGCACCTAAAGACATGAAACTGCACCTACAGACATGAAACTGCACCTAAAGACATGAAACTGCACCTACAGACATGAAACATGCACCTACAGACATGAAACTGCACCTAAAGACATGAAACTGCATCTACAGACATGAAACATGCACCTACAGACACAAAACTGCACCTACAGACACCATTAGCCCTGCAATTTAAAAAAATCTATTATAAAACCACACATTTTGGAGGGGATTAGATGTGTGAACATATTTCTCTCAACTCAGTATTCCTCCTCCTTGTTCGATTAAACTATGCTAAAGGTTTAATTATTCATGCTTTCAGCGCGGAGCCTTAAAGTAGTGATGCAGTAATCAGGGAGATCCTTTTAAATGGTTTAATTACATTAATAATAAATTAATATTCAGGAATCAGCTTATTAATTCTCATTTTCCACAAGGAACCAAGAAGGAATTGCCAACATCAGAGCAGTGAGCTGATATCAAAGTGAAAATGTTTTGATCAGCTGTGTAAATATACTTACATGAAACACAGCTAGATATCGATTATGGACAAAACTTTCAGACTACACTTTCTACTCCCTGAGGGTTTCTCATAATCATCTGACATATACATTATTCTGGACCACAAATGGACTTTCGATGTGTCTAGGTGAAGAAAAACCCTTAAATGTACGTAATTATTTTCCGGTCATGTGTGAGTTTTAGATCCTACAATGTTGGAGGGAAGGTGTCCCGGCCTTTAGGACAAAATGCAATCCAATCTATTGGATGACTAGTGTGGATATACAGCTGCTTCTGTTTTTCAGAAGATGATGTAGGTCTTGGTAATGTTAGTTTTAGTGTTAGAGTCATTTCATTTGTTTGGATTTGGAGATATGCGTACTGTATTACTATTGCCCAATTTAATTGCAAGAAACACACAAACTATGAAAATTACTGCATTAAGACTTTTCTACAGGGCTTTTATTTTGTTTATCCCACACAAATTCAAGTCAAGACACCTGATTCTTCAAAATAAAGCATTGCAATGGCAGGAGAGCAGCATACTGCTGGTAGTTTTATTTTCAAGCCAACGTCATGTCTTGGCGTTATTGCTGCCGAGCTCAGGTCCTGGCTACTCGACAGGCAGACAAATGATTTTACGGTTTGCTCTGTTTGCTGTTGGCTGATGAGTGATGATGCTCTGGCAGGAGCTAGGATTTATTATTTTTGTTGTAACGATATTTGACACTTCATACACACTAATGTGCCAAGCGTCGTGCCACAGCTGTATTAGTGTGAATTAAAAAAACTTAGCTCTTTGTGCCAACTTAGTTCTCACCAGAACAACATTTTATATATAAATCATATTTGTGAAGCAGCAAAATGATTTTCACTTCTTCCGTACTCTAGCTGCATCTGTTAGTGTCGGGCGCCTGCTTTGTAAAACGTGAATACTTTATTAATCAAAGGTCCAGTTTTTCCACAGTTTTCGTTTAAAGGATTGCTGATGTTTTTATTTCATCAGTTTGATGGAGAAAAATGATCTGACGCTGCCCGAGGCACTGGAGGTTACAATCGTTTCAACCTGATGTCTAAAAACTCTGTTCTTTCATCATTCTGAATGGAGCATGTCTCCTGATGCAGAGGGGAGGAGAAAAAAGACATCAACAACATTACAGAGATGAAGTGAGCTTAATGTTTCTACAGTTTTACTGAATAATTACACAATAACTACCACTAGGATTAAACTCCTGCACCTTTTGTGGGATGAGAGCTAGCATGATGGCAAGAGGTTGGTCTGGGGTGGACAAAAGCAGGATCTGATAACGGTCTGAGGAAACCGGGGTGATTAGTGGAATGAAGAGCAGCTGGGTTGATCAGCAGATGAAGGATAAATGTGCAAAGTACTAAATGACAGGAGAGATAAGAGAAAACAATAATAGGTGTCACAGGAAATGAAAGAAGTAGACAATAAAGAATAACAAGTGAAAAACTCAAGAGCCAGTGAACATAAAACAACAAAATGCCAGTAAGGGCTTTGAAATATCACAACATAAACAAACAAAATGGCTATAATTTAATGTCAATCATGTTTTTTCTGTAACAAAATCCTCATGAACCACCCGGCAGAGTATAATGAAAGAGAGTAATCAGTGGGTATAAATCTACTATTGATTGCCTGTTGGAGTCTACCCTATTCTAAACCTTGTTGTGATGCTTTAAGGCAAGCATGTATTTAATCTCTCCGGCAGGCTGTTGATGTAGAGTCAGTAGCGTACCAAGGGCTAACCAGGAGGGGGCGGGTGGGCATAGCCAGCCCTGGGAAATTTCTTGCCCCACTGACCCCCCATGAAAATATTCTAGGGGCGCCTCTGTGCTGAGTGATACTTTATAACTTTTTTATGTTCCAGTTAGGGTTGGGAATCGAATAACTTGTTGAGAAACGGTTCCCATTGTTTCAAATCCTAGGAATCGTTTGGCACTTTTGCAAACGATTCCCCTTATCAATTCTAGTTGGTGCAAATGATGTCACCACGCACGTTGCGTAACATGTGCATGTTGTCAGTAGAATAAAGGCTCCAAAGTCCTATAAAATAATAACAGACCAGTTCATGCTAGTCGTGTGTGTGTGTGTGTTGAATAATTAATAAGGGGGAAAAAACAAGTTCAATGAGTCTAGAAATGACAGAAAACACCCCATTTAAAGTAAATAATAATAAAATGTGCACTTTGATTCTACACCTATAATTACAAAATCCCACTTTAAGTTTGAATTCTGCTAATCACATGGCTGTAATTTTCTTCAGAAAACATGGTAAATTGCATGTGCTACACACGACAGTAAAACGACAAAGAGCTGCAACATAAAATGACATAACGTATAAACTTCTTCACTCCAGATGGTAACTAGTCATAGATTCAATGAGTAACTGATAATCAGGAGTGGAAATATTGTGAGCATTTATTCCAAAACACTTCAGGTCACGAGTTTGCACCTCTTCCAATTAACCTTTTCAATTCAAAACTCTGTGATGAATGGGTCAGATCAACAACAGATGTTCAGTCAAAGGTTGGAAAATGAATAAATGATGTAGAAAACTGAGAATCGGAGCTGCAATAGGTGAAAAAAATAATGAATGGCTGTCCATTTACCAGACAAGCAAACAGGTTGAAAACAAAATCATTTATTTATTCTTGTAGTTTATTCTTTCCGATTCCACACTTGCTTTCCCTTCATTAAAACCACCTCCGCAGTTGCTTCCACAACACGAGGAAGGAACAGCAAGCTCCTGACAGGTCTGTGATTGGTATCAAATAAAACAGGATTGGTTAGGACGTGCTGCACCGCACTGGCGTGGCTCTATGAAACCAAAACAATCAATCTGCTTGAATGATTTCTGTTTATTGGAGGGGAAATTGAAAGCAGAAGAGTTGGAACAAGTCCTACTTTGGTGCAGCTGTGCTGAAGAACATTCAAAACTGCTTTTACAGGAGAGCCAACTGGATTTATATTACACAATACCAGTGCTATTCTGGGATGGCAGGTGGTTGTGAAACTTTGCTGTCATTTGTCACTTTTGTGAAGGTAGTTGAATGGTTCTCTGAAAACCAAAAAAAAAGACACTAGTGGTTCAGAACGTAAAAATCAACACAGACACACACGCACACGCACACACACACACACACACACACACACACACACACACACACACACACACACACACACACACACACACACACACACACACACACACACACACACACACACACACACACACACACACGCTGGAGCTGTAGACCTAAAACCCTTGACATTTTTAAATAGAATAAGAGATCTGTATTATTATCATTTTATTGGAAACATGAAGAGTTAATTTGCCAAAAAAGATAAACATCATTTTTGAACAAAGTACCAACATTTGTTTGGACAGATGTCACCTGAAGTAAATTATAAAAAGACACATTGTTAGAAAATCTGTAAAAAAATGGGTATGCTACTTCAACACATCAATTCTTCTTATATATTTTTTAAAAGTTGTTTATTCTTATATTATTTCTTATTTTGTCTTACGACATTATATCATCTCATCATTTGTCTCTCATCTCATCTTATGCCATCTTCCTTCTCATCTAACCTTCCTTCACTTTGTCTGATCTCATCTCGTCTCGTCCCGTCTCATTTCATCTCATCTTTTATCTCATTTGATCAAATATCATATCATCTCCTCAGATCTTATTGTATTTTCCATAATCTCCTCTGATCTTTCACCTGATCTCATCTCAGGTGCTTTCACGTAACATTCTCTTATCTCACTGCATTGCATCTTCCCTCATCTACAATCATCTTCCATCACATCTCATCTAATCTCTTTTTGTTTTACCTCACCTCATTTCATCTCGTCTACCTTATGTCATGTTGTGTCATGTCATCCATTTGAAGAAACAGGGATTAGTCACACTGTAGCCTGACTGTTGGACCAGACAGCAGCTGTTCATGTAAATGCTATTTTAAAAGCCATCATATTATGTAACTTTTGCATCGGGTGCTGGTGGTTGATATCAGTTTCATATCTAAAAGGAAAACCAAACATTTACAGCAAACATGATTCTTTCAAATCTTGCTTTTCCATCACAGAGCTCACACATTCTGTGTAACACATTGAACATTATTTGGTAACGCACAGCCAGACTCCTGAAGGTAACTGATGCCACACAGCTAGGTGGCTAATGTAAAAGTGACATGTTGTACAGGTCTATAAAATAACATTTGATTGACCTCTATGAAATAATTTAATCTGGGCGAATTTTACTTTTATCCTGGATGCAGTCCGAGTGTTAGTTTGATTGTCCAGACTAATCTGTTTCTCCAAACTGAGGCTATCAAATGGCTATCTAGCAGGTTAAATATCCACAGTTCATCCAATTTTCACAGAAACTCATCTTAAAAAGAACACATCCCCTTTGAGGCCATCTGAATCCAGATTGAATGCAATCCTCAGAACTACTTTAACAGATTGCTGTGACTGAACATCTTTTTGAAATGATTCTTAAGACATTTGCAAAGAAATAAGGAATCTAAAATGTTGAGATTCCTAATTTAAACTTTTCTTCTTCAGCCCTCTGTTAATTCTGTCTGTACCATTGGCTGCACCAAGGGGATGGACTTAGGTTGCTGATCGGGCTGCCCTTGCACCAAATCTGCATGTATTATTATTAATCAGGGCTTTCATCACAAATCTCTCCATTGTCCATCTGGTGCAATTTGTTTTAAACCAACAAGCCACAGACTACACACCAATTCATTAAAGTTTTTCAGGTAATTGTGATCAAGGCAGACAGTGGGCCTCGGCCTTTTGCTAGATTAGGAATGATCATCCATCTGTCTTTAAAAAGATTGCCGTTAACAAATTTACACGAATCTCCTGCATGTTTGTATGCTAGGCTTCTGGATGCTGATTGCTTTTGTTCATGAGTAAACATAGACGGTGGAAGGTCTCTTGCCATCACATTTACATAATCTGTCTTGAATCTGCTTTGCTAAAATAGTGAGTGGCTTGAATCAGCTTGGAACATTGTAGAAATGGAAGTGGAGTTTCAAAAATGTCAGTCCACTTCAACTGGTGCTTCAAAACAAAACAACCGGATAAAAAGAGCATGCTCTAATGAAAAAAAAAATACACTGGCAACAGCTCGCTGTAGAAATTGAGAAATAAACAATTTTTATGTTTGGATTTGATCTAATTTTGTTGTTTAATTGTATTTTCATACAATTTTATTCTTAGAGAGATTTCTCACCATTTTAAGCCTGAAATAATGATAAAAATATTAATTAAAAACCATTTAGTTAAAGGGACTATAAGGAAGTTTGACAGCCAAAACATGTATAGAAATAATAAATGTCTTCTTCATACATTCTCCTGCAATGCCCTGGTCCTGTAGAATGAGCCCTGGCATTTTTACTGTGATTGCCTGTTTTTCTGTAAAATCACAGAAAAAGAGCTGCTCGGGTCAAGCAGGCTGCTTCATGCGCGTTCACGCTCAGGCATAGCCCGTAGCATTTGCTATCGGTAGCTTTAGCAGCAGAGAGAGAGGCAGTGCCGACTCAGCGACTTTGTCGCTGTTCCTAACGCCTAGTGATGAACCTAGCTACATTTCTGAGGACGCTTAGCTACTTTCTGTAGAACTTTCTTCTAGACATTTCCTGCAAATTAGCAACAAAACAGCCATTTTCGCTGCGAACCGTTCTTTGGATTGATGTTTTTTCAGCTTTCATCAAGGATATAAATGTTACAGATAAACTCAATGTCACTGGTGCTTTAGCTCACCTAGTAAGATGTCTGACTTTCATGCAGAAGACTTGGGTTTGATTCCAGGTGTGAACATAATTTGTTATTTGGAGTTTCTTTTTTACTTTAATGATATATTTTTTAACAGTAATGAGACGCCCACATTTTTATTTGACTCGCCGAAAGGCATTGAATTCACAAATAAAAAAGATGTGGGTTCAAATTTCATTTTAGAACTATTTTTCAAGCAAGGGAAGGGAATGATCTGAGCATGCAGGAGGACTGACCCTACCAGCACATTCTCACACCCAAGGCGTCAAAATATGACGCGTGTGACTAAGTGTCATATGACGATTCGGGATGCCCCAGCGCGTCAGGAGACGACGATCAGGGACACTCTGGGTCACGTGGCTCCGCTGGCATCACTGTTTGACGCACGCGGTCACACGGATATTATTCGACTATTTAACCTTCCCCTCACTCCAATCCTAACTTTAAGGTCCATAAACTGTGACCTTAAGGTTAGGATTGGGGTGAGGGGAAGGTTAAGTAGTTCACAAGTAGTTCTAATGTCCGTCTCACCACCGGCGTTGGATACCGACGCTCTGGGACGCTGCATCAGCTGTTTGTCCCTGATCGTTGTCTCCTGACGCGCTGGGGCATCCAGAATCGTCATATATTGAGGCTTGGTCACACGAGTCATATTTTGATTCCTTGGGTGTGAGAATGTGTTGACCCATCATAAACCTTTGTCGGCTGTGCTGAAGAGAAAGGTACAGAACCAAATTATTTAATTAATTAGCTGCATGTTCTCCTGTCCTCTGTCCTCCGGGCCACACACACACACACGCTGCACGTTCGGCTGGCCGACGAGAAAATGCAGCTGCAGAGACAGAGGGACATTACTTTTATTAATTTGCTGTGTTCTTCTGTCTTCCGGGCCACACACACATACACACACACACACACACACACACACACACACACACACACACACACACACACACACACACACACACACACACACACACACACACACACACACACACACACACACACACACACACACACATGCGCGCGCGACTGTCTCAGCTGTTATTTTTGTTATGGAGTGTGCACATACAGCATGCAAACACCATGCACAAGCTTACTTTTGAAGCTGCAGTTAAGCGTTAGGCCTGAGTGACAATGACGAGCATAAAAACTTCAAACTTCCTTAGAGTCCCTTTAATAAAACTGAATTATTAATGCTGGTTAAACCAGCTCAGGGGCCTAGTGGTAGAGTCTGCCCACACACCGGGAGATCAGGATTCAATTCCTGGTCGGGTCATACCAAAGACTTTAAAAAAAGGGGACCCAGTGCCTCCCTGCTTGACACTCAGCATTAAGGGGTTGGATTTGGGGGTTAAACCATCATATGGTTCCGAGCGCAGCTGGGTCTGCAGCTCACTGCTCCCCCAGGGAATGGGTCAAATGTGGAGAACAAATTTTGCACACACATCAGTGTATGTGACAACTGCTGGGACTTTTTTTTAAAAATGTTAATATACCAATTATAAAATATTTTCCATCCATCCATTTTCGTCCACTTATCCAGGGTTTGGTCACGGGGGCAGCAGCCTAAGCAGAAAGGCCCAGACTTCCCTCTTCCCAACCAGACCATGTCATGGTCTGTGCTGAGCTAACAGCTGTTTTGTGTTGAGTGTCTCTGTGTGCAGGTGGGTGTGTCCGGAGGGCAGCTGCTGTTGATCTTCTCATCAGTGGTCAGGGGATTTAAGGAGTGTCGGGACAACACATCAGCGCCGGATGATTACTCAGTACTGAGTAGTATTCTCGCCAGAACCTTGCCTGTCTTGTGTTATCTCCTGTTTACCTCGCTTCAATCGTGTTAATCTGCCCTGTTACCTCCGACCTCCTCAGGTACCTTCCATTCATCTGCCAACTTTCACCATCAAGCAAAAGACTCACCGGATCAATCCTGCTCACCAGCCCGTTGCTCGCCCCTGACCGCCTGCTCTCCAACCCCCACCTGCCATCAGTACACCCTGGACTCCGGTGCTCAGCTCCCAGGCATTTCCTCTGCCTCTCGCCCGACCAACTCAGCCAGCCTTGACGTGCCCTCCTCTCAAACTCTCCCTAACTACCAGGAAACCGTAAGACAAACTCATTACCTTTTGTGCCCGTTTTCCTGCAACTACTAACTCTGGTTTTCTACTTCAGAACTTCATCAGAACCTACCGAATCCCGATCGACATCTGCATCACTCATCAAACTTAAATAAATAATTTTTACTTACTGTACCTTCTGCTTGTTGTGTGATTCTGCATGTCGTGGGTCAAAAAACTTCAACCCAACATGACACTCCAGGGGAATCCTGAGGTGTTCTTTGGCCAGCAGAGAAACAAATAGTCCCTCCAGTGTGTCCTGGGTCTTCCTTTAGGTCTCCTCCCAGTTGGACGTGCCCAGAAAACCTCATCAAGGAGGAAGCATCCTAACCAGATGCCAGAGCCACCTCAACTGGCTCCTCTCCAAGTGGAGGAGCAGGGGGTCTACTCTAAGCCTCTCCTGGATGACCGAGCTTCTCACCCTATCTCTAAGGGAGAGCCCAGACTCTCTGTGAAGAAAACTCATTTTGGCCGCTTTTATCTGTGATCTCGTTCTTTCGGTCACTACCCAAAGCTCGTGACCGTAGGTGAAGGTAAGAACATAGATTGACTGGTAAATTGAGAGCTTTGCCTTCTGGCTCATCTCTCTCTTCACCACGACGGACCGGTAAAACACCCGCATCGCTGAAGATGCAGCACCAATCCACCTATCTATCTTCCACTCCATCTTTCCCTCACTTGTGAACAAGACCCAGAGAAACTTTAACTCCTCTACGTGAGGCAGGCCCTCATCCCTTACCCTGAGAAAGCATTCTATACTCTTTCATTCCAAGACCATGGTCTTGTATTTAGATTCTCATCTCAGCTGCTTCACACTTGGCTGCAAACCACTCCAAGGAAAGCTGAAGATCACATTCTGATGAAGCTAACAGGCACCGGCTATACAGGGACCAAACAGTCCATATCCAGGGACCTGGTACCCCATACTCCTGAAGTACCCCTCCACAGGGCATCCTGGGGGACACTTTATCCAAATCAACAACACATGTCGAGCTGCCAGACACCCTCCAGGACCTACCTAAGGGTATAGAGCTGACCAGGATGAAAACCACATTGCTCCTCCTGGTCGATAAGCTGACTGACCCTCCTCTCCAGAATCCCTGAACAGACATACCTGGGAGGCTCAGCAGTGTGATCCCCTTGAAGTTGGAATTTTGAAGCTATACTTGCCCCATGGTCATCGAACTCCTCCCACCCCCAAGTTTTTGCCTCCATGACCATTCGAGCCACACTCCACTGGGGCTGCCAGTAACTGTCAGCTGCCTCTGGAGTCTCGCAGGCCAAAAATCCAAATATTCTACTAAGGGTAATAAAAGTGCAGCCCCTTCCCAGCAGTCAAAGTGATATTAGCTGCTAAAAGCCCACAGTATCACATTTGTCATGATTGTTGCTCCTCTTTACATTTTAAGACACTTCTGTGACCCCCATTTCGCCCCTAATCAGCACGGAGCTGACTCCAGAACCAATATACTTCACTCAATTTACGCAAAGTGAACAAGAGATGTAGCTTGACCTTCTGTTGAGGAAACAAGAGTGTACAGAAGCTGTCACTGACATTCGCACACAATTTATTGTATTTTATCTCCTGCTGAGGGGAAGCAGGAGACAGGTTGATAACAACACAAACAAAATGGAGGAACAAAAGAGGGTGTGGGATAGGATTAACAGTAAGAAGCAATCTGATGTCTGTTATTACACACTCAGGCATATGAGAGATGTGGGATATTAGTTTGTGTGACCTGCTGCCACTGGAACGAAAGCACCATCCATCATAACCTGTGTGAACTCCTGGTCTATCTCAACGGAGCATGGCTAACATCAAGGGCAAAGCGATCTGCCAGAGAGCTGCAGAAAATAGCTTAGTGAGTTTACTTAAAAGTACAACTAAAACAGGTTCTAAGGCGGTCTACTTCTGGTCAGAGGATGATGCATGAGAGATCAAGAGTTTTAAAATACAAGAAAATAATAACTGGCAAACTTTCTTAACCTTTATTCATAAGGGGAGAACCGCAAAAATGCATGCACTGTCATTTATTTGCTTTCAATAATTCTCCATTGAACTCAGGCTGCAGAGTAATGCAAGTTGTCACACCCTGTCTGTCTCCCCATTCTGTTCAGTCATGTGTTTCTGTTAATTGCCCCCACCTGCCTCTCGTTTTTCCAATCACCCAAGCTCCCAGCCCTCATGTATTTAAACCCCTTCAGTCCTGTGTCTCTTGTTGATTCACTGTTTCAGTAGTCCAGTGTGTTATTATTAAAACCTTTTGTAAACCCTTCCTTCCTTCCTGCCTGCCTGCCTGCCTTTGCACCCGCATATGGATCCTCACCTCTGCATTCTCTCACCAGCACGCCTGTGACACAAGTTTCCTTCCAGCTTTCTTTGTTCATCTGTAGATTTTCCAGCTAAAACAAAACAGCTTTTCATTCATATCAGGTCTGGTGCATAGCTTTATGTCCTTAGCATGTGCAGACCTGAAAATGAGGGGACAGCTGTTTTCTACAACGAGAACCAACTCTGTTTACATCCTATTAAGTGTTTCCAAAGATGGCCTCTAAACATTCACAACAAAAAGTGACTACTACTGAAATCAGACTACTGCACCCTTCTTTTTGGGATTGACTACCATTGGTATCACTACCCTGCAGAGGTCAGAGCAAATTCTTGTCTATCTGATAAAACAGATGTGTTTAGTCTTGTTTTGTCCACTAACTGATGCTCGAGTTTCCAGGTGAGATGCTTTGATTTTTAAACAGTTGTTTTCTCAGATTTTGTAGTGTTGTTACATCTCCCAGCCTAATCCAAAAAGGTTCAAATGAAGACAACTGGACTTCTTTGGCTTCTTGAAGACGTTTCACTTCTCATCCGAGGAGCTTTGTCAATTCTAACTAGAATGTGGGAAAGTCAAGTTTATAAGCTGTCTGTTGTTATTCAACGAACAGAAACCACTCTGAGTACCCCCCTCACTACCCCCGATGAGTTGTGAGTCGTTGTGTTGATTTGATGCAGGAAGGTGTGACCGACTGAAACTGCTTAGGAATGAGAAGCTGTATTATAGGTCCCGGACAGGTGAATTCTGTCACCCTCCCCTACTTAAAGTTTGTTTTTCATGTTTGACATGGATAGTTTGCTTTACTCCTCTCTCAAACCATCCATCTTCTCTGTTCAGAATGTGTACTTTGTCATCTTCAAAGGTGTGTCCCTTGTCCTTCAAGTGCAGGTGGACTGCAGAGTCTTGACCTGAAGAGGTGGCTGTCCTGTGTTGTGCCATGTTCTTGTGTAATTGTTGTTTATTTTCCCCAATGTAAGATCTGGACAGTCCTCACCACATTGGACTGCATAAATGATGCCACTAAGCTCCTGTTTGGGTGTTTGGTCTTTTGGATGGACCTGTTTCTGTCTGAGGGTGTTGTTGGGTTTAAAGTTTACCAGGATGTTGTGCTTAGAGAAGAATCTTCTAAGTTTTTCTGAGACTTCTGCCACGTATGGGATGACGGTGCCTTTGCAGCTGTCCTTTTCTTTGCTAGCTGCTGCTGTGGATGCTTTTCCAGACTTCTTTGTTGATTTCACAAAAGCCCTGCTAGGGCATCTGCAGTTCTGGAGCGGTTTCTTGATGTGTTTGTCTTCCTTTTGCTTTCTTTCAGTTCCAGCCTAGCGCACATACTCAGCATGCTAATCCGGAGACTTTTTCCTTAAAGACCAAGTTTATTAATTTTTTCAATACCTTTGCTGGCCTCTAGTACAAACGTGGGTTGTTCTCTGAAGGAAAAATGCTCTGGTGCTCCTGTTTCAGGAACCAGAGGTGAGTCACATCAGAGTTGAGCTTCAGACGGCAGGATTTGGACTCTAATTTCCTGATATTTGGATATCTCGTCTCTGATTGGCTAATAGCAATGTAGCTATACCACTGACTCTGCTTTGCAACGTAGATGTTTTGTCTCCAGAAATAACACAAGCTTGAAGGAATTCTGCCATGTGATGCAATTGCTCATGCTAACAGTTTGCTCCTACTGGTTGAGATTCTCTGCATTTTCCTAGCTGCTAATTCAACAACAGCCTTTCCCGTCACGAGCCAAGATCGGTGAGCCCATGAATGCTAATTTGACAATATGATGAGCTAATGTGACAGACTTTTCTAATGCGAGCATTTTGCCATCTATTTTCTATTAGCTAATACAGGAAATGGAGGTGGAAGACTGTTTTCACGTACATCCGATCATATTTAAAAAATAACGAGTAAAAATAGTTTCTCTGTGACCTGGTCTTTGAATAATGAGTAAATGATAAAAAGTGTAATTGTCTTCAGTGTGGATCGCTAAGGATTGAAATAAACATCATTTTTATAATTTGATTGAAACCCTTTTTTTCTCTTGTCAAAATCTACCACGTAGTTCAACTCGGTCACAAACTGATTGTTTTATATAACAGCGCTAAAAAAAGAAAGATGTGGGTTACAAAACTGATTGGTTCCACTCCAACTGCAACCCCACCCCATCTCCCCAAACTGTAAAATATTTCTCTTCTGTCTGTGTACAAACATTTATAAACTCTTTTAACTGGTTCAATTCTTCTATCGAAGCAACTGATGACAATGGTGAACTTTCCATTTACAGAAGTCATTAGAGTGAAGAGACGGGAAAGTGATACGGAAACATTTGTATTCCCGATTTCTGCTTCATCCACATGGATTTTAACTTTCCCTTTCTGAGGTCTGCACTGGCCCCTTTGCACATCCCTCGACACCACTGGGTTTCATAGACCATTTCAGCAACACAACCATCAGAAGCACAATGGTAGTTTTCTGAGGTTGCAATAGGTCACTTTTTACGTTTCTTTTTAAATGCATTGCTGCACAAATACATTATTGTTCCCTGCAGTACATTCAGACACAATCGCAGTGAGAAGACAGAAAGATTTAAGCCAAATAATGAAAAATTATTTTTACTGGCATAATTTAAAAACATCAAATAAAATCTAATTCACATAACTTCTTAAGCTTTACAGAACATTTGCAACATGAGTTTAGGCAGATGTTGCATTGTTCATTAAAAAGTCAGCATGTTTGGAATATTTTATGATGAAGAAATGAGGAACCAAACAGCCAAATGTACCTAAAAGCTCATTAAGTATTAGAATCAGAGGCTAATGCCTGAACATGTAAATACTTCATGTCTGTGACCCCCCCCCCCCCCCCCCCGGCTAATGCATCAATTACAGCTGGCATCTCTTTGTTTGATTTGAAACTTAATTCATCATCATATGACACATGCACACAGAGAAGGAAATATTTCCAGAGCCATCATGAACTCAGCCTAATTGATGCTCTTTCTGAACCTCCGAACACGAGACGATGTGACATAAGGTGAGTCTTTTGTTGGACAAGAGGAGCCATAATTGCGGCCAAAAATTCAGCCCACAGCCAATTAGCTTCCTGCGCCTGCCTCAGTTCTTCTTCTGTTCTTTCTGACCTTAATCACCATAACTGGAGGTGAATCCAAGAGGAAGGAGCTAAAGTTCTTGGTCATTTGTGCTTGGGTTTCCTCTACCATGATGTGACTGAATACCGCACAATTAGCAGAGGATCTGGGGAGCTTGCCTCCTGTGTCATATCAGGGCCAAGGAAATGAACATGTGCCAATTAATAGGCAGGAAGTTCTGTCATGTAATGGACCAGTCTGGTAATTCTGTGACTGAGCTCCATTGCTGAAGTAGAAACAAACTCTCCACTGACCGAGCCTGAGCCTGTCGGAGAACCAAAGTACTGCTGAGAAACCAAACAGTGGGTCTTTTATTTTCTTAGACCATTTGGAAACATCTCATTTGAACAAATGTACAAAAGTGTGAAGTCTTAATAGAAATATTCATGATATGTAGTCTCCTGTGGCTCTTTTAAATTGAGGGCCATTTCAAAATAAAAGAGAACAATGGATTTTTCATATTATCATGGTTCCTACTGTCTTCTGTCACAGTTGAGTGGCTGCAATATTACGCCAAAATATGTGTACAAATTGGATTTTGGGTCATTAAAAGTTAAAAATACTTGATGAATTTGAAAGAAAAAGACGTTTTGCTTTGGATAAACACAGGTTGAATATTTCGGCTTTGTTATTGCTGTGAAATGAATATTACCCTCTTAAAGCTTTTTCTCTAATATAATTTAGAGTCAGACAAGTGTCTTTAGTTTTCTGGCACAATGTTTGGATCTCTGCCCCACTTGCAGCTGCATGTTGGCGTTTTGATCTCCCAACCTCTGTCACTGAGTAATGTAACCTGGTTTTATTCTTCTGCCCCAAAATCCTAATTTCTACTTTCTTCCCAAATTTATTGTTGCCAAAGGTGCCCTGCAAACAGGTGTGTGTGCTGGATCACCATCAATCTGATGGTGTGTATTCTACACATAGGACCTCACTGACGGAAAAAAATCACACTCATAAAATACACTGAAAACAAAAAAATGCTCAGTCAAAACAACTGGCAGGTCAACTAATTTAAATGTCAATATTTTAATGAAAAGTGAGCTAAACTTAACTGAAAAAAATACAACAATAAAATAATTATAAGAATGTGGAAATGTCTGAATAAAAAAGTAAAGTATTATTGTACTACATTAATAATAATGTTATTTTTATTTTACTAGAAATATTATCTTTTGATCCACATTAAAAAAGTTCAAGTAAAATGGTTCATCCATCATTGTATTACTTTGAAAATCCATTTTTTCCTTTACTCAACTGGACTGGCAACATACAAAAAGGCATCTTTTGTTGATATTTCAGCTTCATTCTGTGACTTCTGTTATTGCCTATGCCGATCATGCTCCTGCTTTATTGATTCATGTTGTCAAAAGGATTTCAATGTCCAGCATTTTCTCAAATAGATTTTCAATCATCGGTATTGTCACTGATTTAGAAGAAATATGCACCTTTTGCATCCTTTTGTGTTGCCATGTGTCTATTGCCTCTATAAAACTGCAAAATTACAAATAAATGTCCATTTGTTTTATGTTAGTGTTTGGTTTTAGGAATTAGAGCTTGAAAAGCCATTTCAAAAAGCTTCCATTTGTGATGTCACAAACGGTCAAAGTAGAAAATAACCAAATACCACGTACTAGACAGAGCTGTTGCCGGAGGAGCAGTGGCTCTGCTCATAGCCCTGCTGAATATCAGAGCTTCTCGGCTTATAGTAGTCTGAGTAGGGATAGGTGGGCATGGCCAGCTTCAGCTTATTTTCTTAAAATGACAGAGGCCTGGTGCCTTCTGGAAGGTACTAAAATAAAAGAATAAAACTGCTGAAATCACTTTGTGTGAGAGGGTATTTCGTAAAGAACTTCATAAACATGTTTCGTTTTGACCGTAGACCTAATATAGCTTAAGAAAAACATCTTATTATGTCTCCTTTATGAACATAAGTGTGCTAATTCTAAGTCTATGGCTATGTTTTAGTGGAATATACTTAAATTTTAAAGCAAATCTACTTAGGAGGAACGACCTGCATCAGCTTACGCTCCAAGAAACATTAATCCTCTGTAGCATACTTGGTTTTACTTTTGCATTCATACTTTACAGATACTTTTCACACACATTAGATTTCTTCACACCTCAGTTGACTCCTGTTTGGCTGACAAACTGTTTAGGTGTGAACTAACCGCTCCCCCACACATACGCTCAGACCTAGGGTATATCCCTTCTTACATTTAATCTCCAATCAGCTGTCTCTCCATTTTTTTCCCACTAGAAAGCATGAAATGAGAAAAGAAGTGAAAGAAAAAGCCTTCTCTGGGATCTTTTTAAAAAGCCTCCTAAGTAGGTTACATGAGAAAGTAGGCTGCCTGACAGGCTCTGGAGACCTGAGGAGCTACTGTCGTATCACTCGAGAGGAGTGGCATCCCACTTGAGGAGTTCACACAACAAGATGGAGGAGGGAAAAAGGATGGCTGCGCTGTTTGTAATCAGGCATGCTGAGACAAAAGCGGCTTCAATGGCAACCTGTGGTACAGGTGTGACAGAGTTATGATGGCAAAAAAATGTGTAAACAAAATCAGTTTTTCCTAGACGTAAAAAACAAGCTCCAGCTTCTCACTCACTATGTTATTAACAGATTAAACATTATTCACATGATTTTTAACCCTCCCACTGCCTTTATGAGTGACCCCGCGAGGAAAGTTAATCATAGAGGAGGATTGATGGTTTTTCTCTTGAGGTCCATGTGGCAGGGGTGAGGTGGTGCTCACTCCCCACCCCTGCCACATGGACCCAAGGGATAAACCACCAACCCTGCTCAATGGTCAACTTTCCTCGCGGGGCCACACCCATTAGGACAGTGGGAGGGTTAAAGAAGATCCAGTTTCACCCAATAGAGACGTGTATTTCATTACTAACCTTAAAGTCAGGACGTTCTTTGATTTTAAGAAACCCCCACATATCTCTAAATCTACATATCTTTTTTCTCCACTGTGACTAATTTAACTCAACCCCCTTTTTCTTATTTTTGACAAGAAAAAAAGCCCACTAATTGAATTATAATCAAGCATGAAATTCCTAATATTTGATCTTATTACTGTAGACACAGCAGGACTGTATAAAAATATTCTCCATCAGAGTGACCAAATTACTGCCGTAGTGCGGCTGAAGTCTAACTGAACTGGACTACTCCTAACTGAGCTAAGGCACACAGATAGAAAACCCAATGGATACTACATTTCCACTTAGCTGAGCTATGTCTAGCCTGGGAAATCTCCCTTCCGGAAGTGACAAGACCATGGAAGCGGCCTTCTGATAGAGACTCTGTGTGAATCTGACATGTAACACAATCAAACAGTACAGCATGTACTAAATAAACAATGCTGCAGCCATGATGTTGTCCATTCCATCAGACAACTTCATATCCTGCATTTACTCCGTCTGCTTCACTCCCGTTGGTGTATTATTTGCGTGTTTCTATGAGCCAACTGGAAGAATGCCAACATGAAAGGGCACATGTCACCTTCACAGATTCAAACTCACTTCATTCAATAATTTGAATTTCTAACAAACATGTAAAGTAGCATTAAACCTTCTCAGTACCCTAGTGGTAGAGTGGCCGCCTTGGGACTGGGAGATTGAGGTTCAAATTCCGGTCGGGTCATAATAACGACCTTAAAAATGACACTCAATGCCTCCCTGCTTGACACTCAGCTTTAATGCGGTTGGATTGGTGGGGTTAAATCACCAAATAGTTCCCAAGCGCAGCCTCAGCTGCAGCTCACCGCTCCACACAGAGATGGGCCAGTTATGGAGATGAATTTCACCAGTGTGTGATGACTAATGGGACATTACCTTTAAATGCCCCCACTCTGGGTAAGATATCAGCTGAATAGCTGCCATAGCTTGACTTAGATGCTCTTGTAACCGTACTGCTCATAGACTTAAAAGCAGATATAAACATGACAAGATAACAGAGGTCTGGGCCCTCATTTGTCAACCCTACTTACGAACAGATCTGAGCGTATTTCATGCATAGGAACAATTACACATTGTGTGGTATTTACCAATTTGTGTTTAAGAACAGCTCTGATCATGCGTACGAACAGCATCTAGTGGTAGAACGGGGGAAATGCTGTACTGAAGGTCTCAGTTGTCCACACATGTTCCTCATGCATAAAGTGTTTTGCCCAATAAATAATTATGTCAGTGGAAAAACAGCATTTTTGCATGATTGGTACTAAAACCAGCAAAAGACACATGTGACCGACAGGAATCTGACATTATTTCATGGCTGATCTGTGTTGGAGGATTTGGCAGAGCGTGCACTCTGGAGGGAATATTTCCTCCGTGTGCGCACTAACCTCCCCGAAGCAAATCCTTCTACAACTATGCTGTGATTTGGGACTCGCTGTGGAGCGACGGATAAACCGCATGAATCTGATTCCAGTTCAAATTTTATTTTACAACTACAAGAGCCTTCCAGAACCTCCTCTGCTGCCTCATCATACATGCCGCATTTTCAAGATAACCAGACTCAATGACAGCTCAGAAGAATCTGCACTCTCAAACATTTCCTTATAAAACTAACCCCAAACAGAGCAACTCCTTAAATGTAAAATGTAAATGACAACTTGTTACTTTACAATTTATCCTATTCAATTTTTTATTTATTGCGGATGGGGACCTCTCCTCCGTCCCGACTGCGTTTATAACGTCTGCAACTTGTTTGGTTCTTTTGCACTTTGGCAGCCAGTGTCTCATTCTCGCTGTCAATTTTTTTTTTGGGAAATACCCAGGGAATTCCCTCACATGCTGAGGATGTAGCATGACCAAATATGGTTAATTGAGGATGTTTCAGTATGTAAATGACTGAGAACGGGCATGAGCATCTGGTACGCACAGGAGGAAATTATCAATTCAATTCAATTCAAGTTTATTTATATAGCACCAAATCACGACAAGAGTCATCTCAAGGCACTTCACATAATAAACATTCCAATACAGGTCAGTTCATTAAGCCAATCAGAAAAAAGTTTCCTATATAAGGAACCCAGCAAATTGCATCGAGTCACTGACTAGTGTCAGTGACCTTACAGCAATCCTCATACTAAGCAAGCATGCAGCGACAGTTGAGAGGAAAACTCCCTTTTAACAGGAAGAAATCTCCAGAGAATCCTGGCTCAGTATAAGCAGCCATCCTCCATGACTCACTGGGGATCGAGACGACAGAGCACACACACATGCACGCACGCACGCACGCACGCACACACACAAACACTCACAAAGTACTGTTTCCATGGTTACATTGTGATTTATTTGTAAATATTCAATTTGGTGAGAGATAGACTTTATTGTATTTATCCTAGTGAATCTATAATTAAACGGGTAAACTAGTAGTAGCATATTCAATGTTTAAGAAAGCAAAGTGTTATCATCAGGGACGGAGAATGTTTAAGTGGTTAGCAACAGTGTTCAAGATGATGGCCCCCTCCATGAGGCCACCACAGCTCAGCAGAACATCATTGTAGCTTCTTCTGGGGAGAAAAACACTTAGAGAAAAAATAAAGTTAATAGCTGAAATTGCAGGAAATAATACAGTTAAAGAGCAGATTGTAGAAGAAAGTAGTGGAGTGTGGAAAGTGGTCAGTGTATCCTCCAGCAGTCTAAGCCTATAGCAGCATAACTACAGAGATAACTCTGGATAACCTAGCCTTTTAGATGGAGGCATGTTGGAGGCAGGGCAAGGGAGAGCCGTCTTTACCGACTGTTCACTCCACCTCCCTCTATTCCCCCACTTGTCCAGATCTAAGCTAACATCAGACGATTGTGGAGGAACTTGCGCACCACACGTTTCATAAATCAGGTTTTTGACTGTTCGTACACACATTCTAAATGTCATTTGTAGGAAGGAATATAGACCAGTTTCTACGAACGTTTTATACATGAGGGCACAGGTCTGTAATAAAGGTTCATTTACTAAAACAAACTTTTAGGAAATAAAGGAAGGTGTATCACTCAATCTAATTATATTTATTATAATCCATTTAGGGTTAGGAGTGATCAAATACATATTTAGCTCAAGAAATGTACTAGCATTGGTAACACTTGGGTATGTGAGCCTTTAGCAAACCTTAGACTCACCAGTCCATGCAGTAAAGGTGCAATATGTAGTAATGTAAAGTAAAAATAACATTCTGTGGTCAACTTTGGTTACTGCAATCACTCTCCCCTGTTCCGTGACTTTCGTGGGTGATGCTAGTGCTTTACTTCAGAAGTCAGTTAGGCAAAAATCAGTAAAACAGAGACATTGTGCTTTTAAAGAGTTACCGTAATCAAAGTTTTCAGACAAAAAATAGACTAATGAAATGATAAAAGTTTACATTGCTTAGTTATTTTGTTTTAGAGACAAAATTACTGAAAGAAAACAACAATGATCAGTGACTTCGGGAAGAAATTTGCCCAACAGATGGTTTTTCTGGCAGTTTGAATTTAATAAAACCATAAGGCAGTAAACTCCAAAGATGAGTTAAAGCACAGCTGGCCTTTGGGTCCATTTCAAGCAAAGAAATGCCAAGGAAAAGGATGTGTGATATCAGGCATGAATGCAAAATACTACTAATGGACAATCTCTCCAGAGGTTAAAATACATAAAAACTGGTTTCTGAAAAGCTGAAGGGATGTTTAAAGAACACGTAGCATTTTTAAACTATTAAAAATGTTCAAAACAAATTATATGTACAAATACTGACAATAAGATGTTTGAATCATGCATCTAATTAATAAGATTAGGAGCACAGCTTTATATGATGTAGAAAACTTCTGGTTTTTCCCCTTCGCTGCAGCTTAATAAAGATGTATATCCCACCCTCAGCTATCTGTGCAGCTCATTCACAGCAGCAATGGCTTTCTTGCCTCTGATGTTTCTAATTAAGGAAACTGAGCTGCAGGAACTTTGTTTTTCTTATTGGTTCAGTAAAGCATGCCCTCAGGCTGACTGAATTTATGCCAAACTGATAAACACGACTCCCTTCTTTGCATTTCTGAACATGAAGAAAAAGAGGGGAGGCAAATCCAGAACAGACAAAAGATGAAATAAGTTCCCCTGATTTAAGAGGCATGGAAACTATACTACTGTAATGGATGTGGTCTGCATGATATTTATTACTCCCCATGAAATGTTGTGTTACAATAACGATAAAATACAACAGGAAAAAACAAAATCAACTGATGACCCTAGGGACATTTCTGACCCTCAAGCTCAAATCATCTGGCTTGTAAAATATGCAATTAATAAATAACACATAATTTGTTTTCTAAAAAAATGTATCCATCTGACCAACATTCATGTTACACATTTACCAAACCTTTAGACCATACTCTAATTTTTTCACGATACATGGATAATGTTGTTTCAGCCCAAAAATGTCTACTGAGTTCTGCGCACTGAGTCTGGTTGTAAAATAAGTTAAGCTAGGCTAAATCAATAAGTTAAAATGAGTAGCTTGAAGCTAACCTTATTAGCATAAATGAGCTGAGAGATTAGCAGTGGTACTGGCTCAGTCATTCAGTGGGTTGTGACTGTGTTACACTCCTTCCTGGCTAGGAGACCCAGGATGGATGGACACAAACAAGAGAGGACTATAGAAACACACAAAGAGGAGGGTGAGGCCACTTTACAGCATAATCGTTCATTAAACAGGAGTCCTTTAACGAAAGAGGTTGATACTTAACATGGTTTCTAAGGATCTTACTTAAAGGAGGCAGGTATAAAAACACAACATATACATATAGAGCTGGTGAATA
This sequence comes from Nothobranchius furzeri, assembly GCF_043380555.1. Taxonomy (NCBI): domain Eukaryota; kingdom Metazoa; phylum Chordata; class Actinopteri; order Cyprinodontiformes; family Nothobranchiidae; genus Nothobranchius; species Nothobranchius furzeri. The sequence continues at coordinate 60,812,829 of NC_091743.1, read as the reverse complement.
AGGTAATCAGGGGCAAGCTCGCAGAGTGTGCACTACATTAAAAGGTAAATCAGTAAGCTGCACCCACAACCAGCCTAATCTGAACCAACAGTTTATAAGTTGTCCCAGTTTACCACAAAGAACTCTAAAAGCATCCTAGTCTCAAAAAACCTCATCAAGTCTCTTAGGGCAAGCCACGGCAACGGCAATGGTGGCACCCAGACAAAATCTGAGCCCCCAAACAGGTGACAAATGCCTGTTTTTAAAGGCTTGCTCGTCACAGCCTAATAGGTTCAGCTGGTGTTCTTGCAGGAAGCTTCTTGGTAGAGGCTGCTCTCCAAGGTGCTGAACCTTCCATTGGTGATCTGGTAGCCTCTGCAAAGGAGGGTACACTCTCCAAGGTGCTGAATCTTCAGCAGCAGAAAAACCATCTGGGAATGGCCCCGTGGCCCGCTGGCCTTCTAGTGCAGGGACTGTAACTCACTGAGCACATAACAGACTGTTGGAAACAAGCTGGAGACACAAATTAGTGAGCAATTTTCTAAATTTAACTTGGAATCACACCAAACTGGCGCGTGCAACAATTTAAAAACGAGTTTTATCTGTTGCAATAAATATGACGATCAAGCTTCAGTAGATTAGTTTGTCCCTGAAAATAAGATAATCCAACAAAGCTTCAAAATCTGGATTTATAATTGAAGCCATTCATATGTCTTTATAAGCAGATCAGAGCGATTGTAACACCCCACAGAAGGTAGGAGTATCTGATAAGTTTATCTGTAGAACTGCTACGGTAATTATGCACAAACTTAAGATCACTGAGAGGAGTGGGGCTGGTCAAAAATCACCATAATTATCCAGCCGTGTGAAGCGGGCTTTAGGAATTTGGAACCCCCTGCCGACTTTTTAAGGCTTTAAAAAAATTCTTTTGCAAGTATTGTTGACAATTTGCCACTAATGGCCGTGGCCCAGTAAGACACCGGTTTAATAACAAGGTGACTATTTCATTAGCTAACCTGCCACTGCATTTCAACAGTGTGGAAATTCAGTCAAAAAGATCAGAACATGAAAAATATATTTCTCAGCAGGTAATGATTCTGGAGGTAATAATTCTGAAAAAAAGCCTTATTTCTGAATAACGGATGATTTCACGCTGTATGAAGGGGTCAGTCTGCTGACATTTATCTGTAGAAGAAGAATAAACCAGTACATTTGTAAGGTAGAATAACTGCTCTCCATACAAGTATGTCATTAAAATGTCAGCCATGGGTTTACATTTAGATAATTCCAACACTATTGACTTGTGTTTGTGCTCGTCACTCTGCATGCTAACCTCTAAACAAACACTGTTTACTCAGCTGGACCTGAGCAAACATCTGCTCAGATGTGATAGGTTTTAAATATTAGGCTGCAAAGCGTCCCCCAGCTACCTGACAGCCTCAGAATGAATTACTTTAGACATTTTCCAGGAGGGTCATAATGCAGACATTCTTGAGCACTAGAAAAAAAACACTGTTTTCATCAGTTACATAATAGTTCAGTTCTTCTTGCTCGGATAACGTGTGCATCTTTCAGCTTGGTGGAGAATGGCTGGGCACAATCTCCGAAGTCTCTGCTGTATTGCACTAAAACTGTTTTCAGCATACGTCTTGACTTTGTCTCTTTGCTCCTTTTCCGTTTGACTCTTTTTATCTCACAATCTCCTCTCTACGTCCCTTTTAAGTCTCCCTATTGCTCCCAGCAATGCGAGCTTTATGTGATAACATGAAAATGTGAGAGCAAAAAAAGGATGATTGGGTCAAAGGCTTAGAATTTTTCTGGAATATTCTGCTTTTATTGTTCATTTTGCTTTTGCATTCAACATAATTTGCCCAGCATGCACCTCTGAAACGACTTTAAATCTATCACATGTCACAATGGCTATGTTTACATGAGCAAAAGTAATTAGAATGAATGCCCTATCAGATCAAAAATTCTTCATGTAAACATGTCAATTGGAATATTCTGATCCGCTACGTTCCAATTGGAATGAGAGGCGTTTTTTTCTGATTGATGTCCATGTACACACTCAGATTGTTGGAGTAAAATAATGGCCACTGCTCAAGTGTGCAACTTCAGTGTGACGTCTTTCTGCCTTTGCAGATGCTCAGGAACTCCAAATCTGGAAACTCCATGAGCACTACATACTCAACATACTTAATCTGATTGAATGCTCGGTACATGGATACTCATGACATGATTGAATCATTTCAGTTAGTGTCCATGTAAACAGAGATTTGGGATTTCCAATCAACCAAGATTTGAGTCGGATACGGGAAATTTTAGCAACTGACCAAAACTGCAGAAAGATATTTGCTGCAAAGTGGATCATAAACTAATTAGCTATACTTGAAATGTGTTCAATTATTAATCCTCTCAGGCTCAAAATAAGTTTTGATAAAAGGATGAAAAATACTAAGTCCTTCAGGGGTACTTCAGAGTTAAAAAATGCTCATGAAATACGTATGTGGAGTAACCAGGTAGGTAGGTTTTAACATTGAAAATCTGCAACGCCTGCCTCCAGAGGGTTATCTTCAATTTGTGAAAATGTATTTTTATTTTTCCACAGTTTTTTTTTCATCTCTGGGTTTGGAAAAAGAAGAAAAACGAAAACTTTTAAGTCAAACAAAAGAGTAAAAAAAAAGACATTCCTCTGAAAATGGGCAGTTAGACCGATTGGACTGGAATTTGCAAAAAAGCAGACAGCTTTCAAATCAAATGTTTGGAGCATTTTTAATAAAAAACTGAAAAATCTCAAGGACTATTGACCAAGAACACATAACAAATGAAATATATAAAGATACATGATTAAAATATTACAAATAAAGACTTGAAATTTCTCTTCGCATGTAATGAGTGTGTCTCATGCATTATTTTCAACTTTTAAGTTGAATTACTGACATAAACTTTCCACGAGTTGCACCAGTACTTACCAACTAAGTCTGAACTAATACGTGTAAATGTTGGATGAACACTTTTAAAACAGGCTGCAGGCTTGCTCTGTAGCTCTGAGGCTTTAGTGAGAAACAAAAAACAAAACAAAACACTGAATGTTTCTCATGGTCAGCCTTTTTGTTAAGTTGAAAATTAACTCTTCCATACTTAGGTAGTCAGTGGTACATTTACCACTAGAAGATATTTTAACATATTCAATCAATCAATCAATCAATCAATCAATCAATCAATCAATCAATCAATCAATCAATCAATCAATTAATCAATTAATCAATCATCAATCAATCAATCAATACTGTATTAATCCCAGAGGGAAATTAGAGTTTCAGTACACACAATTCAGAGATAAGACATACATTGGACAAGAATTGGTGACTGTGGTCATTCACAACCCAAGTCGCGCTACCTTAATAGAGATAAGAGGGTTACATGAGGATTGGTTCAGGTGGAGGGAAAAAAAGTCACTTCAGAGTTACCCTGAAGGGTAGCTTTGCTCTGTAAAAAAAGAATAAGAAAAAAAAAACACCTCAGACAGATATGCAACAGACTTCAGACAACACAACATAACATGAGACTCCAATAGGAAGGCGGGGGGGGGGGGGGGGGGGGGGGGAATCCTGTTTCCCCCAGCAAGAGCAGCCATCTACGGAGCTCATCTACTGAACAGTCACAGGTGGGAAGGAGATCTTGGGAGAAGCAAAGAGTACATTGACTCCTACAGTTGATAGGTGGGGGGATCAGGTTTTCACAGCATCTGTCTGCATTCCTTCGTGTGGGTTTTTGTTTGCAGCTCAAACTACCAGGGCGTCAGATTCAGATAACAAGAATTTGTTTGGGTCAGGCTGAGATAATTTTCCTCTCTGCCTTCAGTCTTTAAGCTGATCATTTCCAGTCCTTCAGTGAAGACAATTTTGGGTTTTTAAACTTGTCCATACCATCCGGTGACTCTCTCCACGATGACATCCATTTTGCGCACTAATACCAGTATCGCAGCTAGAACATTGTCCAGCTTACGATTCACCTCGAGTAACGTCCCAGTCTGAGAAGTCTCCATACAGACGGTGCTTTCCGTGGGTGCGGGTCGCTCTCCAGTTGCTCCCGTCTTCCCAAATTTCCAGAAAATGTATTGTGAACAAATCCGAGCTAAATGTTTATGAGACTAAATCCCATAAAATCATAACCCAAATGGCAGAATTCAGGTGAGAAAGTGTTCATTTCCGTGTAACGTGAGGATAAGGTTGCACATTCAAACACGTGTTCAATCCCAAGCACCTAAAAATGAAGCAAAAGCTGCAGCACATCACAAGTGCCCCATCCATTCTTCTGAAGCTGTACATGTCCCTCGCACTCCGTGTCTTCCATCATCCCACCGGCTTTCATCTCACAGAAGCCAGTCCTAGTGTGAGAGAACAGAGCGTACTTGTTCGATTCAGAGCCCGTCACCCACTGTGCTTCTCAGCAGGCGGAGGTGGGGGTGCACAACATACCCTCACATCTCACTCAGGCTTTGAGGCCTGACCTCCTGCCCTTTCAGAGTGACCTCAACCTCTAGCATTAAGAAGAATTCAGAAAGATTAGCTCCCTGTGTGTCATCACTTGTTGCCACCATAGCTTTGATGACCAACACATCGTTAGGTGTGGCCAGAGAAAGATGAATGTTTGCTGTATATTTGCTTTGTCTGAATGTAACCAGTAACAAAGTATGGAACCTTAATGGCGAGTAGAATGAAAACTACCAGTATTGCCACTTAGACGTTATTTTATGTATAAACGGTGGTTTTCTGGGGACAGCAATCAGAGAGCACTAGAGCAAATCTGTGAGTGATGTAGTTTTAAATTTATCAAAGTGTTGAATGGATGTTTTTATTTTTAATTTGCACAGACAGCAAAAAGAAGATAGATGTTATTCTGAAACGTGGATTTAACGATTCATCTGCTTGATATGTAGCAGCAAATGCTAATTCAGCTAACATTTTAGCATGAAATGACAGCTTTACCTGTGGCTTGTTTGTTAAGGTTCTCATTCTCTCAATTTTCCAACATGCTTACTTTAAAAATCTTTCACATTAAGGGCCTCGATCAAATGCTCCTTGTTAAGTAAACAAAACTCATGACAGTCAAAGGTCATTGAAACAACATAGGGTTTCCGCTTTGATTATAAAAACATAACATCAATTTAAAGTAGCAATCATGAGTTTTCCTGTTTTCAGGAATTATAAATCTGTAAAAGTGATACTCTTACCGTGTACTCTGATATTTTGTAAGCAATATGCCATGTTTTATTTTTTTTGCTAAGCCCCATTGAGCAACATGCAAATTAACTTGAGCACTGCTAACAATTAGCCAATAGTGTTAAACAGATGTGTCAATCAAGAAGCTTGTACGGGTTTGAGGAGGGATTCAACTTGGATGTCGAACAGATGCAGAGTTGGCGACATTTCTTATGGACAAGTAAGTCTTTAAAAATGTTTTATATATAATACCACATAACATGAGAATGATAGTTGCAAATAAACGTCTTTTAGCTCCGTTGGCCGGCTAGAGGTGGGCCTTCTTTAATGAGAGGTGTTGCTTCCAGTCTTAATCACATTAGTAGAGAGAGAGGCTCAAGGTGCAATTCCTTTTCCCACCTCTAGATAGTGCCCTCTGAGAAAAAAACTCCAGATTTCTGATTTATTGTTGGGTGCATCATGCTTTCTTCCTTTCATTCATTGCATTACTGCACACATGTGTGACATATTTTAAAAAGCATGATAATAATTGTAATGATTTTCTTCTTTTTAAATGTTTCCCTCATACTAAAAGTGTGAGACTTTGGGTTTTAAAGATTACAGTCACACTGCCTAGCAATGAGTTCAAAATGAGTGAATAAATTGTTCTTTCTGTAAATGCTCACAGAGCAGGAAGAGTCATTCAGCCTCTGCAAGAGAAACAATTCAAAGTGTTCATCAGCGCTAAAATGCAGGCACAGACTTTTAATATGGGCTTTTGAACTTTACGTTTGTTCACTTGTTCTCTATTGAGAGGCAAGTGGCCACAACTGAAATCAAATTACTCAGTCAACCTTTGCCACCACTCATGGCTACTGAGTGCAATTCACCTGCAACCATGCCCCCCTGTAATTTACAAATCACCTTTGTTTTGCTGTCTGGGGGCGTCTTTGCTGTCCAGCTGTCAGCGCTTGTGAGCGAGATTTCTCGCAATCAAGTGGAGCAAGCAGGAGCGCTGCAGATTCCACAAATTACATCCAGCCACTTAGCTGTGCCTCTGCCTCCATCGGGCAAGTAAAAAAATGCAGCATCACAGCGCCCTGAGATCAAAGCTGCAGTGGATGGAAGCAACAAGATGAACTTGTTTTCTGTTGGATACGCGGGGAGGCAGAAATACATCTCTGAACACATATGTAGAGGAGACAGAAGTCAAACGGGAAATGGTTTTGGATTTGTCACGTCCTCTTTAGAGTTTGCTTCATTCTTTCTGTTCAAATTGAAAAAATCTTCCTTTTCTAGCTGAACTTACGTTCTGTAACCGATAACAGTTTTTTAGTTTGACATTGATGTTCTTGTTTTATTGTTGTACAAAGATTCCAGTTTTTTTCAAACCGATGAACGTTGCTGCCTTATGCTTTTCCTGTGTCCTCTCTGTTCTAAACAGAACTATAAAACATAGATTGGCTACACTTTGTCCCCAAAGGATGTTAATGTGAGCAACAGACTAAACACACCTTTTATCTCAGAGATGTATTTTGCACACTGCATGGCTCTAAATCACAAGGAAGATTTTTATGTAAAGTTTGAAAAGTTTTGATTGCAAACGAAATATAAGAAGAAATAATGGTAGTCAGTTCTGTACTTTTTTATGAATAATGTAACTAAACAGGTTTTGAAATTTTACGCCAATAGAAAAAAGAGTGGATGACACTGAGCAATGACCCACTTCACTAATCGAGTAAAAGAGAAAATTATTGTCACTTTTTTTCATCAGTTGTTGTGATGAAAGGTCAAAATCCTCCTGGTTTTTTTAAAAGTCTCATTTACACTTTAAACGGTGTCTGTGTGATTAAAAAAATCTCCAGTCCTGTCAGAAGTGTTACTGAACTCAGCCTTTTATAATGGCCCTCTTTCGCTTAATGTCCAGTGAGGGTTCTTAAAAGTAACTTAATATTTCTGACACTTTTTTCCTCCCAGCTTTTTGGTTATTTTTGGACATGTTTCTCAGAATCCCTTATACTTGTTTATTCTCCTCTTTGGTTTAAATCAGATTTTGTTAAAGGTCAACTTTGCTCATATTTTTAGCACATATGCAGTGGTCTCTCTTAGGAACCTTGTAACGCCGGGGACACACCGGCCGCGGAAGCGCCGCGAAGCGCCGAGAAGCGAATCGCTCACGAAATTCGGCCGCTGCTTGCCGCCCCTCAGTTCAGATCAGACGCGCCCCAGTCGAGGCGCGCCTCGGCTCAGCTGTAGTTTTTCTTTTAAACACTTGGTGTCCTCCATTTCCTCTCTGCCTTTTCTCAGCTCTTTTCCTCTACGTTTGAGTGTTTGTACGCGTGTGTGTGCGTGTGTGTGTGTGTGTGTGAACCTATGGTATGAGTTGTTTCTGCCAGTTGAATCTCTTGGAACCCGCTCCAATTCTGCAGCTTTATCCTAGCAGTTTCTTCCGAAATGGGTACGTAAATAACCATGTTTTTCGGGGGTCGTACAGCTCCTTGTGTTTCTCAACTTCTATAATTCATTTAAAGTCATCCATCCGAACTGCTTGCCTCTCTGTCCTGTTTGCTCCGGTGAAAAGACACCCAAAACCACACCCCCCTTCACATGGTCACACACGCACACAAGTTCGATGTGTGTGTATGTGTGTGCGTGTTCGTGTGGTTTTTCTGCAGTGTCTGTTTACAAACACATTTGACTATTGCGGAATTTTATTTTGAAATGCTTTATTTTGTTAACTTTACCGGCCTGCCTCTTATGTCTAGGTTTGACTTCCTGCCAGAATTGACGCGATTCACCCGCGGCTCGCGAAAAAGATAGAGCCAACGCCGAAATGATCGCTGCACGACGCGGGCTGGAGCGCCGGCACGCGCCGGCGCGAGGCGATTCGTGGCGCTTCGGCGGCCCATGTGGTCTATAGAATAGCTTAACAAGGGCGCAGAATGACGGCGGTCCCATTTTCGCGGCGTTTCGCGGCGCTTCCGCGGCACTTCCGCGGCCAGTGTGTCCCCGGCGTAAGTTGTTCTCTTGGCAAAAAAAAAAAAAAAAAAAAAGCTCTAGTGCGCCTGTTTGAAGGCTTGGCTCAGCTAGAGGAAAACGTGGCTGAACACGACAGGATTTAAAGTCTTATTTACTGGTATTTGGAAATCTTTTCTCTGATTGGCTAACAGCAAAGTGACTCTACCACTGACTCTGCTTGCTCTGCATTGTTGATATTTTATCTCCACAAATAGAGTTCTGCCATTTTCGGATCCAAGATGGCGCCAAGGTGCTCGGCCTGCCGTCTGCTTTCTCTACTTCTCCTGTTTTTCCTGTTTTTTAGCATTCTAGTGGATGGTGTCAACTCCATCCTGGTGTATGACAGACTCACCCTTTTAAAGCTCCGTTTACCTGTGGATCATGCAGTAACCAAAGCCACTGCACATCAGAAACTGTTTCATCCACTGCTATCAGGTATTCCTGCTTACCTGTGGAGGCTGCCACGCCCATCCTGGCTTCGGAAAAGACGCCGCGGTAGGCGCGGGGGCCGCTGTGTCCGGGCGCGAGCTGCCTTGGCGATTTCCCGGGGGTCTATCCAGACCTTGCCGGCTGCCCTGCTCCATTCTCCCCTCGCTGATTCTCCATCTGTGCCTTGGTTCATTTGTACAGAGGAGGCAGCTCCAGCGCGTCGCCCCTTTTACCCGCGTCTATGGAGACGCGGAGTCAACCACGCAAACCTGCGTGCTTTCGCTGGACATCTTTCCGCCTCCACTTTGGATCTGCAGCTCTCTCCTGCTCCGGCTCGCGTTAAGCTTGCTCTGCTTAACGCCCGCTCCGTTGGAAATAAAACCGCTATTCTGAAGGATTATTTCTCTGATAAAGACCTGGACATTTTTTGTATTACGGAGTCCTGGATCCCCCCCCGGTGAGTCCGCTCTACTAACTGAACTTCTTCCTCCTGGGTGCTTGGTGCTGAACTCTCCCAGGCTTTCGGGCCGCGGGGGAGGATTGCTGACTATTTTTAAAGGGAATATCCCCTGCAAGATGATATCCTTCACCACCATCATCAATAGTTTTGAACTGATTACTTTCGAACTGGGTAATACCCATCCAGTCCTTTGTGTGCTTGTTTACCGCCCCCCTAAATTCAATAAGGACTTCATTGAAGAATGGTCAGAACTTTTGGCAGAAATAACAACAAAATACGAACGAGCCCTGATAATGGGTGATTTTAATGTCCATATTTGCTGTCCTGCCAAGCCTCTTGTGAAAGATTTTACTGATACACTTGATTCTTTCGGTCTTAAGCAGGTTGTGTCGGTTCCTACCCACAACCAGTCTCATATTTTAGATTTAGTGATGTTTTATGGGATAAATGTTAATAATTTGTCTGTTGACGAAACTGTCATTTCTGATCATTTTCCAGTTTTGTTTGATTTTGATTGTCCGGTGAGCTTAGGTAAAAGGTCTGTGGTGCTGCGCCAGACACGGGTTATTACCCCGGCTACAGCTGATAGATTTTGTGCTTCTTTCACTGAACTGCCGGCCTCCACTCTATTTTACACGAATCCAGATGATGCTTTGCGTGTTTTTCACTCAGCCTGTCTCATGGTGATGGATACCATTGCTCCTTTAAAGGTTAGACGCCCTAAACCAAAATTTGACCCTTGGTTAAACTCTCACACACATGAACTCAGACGATTATGCAGAAGGTGTGAACGCAAATGGAAGAAGGATAAACTATCCATTTCCCATGAACTTTTTAGAAATGCACTGGATGAATATCAGAAAGCAGTCAGGAATTCTAGAAATAAATACTTTGCCAGCATTATTTCTACCCATTCTGGGAACCAGAGGGCTTTATATAAAACCCTAAATGCAGTTTTGTCGAGTGATTACTCTCCTACGGTTGCAATCACAGATGATCTCTGCTCCCAATTTTTAAGTTTTTTCCTTGATAAAGTCTCCAATATTAGGAGTCTAATCATTTCCCCTGGAGAGGTTCTGCTACCTGCATCTGTTTGTACCGGACGCTTTGACCATTTTGAGCCGATCACACTGCCTGCCTTGGAGAGATTAATATCTTCCATGAAGCCATCAGGCTGTCCTGATGACATTGTACCAGCCAGACTCTTCCAGGAGGTTCTTCCAGTGGTAGCCCCTCATGTGCTCAACATTATTAACTCCAGCCTTGTTTCGGGAATTATACCCTCTGTTTTTAAACATGCCGTGCTTCAACCACTACTGAAAAAATCAGGCCTAGACCCAACTGACCTCGGGAACTTTCGCCCCATTTCAAAGCTCCCCTTCTTGTCAAAAGTGATGGAAAAGGTGGTTTATAATCAAATTATGCCACATCTGAACAATTTTGGGGTCTTGGATAAATTCCAGTCTGGTTTTAGACAATATCACAGCACAGAATCCGCTCACATCAGGGTTTTTAATGACATTATTTTAGCCACTGATTCCGGTTCCCATGTTGCCCTGGTAATGTTGGACCTCTCAGCTGCATTTGACACAGTTGACCATGACATTTTATTGTCCCGCCTTGAGAATTTGGTCGGTATTAAGGGATCCGCGCTTGACTGGTTCTGCTCCTACTTTGATAACAGGTCTATTAGAGTTAGAATGGACGACTGTTCATCTCCCTCTGCTGCTCTTCCTTGGGGCGTTCCACAGGGGTCTATCCTCGGCCCCCTTTTATTTAGCATTTATATTATTCCACTGGGACTAATCTTCAGGAAGTTTAACATTAACTTTCATCTTTATGCGGACGACTGCCAGATTTATGTTCCATTGAAGGCTTTTACCTCCATCCAGCCGCTCCTTGACTGCCTGAGTGAGGTTAAGGACTGGCTGTCAGCAAATTTTCTGCTCCTGAATGATTTTAAGACCGAGTTTATTGTTTTTACTCCTAATGGCTTGTCTTCCTCCGCTCCTGATTTTTCTGCTCTTCCTTTTAAAATTAGTCAAACAATTGTTAATCTTGGAATTAAAATGGATGTGGCTCTAAAAATGGACCCTCACGTTAATCAAATGGTTAAATCATGTTTTTATCAGCTGAGACGTCTTTCCAAACTAAAACCCATTCTGAATCGGCGCCACCTCGAGACAACCATTCACGCTTTCATCACCTCAAGGTTGGACTACTCCAATGCAATTCTGTTTGGCATTTCAAAAGCCGCATTATCTCGCCTTCAGCTGATACAAAATGCGACAGCAAGATTTCTGACCAATACTGGCCGTCGGCAGCACATCACTCCCATTTTAGCAAGACTTCACTGGCTTCCTGTGCACTACCGTATACATTTTAAAATTTTATTGTTTGTTTTTAAGGCACTGAATGGCTTAGCACCACCCTACATATCCGAGTTACTCACTCCTTATGTGCCAGGCAGGACTCTCCGTTCAGGTGACCTACACCTATTAAAGATTCCCCGTCAACGCTGCAAAACCCGTGGTGAACGAGCTTTTTCTGTCTGCGCTCCAAAACTCTGGAATGATCTCCCGCTGCATATCAGACTCTCCTCCTCCATTGGGGTTTTTAAGTCTCACTTAAAGACTTACTTTTATTCTCTTGCTTTTACTACCTAGCTATTTTATCGATGGTTTATTTACACTGTTCTTTTACTGATTTTATTGACTTCTCATTGTTGGTTCTTTGTGTTTTGCTCCAGTTGTTTTATTCTTTTATATTATTCTTTTAACCTTATATGTTTTTACCCCTGTACAGCACTTTGGTCAGCTCACATGCTGTTTTTAAATGTGCTTTATCAAATAAATGGAATGGAATGGAATGGAATGTGGTGGAGTTGCTAATGCTAACGGTTAGCTTTTATTAGCCGAGGTGTTCTCTGCTGTTTCCAGGATGCTAAAACAAAAACAGCCTGCCCCGTCACGAGCCAAAATGGGTGGGTCCATGAATGTTAAGTGACAGTGTGATGTAGATCTGTCAGGATTTTCAAATCCTAAAGTTTCACCGTCTATTTTCTATGAGAAGCTAATGCAGGAGATAGGTGTAGGAGACTGTTTTCATGCTCACCCTGCATGGAAAACTCAGAGTGACCGATTATAATTAGAAATAATCATTGAAAATATATTTTTAGTGAAGTAGACCTTTAAATGCTCAAGTTTGGCATTTTAGGAGTAACAGATCAATTGATTGTGAGCCTCCTAGCAAAGATATAGGTTGTGTGGGCTTGAGGAAAATTTGCTGTACTTGTTGTTGCTTTTCTTTTTAATTTATTTGAACACTTTTCCATGTTTTTTGGAAACTGCTCATAAGTTAAACAGCAAAACTGAAAAAGGGAGTTCCATACAGTTAACAATATCAGACCAAAGAGCATTGAGACAATTATTTCTTCTTTTCTACTGTATCATTTCCAGTGTGTGCACATATTTTGCGGCTTTGCTTACATTTGAAGCATGAGCAGCTGTGTGAAATTACAGGAAGCACAAGTATGATTGGAAACCCAATTTCACATCTGACGTGGCAACCTGGAGTTTGTGCATTGTTGCAGCGCTCAGTCGGAGCATTCAGGGATGAACACACATTAAAACTCAGAGCAGAGTGAGTTCCAGGTTTGTGGAGGCCCTGGGAGGTCGAGGGGCAGTGTGATGAGGCGCTCATCTAGCTCAGGCTCTGCTACAGTCCAGAAGACTGAAGCCTTGTGTTAACAGCATGGTAGCGCGTGTGCACAGCATCAGCAAACAGTCAAACTCACTTTAACAGATGGCCTGTCTGGCTGCAGCTATTTAATTAACACCAGCAAGGTATGTTAGTGAAGAGCATTAATATTTTTGAGCCTGTTCTTTATTTCCCACCTGTGCCTCATATAGAATTTTCTTTAATTTAGAGATCTTTCTGGTTGATGTGATATTTTTTAGGGTATTCAAGTGTTTTAAAGGAAATCTTGATGTTTTTGTCTTATTTTCTCTTCTGTCTCAGGGGGACATTTTCAGTGCAGACTTTGTATGACAAGCCATTTTGTGAGACAGATGGTTGTGTGTTTGTAGCAGAACTCAGAATTAATGTCAGAACTGTTCATTCTCCCTCTTTTCAATCCGACACCAGCATTGGAAACCAGAAACACTCTTAAGTAGAAACCAAAACATTAGCAGAAAGCAGGAGATACACACTGTTTAAAATGGTAAAAGGCCTGACTTTAAAAATGCACCTTCTAGAGTTCTAAACCACTGGTGATGAACTAGCCACAGCTGCTCCCTGGAGTGCTCTGAAAAAGGCGAGGCTGACGTGCAGAGGTGTCACCAGTACCAACAACCACCTCCAGCAGCCATGAAGGATGAAGTGTCTTGCCCAAGGACACAATAACTGTGAAAAGTTGAGTGCGGCGCAAGCCAGCAACCCTCCAGTTACAGGGCAGGCACTTAACTCCTCTACCAACTGTGAAGTTTAGAAAAAAGTAAAAGTACATAGAATTTTCTAAAAAAAAAAAAAAAAAAAACATTTGAAAAGAAAAATATATATTCTTACTATAAAAATTACCCTACTGTACACATATGAACTTCCTAAAAGACACTAGTTAAAGTAACACTGAGCAGTTTCCTGCTCTTCTGCCCTACTGGCTGAAAGTTGAATTACAAACCCGAATATTCACAATAACCCGGTTCCGCAGGTCCATGTAAACACCGGCAAAAACCCGGATATGCTCATAACCGGGTTTTTAAAAACCCGGTTACTACACCTGGGGTAACCCTTTTCTAACCCGAATGTTTGGTCGTATAAACGCATATCGGGATATTCCCATCAAAGCGTGTGTTCTGCGCATGCTCTGTTCGCAAGGAATCTTGGTCTTTTGAGTAGCGAGATGTTTTGTATGCGCCAGAACACCGGAAGTAAACAACAAGTTGGGAGCAACATGGCGAGTCGCGGCACAGCACCACACTTTTAGAGTGGCGAGGAAACTAAAGCGCAAACAAACGCGGTCGCTATCTCTTCCGAACTGGGAAACATGTTGTTGTTTTCACGGATACCGGAACAAGAAGAACCTGAAATGACGCATAATGCGTCTGGACGTAGTCCATACGTCCTGACGCTACCCCAATGTCCGCATTTAAATCGGGTTATGCAAGTTAGGGGTAACTTTCTATTCATGCTTGTAAACGGGTTATTCTGATGAACTCAGAAACCCGAATACCGACCTTAACCCGATCATAACCCAGATATTGGCTGCATGTAAACGTAGTCAATGAGATCAGTGTTAAAGCTCTAGCTAACAGTTAAAAAAAACATCTATTGTTACTTTGAGCACACTGAATTGCCTCTGTATATGAAATGTGCTGTATAAATAAAGCTGCCTTGCCTTTAAGTCCAGTTCACATGAGAGGCATTAAAAATGATTAATTTTCAAAGCATGAGAGGCCCTATGAAAAAAAAATTAATAAATAAATAAAATCACAGACCAGGTGTGGTAGTTATTCAACACAGAAAATTTTACAACTTATTGCAATTTAACCACTTCAGAAAAGTCCAAGGATATTTTAGCCAAAGTTCATTTTCTGATACTTTTCCACCCATTTGAGTCAGTTAAAACCATCAAGAAACAGCTGCAGCATGACCACACCTTCAGCAGTAGGACCAACCCTCCTCCAGGCCTGATTAGTGCCCTGTTGGACCTTTGGCTCTAAACCACCAGTTTCAAACACAATGACAGTTTTTACAGGCAGAAGCATTAATGCCCTGTGGGTCCTCTAATGACACCTTTTATGGCCTGTCTCTACATGGGAAATGTGAAAAACAGCTCTGAACAGCAAGAGAACAGCCTCTAACCACTAGTTCAAACATGTGAAGGGCACCAGAGACAAAATCCAAACTTCACAAACAGAAGCTTTTAATGAACTCTGTCACTAAGTTACTAAAACATCAAAATTATTTGTAAAAAAAAAAAAAGATGAAAAAGGTGGATATTTTAAATTTTGCAAGGTAAAATTTTCTGTGAGGTGATTTTTTGCATCTTGCTGCCATATCAGTTTAGTTAGTAGATTTTTTTGACTCATTTATGGTCCCCTAAGATATCTCGTTTTCCTTTTTGATCGGATTTATATCCAGATGAGCTTTATTTGACTGGGTCATTGCTCAATGTCATAATTAAAATTTTATCGGATATCTAAAAAAATGTAACACAGTTAGAAAGTGATGTAGTTGTTAAAGAAAAAATAAAATAAATTGTTTTTAACACTTTTAAGCTTTTGCATTCAAACTTGTTTCAGTGGTTATTGAGCCAGAAACTTGGGCAACTTCAAATTGAACAGGACTCTGTAGCCCTCTGCTGACCAGAAAATGCACTTAACAGGTTTATGGTTTGGGTAGGAACACTACAGGGAGGACTCTACCTGCTTTACGGCTACAGCTGTTTACTGTGCTAGTAACTAATAGAAAGGCTAGCAGTTAGCTTTTTCAGTTTACCGACCATCAATAAATAGCACAAGAATATGTTTGATTTGTTGGCATCATGGTGGTGCCTGGAAGTAAAAGTAAGGCAGTAATGTCTTTGGAGGCGAAGCAAGGAGCTAAAAACCAGAGTGAACATCGGCACGGTCTACACTTGTTTAATCGAGCTGATAGAAGCTACGTAATCACAGACTGATGGTGACCTAGCTTTGTTGCTACTGTACTTGTAAGTAATACAATTTTGTTTTCAACAGTGTGGCTCTTTACTTTGTGGCTCATTTGGTATAGTTGGCGCATGTTAGAGTTAGCGCATTGTTAGGACTTGTGTCATCAGGCTGTCATCAACGACAGTTGTAATTCAACTTTCAACCAGTAGAAGGGAGAAGTGGGAAACTTATGAAGTGTTGTTTTAAATATACGGTCCCGATATTACGAGGACATTAAAAACAGTTTTCTTGATGTGATTTAAGCAGAATAAACATTAATACATAAGTAAATCAAGCAGATTTGAAGGTAACTTTCTGATAATGTCTTCTTTTCTTACTGATGCAACATTAAAACAGCTGAAAGTCTGACTGACGAAGGTCCAACATTAAAACAGCTGAAAGTCTGACTGACGAAGGTACAGAAATCTGACCATCCTGCAAAACCAGAGAAAGTGATGTGCTATATGTTAAATTCCACCAGGTGCCAACTTTATTTTTACCTCCCTCACAATTCCAGACAAACAATATTGAAAAGAGTTCACAAATTGACTGACCACTTTTGAAAATTATGTGGTCTGGCACTGCAAAAGAACCACAAAATGAAGCCTTTGACATGTCGGAACAAAGCCACAGCTGGGTAAAACACAGACAAACACCAGGGATGGGGCAGTTTGAGGTTGTGTTTGCTAAAAATTAATGTGCCCAGGTCAACAAATGTCACCTCTTGTCAATCTTGTTCCACAGGTGGAATGAGGATAGATTTTCAAAAAAACAAGCACTTGGAATGGAAAGCAGCCTTCACGCCGTCCCTTCTCTGAGGCCTATAACCACATCTTGTATGACGACTGAGACTCGGGAGGTTAAAGTCCCATTAGTCATCATCACACACTGGTGAAATTTCATCACCGCAAATTTCCATCACACGGGAACGGTTTGGTGGTTTGACCCCCCAATCCAACCTCTTAAAGCTGAGTGTAAAGCAGGGAGGCATTGGGTCCCATTTTTAAAGTCTTTGGTATGACCCGACTAGATTTGAACCTCGATCTCCCAGTCCCAGGGCGGATACTCATACCACAAGGTCACTGAGAAGGTAAAGTGGCAGTTCAGAGCTTTTAAAGTGGATTTCTGTAAATAAATGAAGAACAATTAGCCAGCCAATTGGGCTGCATGGTGGCGCAGTGATTAGCAAGAAGGTCGCAGGTGCGAAACTCGGCTGCGGCCTTTCTGCGTGGAGTTGCGTGTTCTCCCCATGCATGCGTGGATTTCCTCCGGGTACTCCGATTTCCCCCACAGATCACAACATGCCCTACAGGTTATAAATTGTAAGTCGCTTTGGATAAAAGTGTCTACTAAATAAATAAACATAAACAATTAATATCAGTTAGATATTTGATTGACCTTAGGCTTAAGGAGTGGAACACTGAAAAACATCTTTTAATTATTATTTCTGATTATAATCCGTCACTCTGAGATTTTCATGCTGAACATAAAAATTGTCTCCTACGCCTATCTCCTGCATTAGCTTCTGATACAAAATAGAAACTCTAGGATTTGAAAAGTCTGACAGATCTACGTCACACTCAGTGGCGGCTGGCCAGTAGAGGGCGATAGGGCGCCGCCCTCCCAGTTTCCTCTGTGTTTTTAATTTTTATTTTAAAAATAAATAAATAAAATTAACAATAATCACATATTCTAAGTTAATTGTGTGTTTTGTAACAAAAATAAATCATATATATATATATATATATATATATATATATATATATATATATATATATATATATATATATATATATATATATATATATATGTCATGTTTTGAGGAAGATGTCTAACCCAAGACATACAGAATCAAGCACGGAGATGATGTAAAGGCAGAACAATAATTTATTAAAATGTGGATGTGAACTGAAGGCGTTCTGAAGATCCAACGGGAGGACGAGTCCGGAAGTGGTAACTAGGGGGAAGACCAGAGGTGAGTAATGGGAGTTGTAGTTCGGAGGAATTGTTTGTGGGCGGAACTTACGATGAGGAAGTCCGGGATGAATGCGGAGGGGAGATGAGCCGGGGTGATATCCAGAGAAGACTTGTGATATCGGGGTGGATGAGCGGAGCTGACGAGGTGGATGAAGATGAGGCAGAGGAGAGAGAGCGTAATCGGTGGAGAGCGGGGCGGCTGGGTGGAGTCGTAATCCAGGCAGCGAACCGGTGAATATTCCTATGGTTTGGAGACGGGAACGGATCCAACGATGGTAAGTCTGTCGGTGAATGTCCAAAGAGAGAAAAAGAGCACAGGTTAAAACGGGTTCCAAAGTCTCAAAGGTTCAAAGCTAAGACGAGGTTCGAAAACTACGAGAGGCTTGAGTCTACCAGGCAGTAGATAATCATCCAGCGTCGAATGAGGATATTCCTCCTCCTTTTAAAGCCGCCCCACTGATCAGTCTGATGCGGATCAGCTGCGCTCCCTCTCCTGCAGGCAAAAAACCTCAGAGATGATGAGATGATGGGCAGAGTACTCACCCCGGCTCATGACAGTACCCCCCCCCCCCTCAACGGACGCCTCCCGGCATCCCAGCGGAGGCAGCTTCAAACTCCCGGATGAGGGAAGGATCCTCAATTAAGGAACCAGGCACCCAGGAACGCTCCTCCGGACCGTACCCCTCCCAGTCGATGAGGTACTGGATACCACGCCCCCGACGACGAGAGGCCAGGATCTTGCGGACTGTGTAAACCAAACCCCCCTTGTAGAGGCGAGCAGGAGGAGGAGGGGGAGGAGAAGGACAGAGGGGACTGGAAACAACAGGTTTCACCATGGAAACATGGAACACAGGGTGAACACGGAGAGAAGAGGGAAGGTCCAGACGAACCATGGTGGATGAAGGGACGTTGAGGATCTTAAACGGTCCTATGAATTGAGGGGACAGCTTGCGGGTAGAGGCCTTAAGAGGTATGTCCTTGGAGGACAACCACACAGACTGGCCAGGCAGGTAGACGGGTGCCGGACGCCGCCGGCGATCCGCCAGTTGTTTGTTGCGCCGGGCCGTACGGTCAAGAGCCGCTCTGGTAGAGACCCAGGCCCTTCGAGCCCCACGAAGAAAATGGGGAACGGAGGAGGACACCGGGGACTGCTGGGGAAATAGAGAGGGTTGATAGCCAAGGGAAGACTCAAAAGGTGACTGACCTGTAGCGGTGGAAACGTGGCTGTTGTGTGCGTATTCGACCCATGGTAGATGCGTGCTCCAGGAGGAAGGGTGTGTAGAGCAGACACAGCGCAGCATGGCACCGAGCTCCTGGTTCATGCGCTCGCATTGACCATTCGTTTGAGGGTGGTGTCCAGAGGTGAGCGCCACCCGAGCTCCAAGGGCCTCTGCGAATTCCTTCCATACACGAGACACAAACTGTGGGCCACGATCTGACAGGATCTCTTCAGGAATTCCATGGAGGCGAAAGACATGTTTAACCAGGAGCTGCGCTGTGTCTGCAGAGGAAGGGAGAGATTTAAGAGGGACAAGGTGACATGCTTTGGAGAAACGATCAATAATCGTGAGAACGACCGTGAAGCCACGAGAACTGGGAAGACCACAAACGAAATCCAGGGCAATGTGGGACCATGGACGTGAAGGGATGGGCAGAGGTTGTAAAAGAACTGCCGGAGGACGATGGTCCCCCTTCTGTTGAGAACAGGTATGACATCCAGAAACATAGTCTTTAGTATCTCTGTACATGGATGGCCACCAAAACGACCTCTTAATGAGGGCCACCGTCCTTCCCACCCCTGGATGCAGGGAGAACCTGCCTGTATGTGCCCAGTGGATTACCTTGCCTCTGAGTGGTTGGGGTAAGTACAATCTTCCTGGGGGACCGGTATTTGGTCCGGGGTCGGTTTTGAGGGCCTCCAGGACCTGATCGCGTATCTCCCACGTGACTCCACCTATGATACGGTTTGGAGGAAGAACAGTGGCAGGTTCAACCTCTCGATCTGAAGCGTATTGCCTGGAGAGGGCATCGGGTTTGGTGTTTTTGGAACCAGGTCTGTATGATAGTTGGAAGTTAAAGCGAGAGAAGAAAAGGGACCAGCGGTACTGACGGGGGTTCAACTGTTTAGCCTCTTTCAGGTAGATGAGGTTCTTATGGTCTGTCCATATGAGAAAGGGTTTCTCTGCTCCCTCCAACCAATGTCTCCACTCTTCGATCGCTAGTTTTACTGCAAGTAGTTCGCGGTCGCCAACGTCATATCTACTCTCAGCCGGGGTTAGACGACGGGAGAAGTAGGCGCAAGGGTGAAGCTTCCCATCCCCCTCCGCCACTTGTGAGAGAACTGCCCCGACCCCGGTGTCAGAGGCATCAACCTCCAAAATGAACTGGCGCTGTGGGTCAGGACGGTGTAGCACAGGGGCGTTAGTGAATTTGTTCTTGAGTTCTTTGAATGCTGACTCAGCCTTGGAGGACCACACAAAGGGCTTGTTAATGGAGGTCAGATTGGTTAGAGGAGCTGCAGTCTGACTGTAGTTTTTGATAAAGCGACGGTAGAAATGAGAAAAACCAAGGAACCTCTGCAGTTGCTTTCTGGTGGTGGGTGTGGGCCATTCGGTGACTGCCTGCACCTTTTCTGGATCTGCCTTTAGCCGCCCGCTCTCAATAATGAATCCCAAGAACTTTACTGTGGAGACATGAAACTCACATTTTTCTGCCTTAACGTAGAGACGGTTCTCCAGCAATCGTTGCAACACCGCCCTCACATGTTGGATGTGCTGTTCCTGGTTCTGAGAGAAGATCAATATATCATCTAGATACACTGTCACAAACCGGTTTAGAAAGTCACCAAGTACTGAGTTCACCAGGGACTGGAAGAAAGCGGGGGCATTGGTGAGTCCAAAAGGCATTACCAGATATTCGAAGTGACCAAGGGGTGTCTTGAATGCTGTCTTCCACTCATCTCCTTCTCTTATCCTCACCAGGTGATAGGCGTTACGGAGGTCCAGACGGCTGAAAATGGTGGAGTCCTGGATGGGTTCAAAGGTGGAGGAGAGTAATGGCAGAGGATATTTATTACGGACTGTGATCTGGTTTAAACCCCTGTAATCAATGCATGGCCTGAGGCTGCCTTCTTTTTTTGGAACGAAGAAGAACCCTGCACCCAGAGGAGATGAAGAAGGACGAATGGTGCCTGCTGCCAGACAATCTTGTATATACTGTTCCATACTCTCACTTTCAGGTTTTGACAGGTGGTACAGATGACTTGATGGTAAGGGAGCTCCAGGCAGGAGGTCTATTGCACAGTCGAATGGCCTGTGGGGAGGCAGAGAAGAAGCACGGTCTTTACTGAATACCTGCTTAAGGTCGTGGTAAACCGGTGGAACCGTAGACAGGTCTATGTTTTCCAAGGGAGGAGGAGGGTGATCATGAGCGGTAGGTGAGGCCGTGCGTAGGCAGAGTAGAGAACACTCCGGGCTCCACCCAAGAATCTTGTTCTCCTTCCAGTCCATTGTGGGATTATGACGGACCAACCAGGAATGTCCCAATACTAAGGGGGACTGAGGAGAGGGAAACACATAAAAAGTTAACGTCTCAGTGTGGTTACCTGAAACCCGCAGGTGAAGTGGAACAGTCTGGTGGGTGATGGTGGACAGATTATGGTTATCGAGTGAAGACACTGAGAGAGGTGTAGACAGCTTGGTGGTGGGTATTTTCCATCGTTCCACGAGGTGGGGGTCCAGGAGAGATTGTTCACATCCAGAATCCAATAGTGCCTCAACAGTAATCTGTCTGGAAGGAACAGATAGCACACAGGGAAAGAAACACCGGGAACCGATAGAAGAGTTACTGCCCACCATTAGTCCCAGCGTTAATGGCGGGCTCTGGCTTTTAACAGAGCAGGGCAGCTATTGACAAAATGCCCAGCGGTTCCACAGTACATGCATAGACCCGACTTCTGTCGGTACTCCCTCTCCTCTGGGGTGAGACGTGTCCTTCCCATCTGCATGGGTTCCTCAGAGGAAGGGGGTTCCGAACCAGGTCGTCCAGAAATCTTAGAATGACGTTCTCGAGCAGGAAAAACTGGGAGCTCGGGCTCATGTCTTCTTAACTCCCGTTGGCGTTTGTCTATTGATATGGCCAGCCTGATGAGTTCATCCAGAGAGCTAGGTTCAGGACATAAGGCCAACTGGTCCCTCACCTTATCATTTAGTGCCTCGGTGAAGGCTCCAATGAGGGCATCATCATTCCAGGTGGTCCGGGCTGCCAATATACGGAAATCCACCACCAAGTCCGCCACTGTCTTTCTTCCCTGAGAAAGCTTCAAAAGTCTTTTATTGATGTCTGAGGAGGACTCATAACAGCCAAAAGTGAGTTTTAGTTCCGTTAGGAAGTCATTAAATGACCCATTTAAGAACAAGTCATTATGGCTCCTTGCTTCAGCCCACCTAAGAGCCCTTCCACGCAGAAGACCCACAACATATGAAATCTTGGCTGAATCTGAGGAGAAGGCTGCAGGGCAACGTTCGAAAGCCAATTTACATTGCAAAATGAAGCTATAACATTCCTCGAACTCACCCCCAAAGGTCACAGATGGTGGTGAAGGAGCGACACGGAAATGGGAGTTCTCCATGGGGGGAGCCTCCTCCGATCGCGGAGGTCCATTGGCTTCAGAGACGGCAGCGGAAGGTCCTACTGGTGGAGGTGGTTGGTGAGGCTGGGAAAGAGATTCATGTATCTGGCGGACCAGGGCTTCCAACTGTGTATAGCGTTGATTAGATGCTGAAAGTTGTTCCATTAATAGCGGAAGGGTCTGTTCCTGTTGGGTCAATCTCTGTGAAATGTTAATGAGTGCCGATTCTGTAGGGTTAGCGTTTTGGCTGGATGATTCTATCATGTTTTGAGGAAGATGTCTAACCCAAGACATACAGAATCAAGCACGGAGATGATGTAAAGGAAGAACAATAATTTATTAAAATGTGGATGTGAACTGAAGGCGTTCTGAAGATCCAACGGGAGGACGAGTCCGGAAGCGGTAACTAGGGGGAAGACCAGAGGTGAGTAATGGGAGTTGTAGTTCGGAGGAATTGTTTGTGGGCGGAACTTACGATGAGGAAGTCCGGGATGAATGCGGAGGGGAGATGAGCCGGGGTGATATCCAGAGAAGACTTGTGATATCGGGGTGGATGAGCGGAGCTGACGAGGTGGATGAAGATGAGGCAGAGGAGAGAGAGCGTAATCGGTGGAGAGCGGGGCGGCTGGGTGGAGTCGTAATCCAGGCAGCGAACCGGTGAATATTCCTATGGTTTGGAGACGGGAACGGATCCAACGATGGTAAGTCTGTCGGTGAATGTCCAAAGAGAGAAAAAGAGCACAGGTTAAAACGGGTTCCAAAGTCTCAAAGGTTCAAAGCTAAGACGAGGTTCGAAAACTACGAGAGGCTTGAGTCTACCAGGCAGTAGATAATCATCCAGCGTCGAATGAGGATATTCCTCCTCCTTTTAAAGCCGCCCCACTGATCAGTCTGATGCGGATCAGCTGCGCTCCCTCTCCTGCAGGCAAAAAACCTCAGAGATGATGAGATGATGGGCAGAGTACTCACCCCGGCTCATGACAATATATATATATATATATCTATATTGGTCTCTGCCGGTCTCTGCCGATCTCTGCCGGTCTCTGCCGAGCGGTGGAGGCTGTGTGCTGTTTTTCAATCGCCCAAACAAGACGGGACCAGCTGTCCAATTGCTGACAAGAAAATCAAAGGGTAGGAATGGGAATGTATCCAATCAGCGTTGACGTTGTTTCAGAACGTTTCAGAAGCATGATGGGCGATAGAGCTACCGCCAAGGCTTTCGTTGGTGTTCGGTAGAACTCGGAGAGTCTCGACTCCAGCACGTTTTTGGTCGTGACTCGTGACGGTCATGACGCAGACGTAGACATGGACGCCAGTGCACCTACAACATGGATACCGGATCTCAGCAGCCACTGAATTCAGTTCGGTCTCTTCTCCAGTATCCGTTCGAGAGGAGAACTATGGTGGAAAAACTTAATGTCAAAGAGCTTGGACCAGATCAGCCCGACGTAAAGATAAGCCAGCAGGAGAAGGAGAAGGGTAAACTGTACACACGACGCTTCTCCCAAAATTGGTACACCAGGAAGCAGTGGCTAGCTGGATGCAATCACGCTAATGCGTTATTTTGCTTTCTGTGTTTGTTATTCAAAACGGCTGGGATCCACAGAAGGTGGATGTGGAACTTGTGTCTCATTGGGGACTCCATTCATTCTCTGACTGAGGAATGCAGCGCATCAGTGCAGCAGCCAACAAAGAAACGGAGGACGTTTGGACAGGGAGAACAGCAGCTGGGTGCAGAGGTAAGCTGTACATTACATTTCTGTAAACAAGACAGTCAGAATCAGAAATCCTTGGTTGTCCCACAAACCGGGACATTTGTTTAATAACATGTACATTGTTTAATGTGCAATAACTGTAAAAACTAATTTCAACACACATACCTATTATACATATTTAATCATGTAAATGTGTATTTCAAGTAAATTTGTACATACATCAATCTGATTCCATTTTACTTGTTACACTTCTGCTGCAGCAAACAAATTTCCCAGCTTTTGGGACAATAAAACATTTCTGATTCTCAATTATATGTTTTTAAATTTGAAGTAAAAACATCTCATTGAGAACCAGAAATGTTTTATTGTCCCAAAAAGTGGGAAATATGACATTTGTAAGAGGATACTGATGACATTATTTCCTATGAAAGTGTTTCCACTTTCCATAAGTCCTAACAGTGTAAATTTCTGGCATTTTGTCTAAGTAGTGTTTACTACCATTACTGTAACAGTGACCTGCTCATAATTTTTCGTGTTCACTCAAATGTTGAAATTAAACAAAATGTTTTTGTTACTTGCCTCTTGTATTGCCTATTTACCATTTATGGTCATGTTATTTTATGTGCAATTTAATGCAGTGTTTTTCAACCTTGGTCCGCAAGGCAGCGTGCCTGTAGTCAGACACACCTAGATTAATCAGTTTGTCCAGTGATGTAAGACAGGAAATAAAAGAGCTGTGCTTAATTCAGGAAATAGTAAAGTTGTGCACAAAGCTCAGAAAGCACAAGTTTGTTTAAAAAAAAATAGCACAGCCCCACCAAAAATATTTTTCACCAGCCGCCACTGGTCACACTGTCAATTAACATTCATGGACTCACCCATCTTGACTCATGACGGGGAAGGCTGTTGTTGGTTTAGCGTCCAGGACACAGCAGAGGTCATCTCAGCTGGCAGAAGCTAACTGTTAGCATTAGGGTTCATGTTCTGACTGAGTGGGCGAGGCAAACCTGTTGTTCCATTCAACACATTCTCACACCCAAGGCGTCAAAATATGACGCCTGTGACCAAGCCTCAATATATGACGATTCGGGACGCCCCAGCGCGTCAGGAGACAACGATCAGGGACACGCTGGGTCAAGTGGCTCCGCTGGCATCACTGTTTGACGCACGAGGTCACACGGACATTATTCGACTATTTAACCTTCCCCTCACCCCAATCCTAGCCTTAAGGTCCATAAACTGTGACCTTAAGGTTATGATTGGGGTGAGGGGAAGGTTAAGGAGTTCACAAGTAGTTCTAATGTCCGTCTCACCACCGGCGTTGGATACCAACGCTCTGGGACGCTGCGTCAGCTGTTTGTCCCTGATCATTGTCTCCTGACGCGCTGGGCAGTCCCGAATCATCATATATTGAGGCTTGGTCACACGCGTCATATTTTGACGCCTTGGGTGTGAGAATGTGTTGCCATTGTAAAGCTTGATTATCGGGTTGTGTTTGGTCATTTACCAGAGCTCCTTTTTGATCCTCAACCAGTTTCATATGCTGTATAGGCTAAAAGACCTGGTTCAAGCCATAGAAAATCATTGGTCTTTCAAGATAATGATACACTTTATTCTGTTTATAGCAAAGATTAGTCCATCTGTTCAAAACGGATCTGGCTTCACCAAAATAAGGTTGTTCATAAAGCTTTCAATAATGAGCCAGATATAAATATCTGAACTTTGAACTTGCTCATTTAGTGTAGATCTACTTCATGTGAGTGCCCCAAACTTATGATAGCTTGTGCCTGCTCTCTGTTTCTGTTTGAAGTCTAGTGGATTTAAGATTCATAACAATCTCTATTCTTCACTGCTGATGTGTTCAGGTATGAGAGCCATGAATCACTGATGTGTGGCGTTACTTCAGCCCTGCCGACTGGCTGTTCCGTTATCTCAGCATGCGTTCGCTGAGCTACAACTCAACTCTATCTTCTCTTTATCAATTCCAGCCAAGCCCTGTTTTATTGGTCCTTTATTGTGTTTTAAAGCCTAATTGAATTAGCTGAAATTGCTGCTGTAGTGGTTTTTTACCATCATTAGTTTTAAACCCTGATTGCAGTTTATATTCCTTCTTTGTTTCATTACGTTTTAGGACCAAATTACACTTTTTATTTTTCCTTTGTCTGTGAAATAAAACTGAATGAATGTTATAGATGTTTGGGTGCGTGGACATTAATAAGCTGCTTAGGAGTGTGAACAACTCACAGGCTTAGGATTTGAAATGACCGTTTAAACCCTCAACTATTCGAATTACATTCCCATTAAAGTCAAATAAGCCAGTATTCTCCTAACCCTGAGTGATATCGGCTAATTTATATCAAGCTGTTGTAAAATTTAAGAAAAGTGCCAAAAGTTGCACCAACATCTGCTGTTTTTGTGAACACATACAAGCACATTTGGTTTTTTTATACCTCTGAAAGGGACGTTCTCAGCAGGCAGATTATGGCAAAAACATTAATCACCAAAGAGGTTATGGTGAAGTTGTGACTGTGCCTGCAGGATGCCACCTGTTTGCATGTGGGTGGACATCCATCACCGATGTCAACATGCAGACATTATCATTAATAATCTTGCTGGGTATAACATCAATATCCTGCTTTTTCTTTTCTTTTTTTTTTAGCAGAATCACATTTAGCATTTGGTCTGTGCTAGCCTGATCTACATACTAATCGTTGAAGTGAGAAATAAATGCACTGGTGGTCTGTCATCTACTAAATGATTTGGGAGTACCTGGTTTGAGTTAGTGCCAGGTTTGTAGCTTGTTATTTTGAATAGTGCTTCTGTGGTTTCATGAAAGGCTAAAAGGCAGAGTTAATGTGTCTCTGAACATCCACTGCTTTATCTTCTTGTTTTTTTGTGTGCGTGTGTCGACTACACATACAACTAATTATGTGCTTTCCAAGAGATGGTGCATTATTGGATGAAGTAAAAGGAGTTGTGATATAAAATTGAGAACAACGAGGGGTGGCGGGAAACAAAAAAGACTGACTAAGATGAATAGAGTTGTGTTTTGTGGGCTCTATGAGTCCTCTTTGAGTGCCTTGAACATCATTGTGCTCTGGTGGTCATTTACAGGCTGTTATTCAAGGGCATAGCCATCGTCATCGACCACTCAACCATTAACACAAACTAATGTCCTCCTGTTTCTCATCTCTGGGTGCTAATACTTTGCTGAGTCTGAATGAGAGATGTTTGATGCATCCTTCAGATTTAATAAATGGAAAAAAGATGTGCCAAAAAAAATCGTCTTCACTTGGCAGCTTTGATACAAAGACCCTCACGCTTCTGGTTAGATAAACACAACAGATCAAACCAGAACAAATGTATTTAAAGATGTTGGACCTTATGTGATAAAATATGTATGAAAGTTTAGATTCTCTGCCTCAAAATTGACCAAAGATGTGCCGAGCTCCTTTTCAAAGTGGATGACAGCATTTCTTATGCCAACCCCGGTCACAATGCTTTCCAGAAGAAGCACAAAACACGACAGCCCATCTATTGTGTCGCAGACAGCGGAGGAGCACATTCCTGACAGCTCAAGGGAATGAAGCATTGTGCTGCTGTTTCATCTGAAGAGACAAAGACAGAAGCAAAAAGGCCATAGGAGACCATTTAAACGCAGTCACATCGTCTCCATGGCGACTCCTCACTTTGAACAACTGCCCCAGTTCATCCAGCCTGACTTGATGCTAACTATGGTTCTACCTGAGTCCAATCAAATCCAACACTGCACAAAAATTAGATGTTAGAGGGCCCAGAAACCTTAACCACCAGTCTGGGAAAATACATAAAACACAAAAACCTGACTGATTGGATCTCTTTTCAGCATAACAGGCAGTACTCATGGTTAATTTAATTGACAATATACTTTCTTTTTTTTAACGAATTATTAAAAAATAAACTCTATATAAAAACTAAATTTTGACTAAAATTGATAGACATTTTGTCACGAAATAAAAAACAACAATGACAATTGAAAGTAACTAAAATCTAATCAGAAAACAAGAAAGATGTGAGGAACGAACAAGACATATGGGCATTCACATCTGGATAGGCCTGGCCTCTGCCTGGTAAATTTGTCTTCACATCTGGGTAATCTACGTTTTCCGTGTTCAGCCGACTGGATAATTCATATCTGCTCCCCGGTGGTCAGCTTTGTACAAAGCCAGCCCAACACACCCGCTGCTGACTGATTGGTCGGCTGAAGTTCACACCTACTTACTAGGGAGCCTCTGATTGGTGGGGGGAGTCAGCCAGCAGCGGTGTCTCGCATGCACAATTCATTACCAGTCTGGATGCAGTGGGGTAAACATCTTCTCTGACTACAGCTCAAACCACCGCTCCAGCTGCAGCAGCGCGTGGGCAGAAGTGAGAGAGAGCGTAGGAAGCAGTGAGCTTCATATCAGAGTATCCATTAGCAACATAGCTCACAGCCGCTTTTGTTTACTAATTTAAGGAGAGTACCATTGACTTCTCCACACTTCTTTTGGCATGTCCACGTGCCCGGAGACATCCGCGTTCCTGAGAAGGCTTTGTAAACAAAACCTGGCCATGCAGGGGCGGGCTGATGCTACCAAGACCAGACTGGACCAGGCCAAATGTAAAAATGCCAATAGTGGTCCTCGAGTAGGGATGCAGCGATACCATTTTTATCCAAACCGATACAATACCGATACTTAAATCTGAGTACTCGCCGATACCAATTACTGATACCGATACTTCTACCACACAAAAAATGCAATGAATTGGAATACATGTTTTATTTTCTTCTCTACTTTCAACAGGAAAAGACTGTGAGGTAAATAAAAATAAAATATATTAATAGAAATGATCACAAAACTAAAATATTAGGTAAACAGAAATGAAAATTTACAGTGAAGCCACTTTCAGGCAACTACATTGGTATCGGTTTCTGGTATCGGTTAACTTTTACCAATACTGATACTGGTATTGGTATCGATACTAGCCCAATAAAAATATCGGTATCGGTGCATCCCTATCCTCGGGTATCATGAATAGACATTGTTGACATAAGTTGAGTGAAGGTCTGGGTCTGTGGGACAACTGGATAATCATCAATCATCTATGTGCACAAAAGCTGGAGTCAAAATGTTTAAAAACATTGATTATGTGAAGGACACTCTCAGCCCCACATCCTGAGTCTGCAGACTCAAGATTTATAACATGATCACACTCATGAGCAAGATAATTAGGCTTCACCTTCGTGTAATGAATGTAGATGAAGACACATTGGCTTTACACAGATTTTTAAATGTTAAGCCAGAAGGAATTTAAGCAGCTCCACAAAATCTCCAAGTCTGACCTCTTGAAATAGCTTACTGAAGACTTGGCAGCGTGGGAAAGATTTCATTGTTTAGGTTGAAGCTATCCTTTTCATCTGTAGCTAATCTGTAAAAAAAAATTGCCATTTCATTTATTTTTTTCTAGCAACAATACAAGTCATTATTAGTTACTTCCTCTTGCCAACGCACGCAGCTTCTGTGCATTCTGTGTCTTTATTACAGCGTAAAAGAACAAATTGCAATCAGAAAATCCTTTTCCATCGTGTGGTTTAAGTGTTTATATTTTGGTACTATGGTTGCAGAAAATTCAAAGTTGAATATGAAAAAGTGGCAACTCTTTTTCCCTTTCCCTCTAAAATCTATAAACCTACAAACCAACCTTCCTAGCATGGTTTGAATGGACGTTTTATCTTCAATGTGATATCTTTTGGATATATTTTCATCTTCTAATTAAGTTTCCAAGCAGATAATAATAAATAATCAATGTGAACCCAAACGCAGGCTTAAGCCTAGCCTGACATGAACATGGAAGGTAAAAAATCCAAAAACTGCTTTCAGTTATTTCCAAAGAAAATGACCTCAGCCCATGAATGGAAACATCTGAGACATGAAAGGAATGTAAAGCTATTACAGCACTCTGTAAAGTTTGAATTCAGCTCCCCTCCTTCTGATTATAGTGCTTTGGAGAACCATCAGCTGCAGCAGCTTATCAAACCTTTTGCAGATTATAAAGACCCTAAAAATGATGAACTTTCACAGAGTTTCATTCATGAGTCGGCATGACGAGCCAGGCCGGGCTTTAGACATAAAGACACTTCAATAATGTATTGTCCTCTTATAGCAGGTGTTGTAGCCTCAAGCCCACCCATCAACACATCGGCCTTCTGGGAACAAACGCATTCGATTGTTTTGGTCTCAGGAAGACGTTGGATGATGACACATGATTTACTGACACTTTGTTGGCCCTTACACACTATCATCGGATCCACTCCGCCTGAACCGGGTTTGGAGTGTTCTCATTTGGGTAGCCTTGGATTTTCCCGCATGCAACCAGACGTCTTTTCAGCCCTCTTTCTGAGGTGGTCTGCCTGGAGCCGAACTGATCCAACACACCCACTGTTGACTGACTGGCTAGCTCAAAATCTCACCTGCCATTAGGGGGAGCCTTTGCTTGGTGGATAGAATCAGCCTACGGGAATGTCCTGCATGCGCGATTCATGATCATTCTGGAAGCTGTGGAGTTAACGAACCTCTGACTTATGTTGTTTTACTATGTCTCTCACTGCTGTGAGGAGCGCGCGCGCGCACACACACACACACACACACACACACACACACACACACACACACACACACACACACACACACACACACACACACACACACACACACACACACACACACACACACACACACACACACAGAGTTTTCCTTATCGGACCAATACCAATATGCTAAAAAATGACTATCGGTCAGTCCAATATTTTGCAAATCCCTAATTAATATAAAAGTAGTAATGACGCAGGCTAATAATATTTAAATTTGAACCAATCTTATCCATCATTTATTCTAATTTGCTGTTGTCTTAAGTTTAATGGATGCATCAGTTAAAGGCAGCAAAATGTGCTCTACCAAGCAGTTGACCGGCAATTTAAAATGTAAAATTAAACACAAAGAAATTCTGAGGCATCACATCGATTCAAAATAGAGAAATGACTGAATGGTGGCTTCAAAGCAAACAACTCGCTATCCTTAAGTGGGACTGCCTGATGGTCTTTGAACTGTGCTTGAGAAGCTGATAGGACTCATATGTAGTGATTTTCAGTTATTAGGAATAATGAATATGACGTTGTAGATCACTTCCTGTTATGGTTTCTCTAGCTGTCTTGATCAAACAAACATTTACATTACAAGGATAATTCATCCACATATACAACATCCAACATGCTATGATATCATTCTGACATCTCTCTCTCTCTCTCTCTCTCTCTCTCTCTCTCTCTCTCTCAACTCTGATTTATGATTCTTTCAGGCATAACTCAAGGGATGAAACTGTTTTTTCAACACATAACTGGCAACCATTCCTGATTCAGTTTTCTTAAAGTCTTGAAAACATTTTTAATGTCATGAAATACAGAAGATGAAAACCACTCACAAAGATTGGATAAGGCACAAATTGGTCTGGAGAGTTCGGAATTTGGTCGACAACTTCAGTGAGGAAGTCAGCTTAGTTTCCAGACACAGTACAAGGACTTTAAAATGAAAAATATGCCTTTCTGCTTCATCTGCTGACATCCATATTGACTAGGTCCTTAAGGAGGCTACAAAATTTGTTGCTACTGGACTTGTAAGTAATAACATTTTTTGACCAATAGTGTGGATGTTTTTATTTTGTCACTTATTCAGTATCAGTTGGCTCACATTAGCTATGAAATCATGTGGCATGTTTCATTTGTACTCAGAAGTTGGAATAATAAACCAAAACTCTGGAGTTAAAAGTTCCCGAGTTTCCCAAGCAGCCCTGACTTCACATCCAATACGGTGGCTTTAAACATGACAAACTTGCACATGCCAATTTCTGTCTCAGTCACACATGTATTAGTTTTAATATCGGTTTCCTGACCTGTGATTACGACACAATTAGGTCGGCTCCGCAGTCATTCCCAGATCAAAGTTCTAGAATCTGAGATAAACTGCGGTAAAGTTTTACCAACATCCCACTTCACTTTCAGGCAGAACAAATAACTTTTAGGCTTCTCTGTGAAAAACCAGCTTTTAAAAAAATCTTCATAGACAGATAAAAGTTCTCCTTTGCATTGTTGCTATAAAATGCTGCTGCTGGGGAATAGCCCATGATGCACTGCAGTATGTGCATCTATGAGACACCACTGTGATGTGGAAGGGTAGTTTCATCTGCTAGACAACTTGAAACGAGGCTACATGAAGAAAGCATTTCATTTTACTCAGTTTGTATTTATTTAATCAGATAATATAACTGAATTGGACTTGGTTTAATTGGGTGAACTAGACTGTAATAGAGTTTATGAAATTGTGTTTGGTTTTAAATCAAATTGCTCACTCCCATGATAATTGCTGTTTGAAATTAGAATACAAATAATTTAATATATTTCACTCCACAAGATCCTTTTTAAATGCATTTCTGATCAAGTAAACCTAAAATATGATATTCTGGACAAAACATGACATCATCAAAAGTGCAAAAGCTGAGAGCTCTGATTAGTGAAGTGAGAAACTGTGAGGGGTCTGACAGTGATGGGGAAGTCACATGGTTGTTTGTTTTGTGCTAAAATATTCTTTAAAAATGGAACAATGAAACTCCTGCTGCTAATGGGTGACAAATATTTATTTTGAACTGCGATGGATCTGATAAATGATTCACTCGTCCGATCTATCTTATATCCTCATCTCCTTCACCTCTTCAGTCTGGTTTGATGTCTAATTTGTTGCCCTTCTCATTTCCTTCATTCAGTTTGTCAGTCCTCAGCTGGGGCAACCTCATTATTTATGATTTTTGTTTACAGTAACAACAATAAATCAAACCAATTAACTTTCATCTACATCCTGCCGTTTTAATGATTAATGAAAAAGCACTGGACTTTAAAAAAATGTCATAACATTTGCTACAGCCTCAGATTGTGGCATCAGGTGCACAAAGCGGGATGCCTGATCATACTAAACCAACACCAATAGGATGTCTGCAAAAACGGTATTGAATGAATTTATTCCATCTAAATCATTTGTCAATTTAATAAAACAGAAACAATTCAAACCCAACAAAGAGTGGCTCTTAAACACAAAAAGCACAAGAGTCAACCGCTATGCAGTAAACAAATCCATGCAATCTTCTCAAGAGATTATAAAGAATCGACAAATGGTAATTTAAATGTGCACAACAAACAGAAGTGAAAAGGGCTGGTGAGGAGACAAACAAAGCCTCGAGCAGCCTCTGCAGCAAGACACAGAGACATTAACCGAGCTGAAAGTGCACGTGAAGATCTTTATTGGCTTTCAGCTAAAGTCTGAACAAATCAGGGGACTATTAATCCGAAAAACTGTTGATGTGGTAACGGAAATGCCAAAAGAAGGGAGATGAAGAACAAGAGGCATCATTTCTTCTCCACCTGGAAGGAAAAAAAAACACTTCATCGTTTAACATTTTTATTTTCATGCTCTTCATCATTTGTTCTTTCGTTTACTCTGTGGGAGGAGAGGATGAGCCCCTTGTGGATTTTTGGCTCTGTTGTTAAGTACCCTGGATCAAGTGACCAGGGCAGGAGGGGGGTCATTCAGGGGCAGGAAAGGTGGAAAGGTGTCTTAACGTGTCATTCTGGACTTTTCCCCTTTTCAGGAATTATGTTAGCCTGGCAAGCCATCCTATATAAGTAAATATATAGTATGGTCACGAGCCTTTTAAAACAGCCAGTTGTAGGGCGGCAACTATGGTTGTCTTTCAAACTGTCTCCGCACTCAATTGGACAGCACTAGGACAAATCAGAGCAACGAACAATGTGACATACTCACCGCTAAAGATATCAGTGAATGGTGCTGTCTGCCATACCCCATCACAGAAGAAGCAAATACATCCCGTTTTAAAAATAGATTATTTAAGCACCTCTATCTGCTCATGCCAATGAGAGATTTAAATCTAAACTCTTCAAAGCTGGTGACAAAGCTGTTTCAAATGAGCGCCGTTCCTGAGCCGATGCCATCTTTGTAGTTTTGTAGTTTATCTCGGTCTAGCTCTAGACGTCTGCCTAGCGCTAGCCTTAAGCCCGTTTAACAAAGGTAGAGCATTGTGATTGGCCAGCCAATCCTGTCCTTCAGAGCCCCATGCAATTTTACTTGACCACTGCTCAGCATTAGCCAATTGCATTTGACATTCATCTGCGTTTGTGGAAGTACAGAACGAGCTGTGTTTCTGAGCTGTTTACCAAGACACAGCAAGTCATGGAGAAGCTACAGCCGCCTTCACACTCACAAAAACACAGGCTCCACGACTGCCTGTTTCTACTCAAAGACAGACCAAAGTAAAGAAAAGCACACAGATTAAACCTCAAAGACCGGCAAATAATTTAGCTTGGACTTGCTTTTGAACAGTGAAAGGATCTCTGCATTCGTCTCAGATGTCAACCAATTCAGAGTTGGTGACATTTCATATCCACAAGGAATGCATAAAGTGAGAATAATTTCAACTAGAGGGGGGCATTTACAAATGAGAGGCATTGCTCAAAGCAGTAACAAGAAGGGGGAGGGGTTTAAAGCTGTTATGGCCAATCGGTTTAGAACGCAAACGCGGTTATGGAACACTCACCCCTCCCCTCGAGTGTCTTCCCTGAGAATCTTCTGCCAGAACTGGAAACCTGTGATGCAGGATGAAACAAGATGGTGCTAAACCACAGTCACCATTTTCTAGTTTCAAACATCTTTGTAGTCGGTGACTTCAGATGGTGTTTTTCTTTTTGGGACTTTGCTAGTTTGTCCTAAAGTTAAAATTGTAGCAGCCAGCTGTTTCTCCTTCTCCAATATTATTGAGCGGAGAACCTCTCACACTAGTGGCGTTCTGCAGCAAAAACAAATTAAGCAATTGATTTGTTCTAAATTTGCTATTGCAGCTTTATTCGTGTTTATTCGCTTAGCAGACGCTTTTATCCAAAGCGACTTACAATTTATAACTTATAGGGCATGTTGTGCTTTAAAAGTGCAATGCATTTTTTTCCTCTCCATGTTGGAAATCTAAAAAATAAAAATATTTCTGCTTTAGTCCTTTTGTCTTCTTTATTTGAAACTTTACTGGTTTGAATATTCATAAAATAATAAAATGAAACAAACCATTCAAATAATATCTAAAAATATCTATTTAATCTGAACTCAGTGGTAAATTCTACTATTAGAGTAAAAGTACAAAAACAAGAGTTTTACTGATGGAAAATATATTTACACAAACTTGCACAATTACGGTCTAATTAACAAGCTGTCTTGATTAGACAGTTACACAAAATCCAAGAAGAAAATTAACAGATTGTTTGTGTCTATAATAAAAATGCTAATTAGTCCATTTTAACCTCATCAAGCACAATTGATTTTAGGTGGATGAATACATAAATGGGAAAAAATTGAGTGATTTTAGTTTAAACAAACAAAAAAGGATTTAATTTCATTGTCTGAAAAAAATGCTGTTTCACATAAACTTTTAAGTTAATCAACAGGAATTGAATACATATCAGGCAGGACAACAGAAGTAATTTAACCCAAATCACACCTCCAGAACAATTACTTGAATGTATAATTATGAAGAAAAGACATACTACTTTAACTTGATTCAGTAAATAACTTAATTGTTCCTGACAAACAATAAATAAACTTACAAATGAGCATAAATCAATATTAAATCAAGTTTTCCTTCTGAATATATGACTTTAAATGTGAGATTATTTTTATATCTATAAATTAGTTTTCTGCGTTTGTTCATTTCTTTTAAATATTAATATTATTTGATGGTTATTGATTTCTGTTAGGGTTAGTTCCCTAACCAGTTCTGTAGCAGAACAAAACTCCATCACAAAGAGCACGAAAACCTGCACGCTTTAAAAAGTTGGTCTGATGTTTGTGTTCCTAAAGTGGTCAATCACAACATGTGATGTTTCTGCAGCTGAAAGGGAAAACAATCTGCTTATTATAAAGCACTCAGAAAAGCAGGAAGCTCCATGAAATTCAAATTTGATGTGCAGTTCATTCATTTTACATCTTCATTTTCTTCCAGTTTGTGATCGTGTCCCTCCAACAACACAATTATATTTTGGTTTCTTTAAAAGGGTTGCTGGCTTATTTTTAGGGGGAGTCTTCCCAGATTGTTTTGCCTCGCTTAAAATTTTGTTTTGATGTGCATCTGTTTGAAAACGACTGCTGCAGCAGCCGGTTGCAAATGAGAGTGAAAATGTAAGGAAACAGATTGAAAATGATAAAAAAAAGGGACTGAATCTGAATATATGTAGAAAGTAGAACATTTTTCTGCTGCCTTTAATATGAGTAAAAAGCCCTGGAACTCCTGTTTCAGGAAGCAAAAGTTTAGATCTCTGGACTCCTCAATTACCAAATTCCTTTTGCAGGATAAACCTCCACGAATTAGCTTAAAAACGCTTCAGAAGACCAAAGTCAGAGAAGGACTGGATGTACCCAACTTTTATTATTATTTCTTAGCAAACAGGCTGCAATATATACCAACATGGTTGCAAGATAACCCACTAGATGAGTCCTGGTTAGATATAGAACAGACACTTTCCAATACTCCTCCTTGAACCGTCACCTTATCGTGGTGGAGGAGTTTGAGTGCCCTAATGATCCTAGGAGCTATGTTGTCTGGGGGCACTTAGTGCCCCTGGTAGGGTCTCCCATGACAAATTGGTCTTAGGTGAAGGGTGAGACAAAGAACGGTTCAAAGGATCTTTCATGGCGGTTAAAACGAAGAGTCGGAGTACCCGGCCCGGAGGGTTACCGGGGCCCCACCCTGGAGCCAGGCCTGGGGTTGGGGCCCGTGAGCGAGCGCCTGGTGGCCGGGCTTTCGCCCATGGGGCCCGGCCGGGCCCAGCCCGAACTGGATACATGGGCTCGTCCAACTGTGGACCCACCACCCGCAGGAGGAACATGAAGGGTCCGGTGCAATGTGAATCGGGTGGCAGACCAAGGCGGGAGCCTTGGCGGTCCAATCCCCGGACAAGAAAACTAGTCTTTGGGACATGGAACGTCACCTCGCTGGCGGGGAAGGAGCCGGAGCTTGTGGCAGAGGTTGAGCGGTACCGGCTAGATATAGTCGGACTCACCTCGACACATTGCATTGGCTCTGGAACCTGAGACCTGGAGAGGGGTTGGACACTCTACTTTGCTGGAGTTGCTCCGGGTGAGAGGCGGAGGGCTGGGGTTGGCTTTTTGTTAGCCCCGAGACTCTCTGCCTGTGTGTTGGGGTTTACCCCGGGGGACAAGAGGGTAGCTTCCTTGCGCCTTCGGGTCGGGGAACGGGTCCTGACTGTTGTTTGTGCTTATGGGCCAAATATCAGTTCAGAGTACCCACCCTTTTTGGAGTACCTGGGACGAGTGCTAGATAGTGCTCCATCAGGGGACTCCATTGTCCTGCTGGGGGACTTCAATGCTCACGTGGGCAATGACAGCTTGACCTGGAGGGGTGTGATTGGGAGGAACGGCCCACCTAATCTGAACTCGAGCGGTGTTTTGTTATTGGACTTCTGTGCAAGCCGCAGTTTGGCCATAACGAACACCATGTTCGAACATAAGGATGCCCACCGGTACACTTGGTACCAGGGCAGCCTAGGTCACAGGTCGATGATAGATTTTGTAGTCGTATCATCTGACCTGCGGCTGTATGTTTTGGACACCCGAGTGAAGAGAGGGGCGGAGCTGTCAACTGATCACCACCTGGTGGTGAGTTGGATCAGATGGCAAGGGAACATGCCGCGTAGACCTGGCAGACCCAAACGCATAGTGAGGGTCTGCTGGGAATGCCTGGCAGAAGAACCTGTCAAGACGGTCTTCAACTCCCACCTCCGGCAGAGCTTTGACCACGTCCCGAGAGCAGTGGGGGACATTGAGTCCGAGTGGGCCTTGTTCCACTCTGCGATTGTCGAGGCGGCTGTTGCTAGCTGTGGTCGTAAGGTGGCCGGTGCCAGTCGTGGTGGCAACCCCCGTACCCGCTGGTGGACACCAGAGGTTCGGGGAGCCGTCAGGCTGAAGAAGGAGGCCTACAGGGCGTGGCTGGTCTGTGGGTCTCCGGAGGCAGCAGACAGGTACCGGATAGCCAAGCGGGGTGCAGCAGTGGCAGTTGCCGAGGCAAAATCTCGGGCGTGGGAGGAGTTTGGTGAGG
Organism: Nothobranchius furzeri; assembly: GCF_043380555.1. Classification (NCBI taxonomy): domain Eukaryota; kingdom Metazoa; phylum Chordata; class Actinopteri; order Cyprinodontiformes; family Nothobranchiidae; genus Nothobranchius; species Nothobranchius furzeri. The sequence goes on along the minus strand of NC_091743.1, from coordinate 60,774,493 downwards.
CCATGGAGAAAGACTATCGATCGGCTCCAAAGAGGTTCTGGCAAACTGTCCAGCGCCTCAGGAGAGGAAGGCAGCAACTCGCTCACACTGTTTACAGTGGGGATGGGGAGCTGCTGACGTCAACTGAGGCTATAGTCGGACGGTGGAAGGAATACTTTGAGGAGCTCCTCAATCCCACCAATGCGCATTCCGAGGAGGAACCAGAGCAGGGAGGCCTGGGGATGGACTGTCCGATCTCGGGGGCAGAAGTTGCTGAGGTAGTCAAACAACTACACAGCGGCGGATCCCCGGGGGCGGATGAGGTTCGTCCTGGGTATCTCAAGGCTATGGATGTTGTAGGGCTGTCATGGTTGACACGTCTCTACAACATTGCGTGGTCATCGGGGGCAGTTCCTAGGGAGTGGCAGACCGGGGTGGTGGTCCCCATCTTTAAGAAGGGTGACCTGAGGGTGTGTTCCAACTATAGGGGGATCACACTCCTCAGCCTCCCTGGAAAGGTCTACTCCAAGGTACTGGAGAGGAGGGTCCGATCGATAGTTGAATCTCAGATAGAGGAGGAGCAATGTGGTTTTCATCCTGGCCGTGGAACTGTGGACCAGCTCTATACCCTTGCAAGGGTGATGGAGGGGGCATGGGAGTTTGCCCAACCAATCCACATGTGCTTTGTCGATTTGGAGAAGGCTTATGACCGTGTCCCCAGGGGCACCCTGTGGGGGACACTCCAGGAGTATGGGGTGGGTGGCTTTCTGTTAAGGGCCATTCAGTCCCTTTACCAGAGGAGCGTGAGTTTGGTCCGCATAGCCGGTAGTAAGTCGGACCTGTTCCCAGTGAGGGTTGGACTCCGCCAGGGCTGCCCTTTGTCACCGGTTCTGTTCATCACTTTTATGGACAGAATTTCTAGACGCAGCCATGGTGTGGAGTGTGTCGAGTTTGGTGGCAGGAGAATCTCATCTCTGCTTTTTGCGGATGATGTGGTCCTCCTAGCATCATCCAGCTCTGACCTTCAGCTCTTGCTGGGTAGGTTCGCGGCCGAATGTGAAGCGGCTGGGATGAGGATCAGCACCTCCAAATCTGAGACCATGGTTCTCGACCGGAAAAGGGTGGCTTGCCACCTCCGGGTCGGGGGAGAGGTCCTACCTCAAGTGGAGGAGTTTAAGTATCTCGGGGTCTTGTTCACGAGTGAGGGTAGGAGGGATCAGGAGATCGACAGGCGGATTGGTTCGGCGTCTGCAGTGATGCGGACGCTGAGCCGATCTGTCGTGGGGAAGAGGGAGCTGAGCCAGAAAGCCAGGCTCTCGATTTACCGGTCGATCTACGTCCCATTCCTCACCTATGGTCATGAGCTTTGGGTAATGACCGAAAGAACGAGATCGCGGATACAAGCGGCCGAAATGAGTTTCCTCCGTAGGGTGGCCGGGCTCAGCCTTAGAGATAGGGTGAGGAGCTCGGACATTCGGGAGGGACTCGGAGTAGAACCGCTGCTCCTCCGGATCGAAAGGAGCCAGTTGAGGTGGTTTGGGCATCTGGTCAGGATGCCTCCTGGACGCCTCCCCGGGGAGGTGTTTCGGGCATGTCCTGCCGGCAGAAGGCACCCGGGTCGACCCAGGACACGTTGGAGAGGTTACATCTCCAATCTGGTCCGGGAACGCCTTGGGGTCCTGCCGGAGGAGCTGGTGGACAAGGCCGGGGAGTGGACGGCCTGGAGCTCCCTAATTGGGATGCTGCCCCCGCGACCCGGACCCGGATAAGCGGAGGAAGACGAAGACGAAGAAGACGAAGACACTTTCCAATACGATAGAGCTTTCAGACTTATATATGTCTTATATACTCTGGAAGTTAAGCAAATGCAGGGATGGGAGTAGATATTCTGCTGGGGTGGGGCTGGGTTGGTGCCGTCAGACTCCGTGAGGCTCTGTGATGCTGCTGCTTTGGGCCTGACAAGATGGGCTGGGGTCTCCATGCCCTGGGTGGCATTTTGGCAACAGAGGTGCCTATTGGGGCCAGTGGGGGAGCTGGCTCCCTGGAGGGCTTTAAGCTTGGTTTATGCTTGACGCATTCACTTTCCGCTTGGTGATGCGGCTCGCGGATGGAACTCGCTTCACAACTCGCCGTGTTTATGGTTCATGCGGCTTGTCTCTGCGGTGAGCCAATATTCTCCCAAACTGAATGAGGCAGCATGAAGCTCTACAGCATGCATCCAACACTACACCATAGTAGAAGTAGAAATTACTGTTGTTTACAACTTGACATTTTTTAACAGCGTCCTCGTCTTTTCTGACAGTGCGAGCTATTTCTCTCCAAGAATTATTAACAACATGTTGATCACGGTGATCTCTGAGAGATGTCTGTATTTACGAACCTCTGCCATACTAGTTCTTGCCGGTCCGCCATGTTTTTCAATGTCCGACCGTCCGCGTGGTTAGAAATTTTCCTAAGTGCACGTTGCGGAAATGTTGGGCCGTGCGGAGGCGTGGTGGAGGGGTGTGGCTTTTAAAATGACGCAATTTCGCCACGCGGAGCCATGCGGACCTCGCGGACACGTCAAGCATAAACCAACCTTTAGTCCAACCGGTCATTCCTCCCCACCCCACACATTTTTCTCCTCCTGCTCCCTCACATCATCACACAAACATGCACATAGGACCTTGAGGGGTGGACAAGTCAGGGGGTGCGGGAATGGACCCCATTTCCGCATTCCTGTGGCAACCTGTCCCCCAATTTAATTTGCACCTTAAACACTTCCACTAAAGACATTCCATGCAAACACACACTTAGGGCCTAGGGAGTGAGCACATTCAACGGCATTTGACAGAGGGATCCGGTTGGCTCATAGGACCCCAGAACTAAAAATAAACTAATTTAGGTGAACGAGGCTATAAAAATTATTTTATGGTCTGCTTTGCCTTACGCCCTGAGTCACACATACTTTGCACTTCAATTTTAAAGAAAAATAATTGTGGGTTTCAACTATGTATGTCACGTAATTTGATATTAATTAGCTTGTAAAATTCATAATTAAAATTACTACAATTCAGATGTTGCATATATGAATTCAGACGTTGCATATATGATGTCACAGCAGAATCTCTTATCCCCCACTGTAGCTGCCACTTTCCACATGGCCAGATTTATGTAGGTTTTCTCTTTGTTTAATGCTCTTTTCATCCTGGAAGAAGGAAAACATGGCTTGCTAAACTAACTGCCATTTTTTCTCTCCTCGCTTTCCTTGTCTGGTTTGATGATGTAATTGTAGTGAGACGAGCAGTTAAGAGTTCTCTACGGGTGTTACGTCCCGGAGTTGGTAAGATGAAGGAGGGAGTGTAACACAAGAGAAGCGGGTGTAGGGTTTAATCAAAAGAAACAGTTTTATTAGGTAAATCCCTTATTAAACATTTAATGGACTATAAAACCTACTGCATCAGCAGCAGGTGGAAAGAGGAACAAGACAGAAGCTGGTTACAGTGCTGTCCATGGTGCTGGAGCAAGGTGACCAGGAAGAGTTCTGTCCATGGTGCTGGACAAGAAGAGCAGAGGCATGTGGTACTGGAAGAGTGTCCAGGGTGGTTGGACTGGAACCACAAAACCTAAAGTAACTTTTGCCTTCTTGGCATCCAAATGTGTCTTTAAAATTAGTTGGACATCATATGTTAAATAAATAGGAAACAATTTCCTTGTTCAGCCTGCATGGAAAACTCAGAGTTACCGATTACGTATAATGAAAAAAAGCACGTATTAAAGTTAACCAAAACATTGGCTGAAAGCAAACCAGTCATGTAATGTCAACTTTTCATCTGTTCTAGTGTACAAAATGTAATAAACTGTCTCATGTATTCCTTGTGTGTGTGTGTGTGTGTGTGTGTGTGTGTGTGTGTGTGTGTGTGTGTGTGTGTGTTGTGTGTGTGTATGTGTGTGTGTGTGTGTGTGTGTGTGTGTTTGAATAATGCTTCGTTTTAATTGACTTCAGGTGATTTCAGTAAAAAATAAAAGTAAAAGACCTCTTCATTTATGTATTTTTAAACAGCAATGATGCTTTTTCCAAATCACTCCAGCCAGCACCTGAAATAAGCCATTTTAAAGAAAGTGTGACAAAAACAAGCCTTCAACAGGCTCTGTGTACGACAGGGACACAGGAAGGAGAGGCCACGTTAAACACAAAATGTCAACATAATTGGCATCCAGAGCAGCTGATTCACTTCAGCAGAGATGTGTCATGTTGATGTGGCCGCTGTTTGGCACAGGATGGTTATTCAGAAGTGGATGCCTTCACCGGTGCTTTAAATCCATCAGAAATGTCGGGGGAAAAAAGAAAGAAAACCACTCTTTGAGAGTTTTGTAGTAGATAGGGGTTAGGGGGAAGAGTTTTTCATTCCAGTCTGTTTTTCTGTCAACAAGGTTTAGTAACTTAAAATATGTTTCAATTATGTAGGCAGAGAGGGGGACCATGACCAAAGACTAAGTTTTAATCTAGCTGCAGGAGATTTGTTCTTTCAAATGTCACTGGAGTATTTTCTGAAATAGAAACTGTCCTTAAAAGTGCCAAATCAACTTTCTGTATTTATAATTTTCTTTGTTGCTTTTGTTGTAAAAAATAGAAAACAACTCATCACTTTAATTGGAAGCAAATTTTTGTCTTGTACTTAATTCACAAAAGAAAAACCCACTGAAACTAAAACAATTCAAATGACAAGTAAATTTTGACTTTTACTTTTTAATACCTTTGATGTTAATATTTTATAAATATTAATTTACATAATTTTAAATTCCTTATTCCCCCAGATTTAAAAAAATGCAAAAAAGAAAACTTTATTGCAATTTACTTGGTTTGGACATTAAAGGGATAGTGTTAGAGGATTATTTGCTTGGAAATTAAATGACTAATTATGGTATTTTTATTTTATTTAAATAAAAATATACAAAAGCTACAAGATGTGTCATTTGTCCCTTTTTTAACTCAAGTGGAAATTCAACAACTTATACTGCAATCATGCCATAATAATCGAACTTATGTCTACTGCGTTTTCACAATGACTCAACAGAATCAGATAAAAACGCAATATCACAACCACAAAGTACATTTTTAGAATAAATAGTGTTTATTGCTGTGTGAACTGGATGGACCGTTACCTCTGAGTTACATCAATGCAGCTGTAATTTCATTCATTCATTTGTCCCAGTATAATATTAGAGTAAATATCTGCTTTTTCACACAGCAGCAGAGACACATCTGTGTCATTCTTATGTTTCCTTCCTCCTTTCAGTGAAAAGCTTTGTCACTGTTTGCTCCACTTTTGGCTCACAGACTGCAGCTCTTTTTTGCTCAATACAGCTGGAGACATTGAACAGCAAATTCAGGTCAGCCAGTCTGACTGATCTTACACTCCTTTTATGGCAACCGGTAATGAGTGCAGCTTGTGACGTTAAACTTCTACATCAACACATCGTTACCAACGTCCAACTTTCAGCTCCGAGTGTCAAAGGTTCAGCCAAGGTCTAGAAGATACAGAAGTACGATGCTGGGTGAGAAGAGACCTGTCACTTCGCAGCACCAATTATAATCCCTTTCTTCTTCCATTTCTCACATGTTTCATTATTTAATACTTTATAAATTTGGAGAAAAGAGTAGAAATATAACAAAATATAGTTTATTATTTCCAAGTATTTAAAACATCATTTTTGTCGTCTTTAAACCAAAAATCTTTACCTAATGTAAATGCACTAATTATTACCCCATTGAGAAAGTAGACATTTTTAAATGAAGCTATTAAAAAGTTATTAAACAAGACTGATGCCAAATGTGTTGCTGATATCTGGCAAAACGATACATATCACAATACAGTGGAGACAATATAATAATTATCACAATATGGTGGAGACTATACAATAATTATCACAATATAGTGGAAACAATACAATAATTAACACAATATAGTGGAGACAATATGATGCATATCACAATACAGCAGAGACGATACAATAATTATCACAATATAATAGAGATGATACGATATATATCACAATATAGTGGAGACAATACGATACATATCACATACAGCAGAGATGATATGATAAATATCACAGTATAGTGGAGACACTAGGATACATATCACAATACAGTGGAGACAGTACGATAATTATCACAATATAGTGAAGACAATGCCATAATTATCACAATGCAGCAGAGACAATACGATAATTCTCACAATACAGCAGAGGCGATACAATAGTTATCACAATATAGTGGAGACAATACGATACATATCACACTACAGTGGAGACGATAGAATAATTATCACATTATAGTGGAGACGATATGATAATTATCACAATACAGCAGAGACAATGCGATAATTCTCACAACATCGTGGAGACAATACAATATATATCAATATATAGTAGATACAACACAATACATATCACTATATAGTGGAGACAATACGATACAAATCACAAAATAGTGGAGACAATACAATACATATCACAAGATGTTGAAGCCTCACTTAGATTGTTGTCAGTGTTGTTATTATCACCCGGTCACCCATTGCATTTGGTGAAGTGAAGCTAAGCTTTATGGGCTCGACACACGGGAGGCGACATCGCCTCTCCTCCATTCATTTTCATTGAGACATGCGTGACACAGTGATAATCGCGGGTCTCCCTCCTACTAAGCGAAACGCGAAAAATGTGGAAGTGAAATTTAGCGCTCGAGGCACGTGTCGGGCACAGGCAACCCAGCGACGCGATCCCAGAAGTTGAAATATTTTCTACTTTTCAGCGCTGTCGCTCGGACGAGGACCAATCAACGGATGTTTCATTCACTGACCAATGAGCGGGCAGGATGCTCCGTACATCTCCGAGCAAACATGAAGTTGATTATTATTATGTTTTATATAGTAAAATCAGAAGTAAGATTTCACATAACTCTAGCAGCACCTTGTGAAACATCATATCTACTGCTTTTTTAACTCTGAACTGCTTAAATAACCTTAATTCCCTCCAGCCTGACACAGCCAAGCAAAACAACGGATGTTTCAATTTCGCCATGGAACCGAACACGTAGATGGTTTTGCCGCTGGCTGCTGCTGCGGGTCGCCTCCCGTGTGTCAGGTAATAAAAGCGATAGCGACGAATTTCGCTGATCGCGGTCGTTTGTCGCCTCCCGTGTGTCGAGCACCTTAGAGGCTTTCTCTCTGCCTACTTTTCAGTAGGCAGGCCTCTCCCAAGTCCGGGCCAAGATGAATGTGAATTAAAGGCAAATATGGGTATCAAATACATTTCTATGACAACTGGTAAAAAAAAGTGAGGCTATCTAAGATTTTGCTTTTTGGCTGTGACCTTTTAGGGCATTTGTTAATAAGAAACACCATAGTTCACCACTTGTGACTTGACTTCAGTCTAAAGGACCAATATTTAGACACTGCATTTTATCAGAATTTCATTAGAAGAAAGTAACTTTTTTCTAACCAATTCTCAATTTCTAACAGGCACTCAAGCTATTCTAACAATTCAAGCCCAGAGTCGTCAAAAGAGCAGCACAGCTGGAAATCATTGGCATGAGTGTAGTATGAGGTGTTATGTGGGTGTATTGAATCAAATTCTGAAGCCTATCCATCAAATTTACAAGGAAAAAAAAAGAAAAATGATGATATTTCAAGACATTTAAGAGCTGTCTGAAAATAAAATGGGGGGTATGAAAAAAAACTACTTGAAACTGAAAAATACAAATTCCACAACTTTATGATGAAATTCACCTAATAAATAAAATACAAATAAAATAATAACATATATTTCTTTGTATGTTTGTAACGTATTAAAAAATACAGTTATAATGATGATGACATTTCCTGTCTAATCAGGAAGCTTCTCCAGACCAGGAAACCTCCTAACGAGTTTCACAAATTAAACATTGATTCTACAACTTCCAGTTTGGATTTAAGAGTAAAATAAATTAAAAGCATCTCATTCCAATGAATGCAGGAAAACATACAATTTCCCCCTTTTTAACACCTGCTGAGCTTAGGCTGCATATAAATTGTTATTTATGTTGGAGATGAAACAGGAAACATGAGCCTGCAGCTAAATTTCAGGTTATAATGGAAAACATAAACAAACATGCCGGTATTATTTACGATGTTAGGTCTGCACCCCAGCTTTAGAAAGGCGGTGAGCGCAGACACATAGACATTCACTTACATGACATTTAATATGTTCACACTGAAATACACCATCAAGTTTCTTTCCATTTGCTTCACAGCAGCGAAGCATGTTTGAGTGAAAATGATGGAGACACAAATCCAAACGGGGCTCCATATGAAGCAGAGGAGAGGATCTCTGCTTATAAAGCAACAAAAAGTGTTGCATATGCACTGAAATGAAACTGTATCTTAAAACAAAATAACTTAAATGAAATGAAATGAGAATAAACAAAGAATAACTTGAGACTGTGTTCACTGAGGGAAGTGATAAATACAAGATCACAGGTGAGGTGAAACGGGACCTGTGGCAAGATGAACAAGAAGTACAAATCAGAGTGAAACAGAGTCTCACAAAATATGAAGCCCAAATAGAAAGAAACCTAGAAAGATTTTAAGACTATGACAAGCTGTCATGTTCTGCGTTCTCCTCATGTGTCTCCTTGTGCTCTGTGTGTCCTTATGCTTCCCCGGCCCACTCCGGGTTCTCCTCATGTGTCTCCTTGTGTTCCCCAGCTCTCTCTAGGCTTCCCTCATGTTTCCTCCTAGTCACTCCTGTGTAGATCCTATTGGTTTGTATTAGCCCTCCTCAACCCTCTAGTCGTTAGTTGTTTATCACTGCCCTTAGTCTTTAGGTTTAGTTATTTATAGGTTTTATAGCTTATGGTTTCTCTTCCATCTGCTTAGTTCTTATTGATGGCACCTGTCTCCCCTCTAGACATCACTCCTTACACCTGTTCCCCTGATTGCTTCCCTCTGTGTTTTAAAACCCTGTATTGTCCCTCAGCGTTTGTTGGTCCATTGTCTTCGTCAGCGTTGTTCTGTCCTCCTCAGGAACTCCAGGTTCTTGCTCATGAATGAGCTTTGTTTTTGTAGTTCAGTTTTTTTCTGGATTTTCGGTTTGGCTTCCTGCCCCTTTGGATATTTACCCATCATCCTAATAAAGGACTTTCATTAATTCAACTGTTCCTGCCTGAGTTGTCTGGGCTTCTGCATTTTGGGTCCAAACCTCCTGCTCTCAGCGTGACACAAGCACATCATTTTATTTTGAAGGTACACACAATTAACCTTGGCTGTGCTGCCAGGCACTATAACCGTTTCACTTTTTGTGACTGAATCCTCCTTCAGAGCACACTGAAGGTTATTACCACGTTTTCTTTACCTTTCTCTGAGCCAAATCTTTGCCAGCTGTGCAGTGTGATAAGGGCCAAGCATCTAAAAATAACCTACTCCTTCTGGGTATAGAGCATGCCATGTCATTCAAGGTTCTTCTTTATGTCTGGATACAAACATCTTGAGATAGCATGTTGAGAAACTATCTGAGATAATGTCACGTCTTCTTCCCTCCTTTCTGTCTGGCTTTTTATTTTTTATTTTTTGACATTCCCTTACTTTCTATTCCCTACGGCCTTCAGGCTTCTTGTCCTTTTGTCATTGTTTCTCTAATCAATTCCACCTTCTGTCACATAGAAATATTTTAATAAAGTAAAAATTGCTAATTTAGCTCTCCTATTATGCTTTCAACCCAAATTTAACATCATCGTTCTAACAGTTAACCTCACGAGGGACGAGCAGATTTGCAAACATTTTTGATTTTTGTGCAGTCTCATGATTACAGATCGGGAGCTGGTCGTGAGGTGTTAGTTGCTTCTCGCCTTGTATGCTACACAACGCAAAGCTCGGCTAGACCTCACAGATTGTGGCTGGAGAAGGAAAACTGGGTCAAAATGGGCCAACAATTGTATAGTGTACGCCAAGCTTTAGGCAAAACGTCGCTCAAAGCTTTTTACCTTGCCATGCGGCTGACAGTTAACAAGACAGCAAACTGGACTCTGTTGTTGTGTATTTAATCTTTTGGACTGTTTTAAGTATAAAATTAATTAGCTCTTAACTGAATGAGGTGTTTTGATGATTCGACTCCCACTGTCAATGTATGACCAATCACCATTGCTGTTTACAAGAGAGAGGAAGTTTGCCCAGGGCACCAAACGAGCTAGGACTGCCCCTGTACTGAGAACGAAACAGACTGCTCTTAAAGATGTCCTCCACTCATACTTTAATACATTTTCAGTGGTCTCTAGAAGGAATGAATGCCTTGTAAGTTGGACTTCTTCCCCTTCTCTGAAGGGAAAACAACTCTGTCGACATGTGTGTGCAACTCCACACTGGCGCTGACGGAGAACATAAATCGGCCTTAAGCCCTGATCTTAGGGATGCACATAGTTAACAGGTTATTTGTTGTTAACTTTGTGACCGAGTAAAATAGTTTTGCCTGGTGAAATGCCAGCTGAGCTCACATTCTTCTGAGTGGGTGTAATACATGTTTTGCCACCAGAGGGCGTGGGGGCGCCACTATCAAAACTACAGAAGATGAGCTTGTCACATGATCAAACAAATTTACTCGAAACTGTAATGGTTAGGAAAATGCACAGCGTGGAAGCATTTTATATTTGGTAGTTAACAAAATGAGGCCAACATCAGAGGGCTGAGCCTGGAAAAACATGGAAAAAAAGCCGCGCAGCAAAATGAAACAAGACCATCAACAAGTTAGTCTGCCAAGACTCCTGCTTTGTGACAGCTTGGTGTCTGCCTCCTCCAGTTTGTTTGGTAAAATAAAGGAATGTTGGTGCAATAATGTAGTTCAATGTAAGAAAACTAAAGCCTTTTTTAAAAGTGTGGCCTCCAGATTACGCTGATGATGCCGGACAGCCCATTGTGCAACAGGTCCTGACTGACTTTTCAGCTCCCATCTCACTAACGTTTTTAGTTTATGAATGTTGTAATGAGTGTGGGACTTTGGTTCTGCGTCAGAATTATCTTAAAAGAGTAGGTGGGAAAGCATTTGTATTATTCATAGAGCTAGAGCAAAGGTTTGTTTCCTTGATGTGTGTGTGTGCGTGTGTGTGTGTGTGTGTGTGTGTGTGCGCGTGCCAGAGGTGTGGACTCAAGTCACGTGACATGATAAAATATATAAAGACTCACAACTTGACTTGGACTTGCACACCAATGACTTGCGTCTTGAATCGACTTGCATCTGTTGACTTCTTTTCAGGCTCATATTAATAACTTAATTCGGTCAGCATACTTCCATCTACGTTCCATAAACCGTCTCCGTCCCTCACTGACCCCTCACACTGCCTCCATTCTCGTCCACAGCCTCGTCACCTCCCGTATCGACTATTGCAATTCACTTCTTTATGGTCTTCCCAACAAACTCCTTCCTAAACTGCAACTGGTCCAGAATTCAGCAGCCCGTATTATCACCAGAACCCCTTCCTTTCACCACATCATGCCGGTTCTCCAGCAGCTTCACTGGCTCCCAGTTAAATTCAGGTCCATCTTCAAAATTCTCCTCCATACCTTCAAAGCAATCCACAACCTCTCTCCTCCATATATCTCAGACCTTATAAGTATTCACACCCCGTCCCGTTCACTCAGATCTTCTTCTTCCATCCATCTTGCGGTTCCTTCTGCCCGTCTCGCTACCATGGGGAGCAGAGCTTTCAGCCGCTCTGCTCCTCGACTCTGGAACTCACTTCCCCCAGACATCAGGAACGTCGACAGTTTTACCCTTTTCAAAACAAAACTCAAAACACACATGTTTAAATCTGCCTACAACCTCTGATTTTATTGAAATGTTTCTCTCTATTTTTTCTTCTTTGGGTTTTATTATTGTTTTATTGAATTTTATTACGTGTTTTGTGTAAAGTGACCTTGGGTGTCCTGAAAGGTGCTTTTAAATAAAATGTATTATTATTATTATTATTATTATTATTGATGATGACTTGAGCATTTTTGATATTTTAGCACAAAAGTGGCATGACATGGACAAAAATCAAAAACCATTCTTGGTCCTGGGTTTGATTTACTGCAAAATGCAGCATCTTTTTGTTTATAATCAGTTTCAGTTGCACTTTCTGCTTGTTTGAGCAAATAAATGAAGCTTTAATAAGCTTTATTTCCAGAATTTATTTAGTATCATTGTCCTTAAATTGAAGTTGGACAGATGACTTGATTATGACTTGAAAATTCAAAGTTAAGGACTTGAACTGGACTTGGGACTTCCACATCATTGACTTTGGACTAGACTTGGACTTGATTGTCTTTGACTTGGACTTGACTCGAGACTTGACTGGAAAGACTTGGCAGTGACTTGGTCACACCTCTGGTGCGTGCGTACGCGCAGGGTGTTTGGAGGGGGGGTTTACAATTAACTGAGCATTAACCATTTAATGGCTTCGATAAATGGTGAAACTAATTTAGAAAATCGTACATCCCAACCTGATCCTGAAGCACTTATCTAAAAGCTGCTGTTTTATAACCTTGATCTGCAAGATGAGTTCTCACGAGATTTGGAGTTTTCCAAATTCAGGAGAATCCTGAAATGTGTAGACTCGACACAGGGCGGGGCTGCACATAGAGATCTGGCTGCTGCCAGGTTAGGTGTTGTAACACTCGCTGAATATTTTAATGGATGTGCACAAAGAGAAGAGGTTGTAGAGTTTTCAGGTGGGTTGTAATCCTAGAGCGCCTGATCCTAAACAAAGCTAACTGCTGCTGCTTTTCGCAGGATCACTGACATCTCCTGATAAACACAGCAGCAGTGGTTGTCTGTGTTTGAAGTGAAGAAAGATCAGAGATACTGACAGCTTCTGATTACAGCTGAGACTTCCCAGTAGACTGACATGAAACAAAATCCATCCCATTGGTCTACTCACTAACAGTGTATTTCTACATAATGAGACTTAGTGGGAATAAAGTTTTTTATTTGTTTTACTTAAAAAAGACCCCTAATGACTGACTAACTCACAGCTATTCGGACTGAATGAAATTACATTTTCTGCATATTGCTTAGATAAAAAAACTACTCGTGCTTGTTGTTTCTGGTGTGTATTCAGATCTTTGTTATTGCACAAAAAACATTACAGCTTAGTGGCAAAAGAAGAACCCAAAACAATTAGAGCTACAAAGACAAGAGTAAAAGAGAGAAGATGAAAGAAAATCTTTGTTCTCAAACAACAGAAAACAAGAGTGAACAGTTTGGTTAATTAATTTTTGTTCTATCTGGATTTTGGTGAGGTTGGACAGAGAATTGGTAAAAATATGCATTTTTTCCCCTCAGATAAATTATGCAATAAAAACATAAAATAAGGAGTGGGAGATTTTCAGGCTTTTTGTAGAATATTTGCTGGTTTAATGTTCTGTAAGACCTCAGCAGCAGCACATAACATCACACAAAATGTAAATATTTCACGTTTACTTTTATGTTGCTTTGTTATGCTCATGGTGTAACTATTTAAAGTGCTTTGATTGTTTTCCCTCTTGGATGAACTTATTTGAACCTTTTGTGTCTGTGCATTTTCTGTTCTTTTTGCCGTTAACGTAATCCTTATTTCAGTGCATCAGGTAATCGGCCCATAGATGCAGCATTATCAGCTATAAATGCCTATTTTGAGATGCATAGAGGATTCTGAATCTATTTAAAGATAAAAAGAATGCAAAAAGCAGGATTTTAGATTTGTTTCCAATAACGCTGTTTTCTCTTCATGATAGTATTGGTTTCAAATGTTTAGACATTTTCATAAAACTGAGTTTAAAGGGTCTGTGTCACCCTATTTTACAACTTCCAGAGCGGTGCGAGGTACACGATATGATGAATATGACTGCTGGCACTACTGAAGTGTAACGTTTCATGAAGTTGTCAGCCTGTGGTGGGAATGTGGGTGATCATGTGTTTTTCACAAAAAAAAAAAAAACAAAGGGGTATAAAAGGGGTGTGGGGTCGGTCTCCATTGCTGATGCGTTGTCACGGACATCCTTCTAGCTTAGATGTAACTTATGCTTATTCTGATTGATGCTGCGCTCCTTTTGTCACAAGCTCTTCCAAAAGGTGTCCGTTCTTCACAGACCCCGTGCGCGATCCGTGTTCAGCTCTAACGACCAGAAAATCCCAGATCTCTGCATCGCTCCAGTTTGCCATTTCACCCGATTCTGTTTACAAAAGCAAAAACTAAACTGCCCGTGTTTACATTTTCATTTGTGTTACCAGCTGGGACTTGGCAAACTTTGCACATGTAATCATGACATCACCCTCTGTTGTGGGAAGACAAGGTCTCCATTCAGAAGTCTGCTGTTGCGTTAATATTACTATCAAGCTTTGCGGCATGAATGATGCAATATTCTTGCCTCTCCATGGCGATTCGGCACATTAAAAAGACACACCGTGGTGACACTTAAGCTCTGGTTTGCTGCCATTGTGGGTCATTTGAAAGCAGCTTAAGGAAACAAACTAGAACTGGCCAAGCCCGCACCTCCCCCGCTCAGGCTGCTATAGGCTGAGAAGCTCCGATAGCTGGGAGGGGCTCGTAATAAAGCCACTACTCCTCCAGGATGGAGAGGTTTTTAAAATGGCTCCTTTAAGACATGTTTCCTTAAATTAAACAGGAAACAAATGGAAAGGTATTTTTACATTTGGACTGTTTATAGAGGCAGTAGAGACCCACATGGCAGCACAAAAGAATGCAAAATGAGAGTTTAGCATAATATGTCCCATTAAAAATAGTAAAAAATATAAGATTACGACTTCTTCCTTGAGACTCATGGTGAATTTCTTAAAGTTGCCTTACTTGTGTTAACTGTGCTGTTGGTAGCAAAAGGGAAAAGAAAACACACATGAAACTCAAGGGAACTGGACTTTATTTTCTCTACCTAAAAGCTTCCTGAAAAAGAAGCAAAATGTCTGGATAACTGAAAATCTACCTTAACAGTGGAGGTGTTCTCCCAGCTTGGAGATTTGAGTCTAGGATGAATCATTTAAGCTGTTAGATGAAAAGCTTAGAATTGTTTTTAATGATGATGACAAGGGGAAGGAAGAGGTGAGCAGCAGCTAAGATGTCATGTTCATATTATTATTGGAGAACCAGGCACCTTCAGGAGCTAAACATTCCCAATGATCACTTCCAAAATGGGAAGCACTTTGGCAGCCGGTTGGTGTTGGTCCATAACAATAGATGCCAACAGGCTGGTTTCACTCCAACAGAACCACAGAGCGATCTGCTCACCGCGGCCCATGCACATAAACTCCATTATGTTTGATTTCTACTTATTTGGCTCATCAAGGTGTCCTCACGAAGCACTACACACAAACAGTTTAAATCAAAATTACAGCTTATGGTTTCATGTTAGCCCAAACTCCAGAACTGTATTCGGTTTCTAACACTGTCTGTCTGAATTGAAATAGAAAATAACTAAGATTTAGTTTTTCCATCATATTCCATCTTAATTGACCAAAATGATCTCACACACACAGCTTAATTATTATAATGAGTGATAACATCATTGTTGTGATGTATGAAGTAAAACACATTTGTTGGAGCTCATTAGCATAAAAGACGAAAGACCAAATAGAGGCAGATTATAGAGAAACTCTTCATGCTGCTGTGCTGGTCTCTGTTGGAGCTCATCGAAGCAACTGTCACTCATGATCCCAGCAGAATCATCCCAATCGCATGATTGAAATTTTTTTTTCCATTTAGTTCACATAATTGGGCTTCTTCTGTTTCCTGAGAATGAATGAAAACTGAGAGCAGCGGTTTCACCAGATAGTTTTCTTTCTCCATCCATCTAGAGATCACGTCAACAGATCATCAGTGTTCTAAAGGAGGTGTGTGTGTGTGTGTGTGTGTGTGTGTGTGTATGTGTGTGTGTGTGTGTGTGTGTGTGTGTGTGTGTGTGTGTGTGTGTGTGTGTGTGTGTGTGTGTGTGTGTGTGTGTGTGTGTGTGTGTGTTTGGAGCACATGCTAAACTGGAATAATTTTACCACAACAGCAAGAGTACAAGAGATGGGCAGAAAGAGCAGAGGTCATTAAGTTTTCCCAACACCTTTGAGTTTAATTCCTTTTAAATGAGTTTAGGTGCTAAATGAACCCGCATTGGTACTAAATTAAATTCCAGAGCTATCATTAAAAAAGGTTTCTATTAAGGAGGCTTGTGTTGGAAAATTGGCTCCAACAGCATCTTGGCTTGATAAAAACGAGAATATTTCTAATTTCCAAACCAGCCGCTCTCACTTTGACCCCGAAAGGTTCAGCGAGACAGAGAAATGCCCCGATAATTGTTTCTGAAAGCAGATTGCTAAAGAACACCACTGCAATCTGTAACCTCTGTCAGTTTGTGTGGAGGAACATTATCACTTACAGAATATGTTGCACTGCTGTTTCAGCTTGGCACAGAGTTCTTGAATTATCAACAGAATGATGGATGCCATTCCAAGACTAATTACTTGTTCCAGTACTAATCAAGCCCTCACTAATGTTACCAGGGATCTATTATTAACTCCAAACACAAGATTCAGCATTATGATACCAGACAAATATGGATTTATTTACATAAAAAAAAAACACATCAAATGTTTGAGGATCGGATCTGTTCTGTTTCCTTGTAACCAAATAAAATAATAAAACCCATAAAGATCAGATTAAGCTCTAGTCAAAACACAAACAACTGGATGCAAAAACATTTTATGATATGTAAAAACATCCTCAAGGAGCATCAGCTCTAAAATAAAGAGTGGCTCAATGCAGCAAACTACACCCAGAATAAAACACTGGTTTATTACTGGTCTGTATTACTGGTCTGTAGAAGGTGGCTCATTTTGATTGAACCTAAGCTCATGCAGCATTGAGGGAGTGCCTGGCTTCCTAAGCTGAACACATTTTATACATCTGTGCTGGATTTGTTAGAGGATGTCTCGACTGAGTTAAATCAGCATTTGCACCATGATGGCTTGAGTTAAAATTAGCTTTAGAGCCTAATTTTTTCCTGAATATTCTTAGATGAGTAAGATTTTCCCACTACTGCATTTGGAAAAAATCATCGACAAGTAGCACAGCAAAATTCAGAAAACAGCTAAACATACCTTGATCATGAATCAATAATCAATGTGGTTTTGGTTTTCTTTACCAAGCATGTGTTATGTATTATTACTTTCTCAAACAAATTCATATTTGAAGAACACAAGTGTGTTGCTACTGCTGTTCATTTTCCTAAACGTTTAGCTGCAATAAGCGCCAGAAGATTCCAGATGATAAGCAAGGACGAGCCATACACACTTAGTTGATAAGTAGATAAATGCATTGTCATATCGGGATTTAGCACTTCAGTGTTTTACGGTCA
The DNA here is from genome assembly GCF_043380555.1 of Nothobranchius furzeri. Taxonomy (NCBI): domain Eukaryota; kingdom Metazoa; phylum Chordata; class Actinopteri; order Cyprinodontiformes; family Nothobranchiidae; genus Nothobranchius; species Nothobranchius furzeri. The sequence continues at coordinate 60,757,130 of NC_091743.1, read as the reverse complement.
GGAGCACTCACTACACTTATTACGGTAACATTTTTCCAGCATTAAAGGAAGCGTGATTGTTTGCCGCCTTGCTGTTATAGTTCTGAACGACTCAAGGAAGTAAAATGGCCAGGCCTGTCTCAAAATTTACTTCACACACACAGTAATATTGAGTTGTTGGTAAATGAAAAAGCAGTTAGAGATTTTTTAGAGCTGACTATTTGCTTCTAATTCAATCGTAGCCTCTAGCCTGTTTCACCTGATATAAAACAAAAAGATGCCGTGGCTTCTTAGGGGCACAAGAAACAACTCTGGAGCTTTAGCCTTCTGGCGTCACATTACAAATGCCCGAACACCAACGTTAGCTTTGCACGGCAACCTCGCAACCTCACAGATTGTAAACAATGACTACGTCCCTCTTTCGTTTTTTTTAATTAAAGGGAAAAAAACGACAGCACCCCAGTCAGCTGAAAATGAAATCTGTTTCAATCTTTCAACATGATTGTGGTAATTTCACTGTAGAATTGTTACATAATGCTCCTTTAAAAAAAATTGAGTGCATAATTTGTTCGAGTGTTGTGGCTGTAGTGTGACGTCATCAGCAGCCGCAGGTCCTAGAGCCGACCTGGCACCACGAGCACATCGGGCACCAACGCTGGCACTTATTGATTTCAGGCGATTTGAAGTGGCAGGTCTCTTGCTTTGAAACTTGAGTGTTTATTTTATAAAATTATAACACGATGATAAAGTTACTAAACAGGAAAGCAAATGTTTGTAGCTCAAACTGTTACTTAAAGTTGACATTTCTGAAAGGCTGTCTTTCCAAGGTTGATTTTTTGTTTTCTTTTTAAACAAATGGTATCTTCAGCAAACACTGGGGGCTCGCACATCTTTTCTACATTAGAAATAATTTTAAAAAACATTTTCAAAAAAGTTAAGATTAAAGAAATCGCTTTCCACGAACCCTCGAGGCCTTTTTGTTTGTTTGTTTGTTTGTTTTACCTTCACTCATAATGTTTTCTTCAAAATATTCACCGGCGTGTGTGTTCGTCCCTGTCAGCCACCGTTTCCTTCCCAACTCAATCATGGCTGAGAAGCAGAAGTCCTGTGAACCCAGAGCACAACTCGTCTGACTTCCCTGGTCCTGCCTCCGGCCCCTGGGTCCAGTCCACTTTGTCTAATAGAGACGTTAAACTGAGAACGCAGAGGGGAGCAAGCTAAAAGTCTCTCTGAAGGAAGAAGGAGATTATATATAGCCACTGATTAAGGCAGAGATGGGAACATGACCTACATGCATAACAACATTTTCTCTCACTTACTGCTACAGAACAAGCCTCCGTCCAGGACCAGGACTCCACAACTGGGAGAATCACTCTAATTATAACACTGGGGTCAGATTTCAATGCACACCTCATTAATATTTTTCTCATTATTGGGTTAATAATGTTTTTAGAGGTGTGGGGCTCTTGGGAGAGCCCGCATTTCACCGGTGAACCTTTGAGTTTCAGTAGGCGCAGGTAAAAATGACCACTTCCATTCTTTGTGTCTGGACCATGCATCAGATAATAGCAGAAACTATTACTCCCTTTCACATAAAAAACTCCAGGTTCTAAAAATAGCTGCTCCACAGGAAGACTCATGGGGAGATGGGGGGGCACAAGACAGTAAGAAAGAAAAATCATGAGGGAGGGGTGGCGGCTTTTCTCCCTCCTCATCATCAGATCCGATCCCACTGATGCCAGTGGCAGTGCATCCGGCGGGCTCCGACGGCGCGGGTGTCGGCGGGCAGCCGGAGGGAGCGGACCTTAGTGAGATTGAATCCAGATCTTTTATCAACCACCAGAGGTTGATTTAACACCCCTGTTCCTGAAGAGTGATACTCGCTGATTGTAGAGCCAGTCTTTCTTTCCTCGCCCCCGTCAGCTCCCTCAGCTCCAGCCCATTACCAGGACTGCTGCAGAGTGCTGTCTGGGCTCACTCAGACACCGAGGGGACACAGGGAGTTGGGTCACCAAGCTCAGATAAGATGGACAATGACTAATCGATCCGTATGTGTGAAGGTGTGAAGACGCTCGTTAAACTTTATATGTCTTTAGAGCAACTAAGAAAATTAAAAGTAAGGGAATTTAAACTATCACCCTTTTTCACAGCCGATGAGTGACCAATTACAGTAGGCCAATGTTAGGTATTTTTATTTATTCATCTTTGTTGTGAAATCTTTTGTTAAATGTGTTGGGGAAAAACCTGACCTTACTTGTTTTTACGTTTGGGTGTTTTAGGAAACTCCTTTCTGCTTTAGGCATTTTGATCCAGTATCTGAAGTTTTCCTTTGTCCTGTGCATTCTAAGACCAGTGTTTTCCATTAGTTAAAAGCAAACTGGTCAGGTAGGAAAATTAGCTCAAATCTAGAAACTTCTCTTGTGATTGTGGAATTTGTGGGTGTGAACATTTTGGATTCAATAAAACCCCCTCCATGAGCTCGGGCTCCTTGGTGAGAGGAAAATGGCTTCCGTGTTGTATGGTCTGATTCTCTCACCCTCTACAGAGTTTACACTTTGCAGAGTTTGTCTGTCTGTTTAATAGGTTTGTTACAGTTTACCAAATTAAGAATCTAATCCCTCTGTGTGTGTGTTCTGACTTCCTTTAAGGTAATATAAGTTTAAGGTATTATAAGAACAATACTAAATTAAAATACGCAACATAATAGTGAATAATGCTAAAGTAAATTACCGAACATAGATTAAAATTACCTATCAGCCAATATGATATCTTCTTAAAGGCAAATAATTTCTGCTTTGTGCACGAAAACAAACTCCTGAAGCTGGTTTGTTTGCCCAATTTTCACTGAGTCTTCTTTACCTTTCATGCATGAATTTAGACAGTCTGGATTTTTTACTCATCTGTAGGCAAAAAACTGTTTTTGGATTTTGATCCACTCTTCAAACAGATTTTTTTCCATCTCTACTCAGGTGGATATGTATGTCCTAACCTACAAATATGCTCTTGGACATTAAGTATGAATTATTGATGACATCTAAAGACACATTTTCACTGAAAGTACTTCATAGTTCTCGACTTCTGTTCTTTGGCTGATGTTCTTTTAAATGTTTTTATTGACTTTAGAGATTTTCTTTTATCTAACTTGTTCCACTGTTGTTTTAAACCTGCTTCTGTTGTGTTCAGCACTTGGGCAATCTGCTGGTTGTAGGAAAGTGCTATAAAAATGATTATGAATATTATATATATTAATATTGTTATGAGCTGGTGACTCATCCTGGGTGTTGACTGTCTCTCACCCTGCTAGAGAAAAAAATTGCATGAAATATTTTGTACATTTGTCTGGATTCATTTTTTAAAAAATAAAATAAAATAAACTAAAACTAAAAATAAGTCTCTCTAAACAATAAACAACAATAAAATTGGATCAGATTTATGTGGTGTCCACAACTAGTGACTGTGCTGTATGAAAACAATTGTGAAAGATCTTCATTTTTTTTACCCCAACTTCATCAATATTTTCTAAATTGCAAATTCATAATCACACAATTCAATTTTAAATCCTCCACAGTTACATTTGAAAGCTACAATGACAGTTTTGGAAAAAAATATTGCATAAAACATTTTTCACGCCTTGTAACAACAGTCTAATATTCTATGAATATACTGTGGAGATTAAAATAATACTACTAATAATAAAATGGTTCTCTTGCATTTGCCACAAAATGAAAGCAATCATTGGACCATCTGGTTGTTGGTTCTTCTAAACTGCCACACTTCCCTGGGTCCTCCATTCATTACACACTTGTGTATTTATCAACAGAACAGCACTGGTGTGAGAGGTTCTCCGCTCAATAACATCAGAGAAGGAGAAACAGCCAGCTGCTACTTTTTAATCTTTAGGGACAAACTACCAGAGTCTCAAAAAGAAAAACACCAAAGTCACGTACAAAAAAAAAAAAAAGAAGAAGTTTAGACCTAGAAAACTGTGTCTGGTGTTTAGGGTTATCCCGTTTACCCTTGAAATGCAGGTTTCTGGTTCCGGCAGAAGTGTCTCCCTGAGTGGAGGGAGGAGTGTTCTGTGACCGTGTTTGTGTTTAAAAACGTGTTCTGTTGGGTTGCTAAAACAGCTTTAACATCTTAAAATGTGTTTCTAAATCTTCCACTGATGGTTTTTATATCGCTGTGTAACAGCTGGAAGAAAAACACAGAGTTTCAGTTTCCACACAAGAGGTGTGTGTGTGGTGTGTGTGCGTGTGTGTGTGTGTGTGTGTGTGTGTGTGTGTGTGTGTGTGTGTGTGTGTGTGTGTGTGTGTGTGTGTGTGTGTGTGTGTGTGTGGCTCCAAACCACAGTTTGAATAAAGTTTCGGTTGAGAAGCAAGAACTGCATCTTCAGAAAGAAACAGTTTTCCTGGTTCACATCCATCAAAACAAACAGCGAGTGATTCACTATTATTCTGACTGGGCTTTGATTTCTCGTCCCATCGCCTCTTCAAACAAAAACAGCGTTTTGTCGTTTTTCTTATAGTGAGCCGTTTCTAAAAGCGAGTTGCTTCTTTAAAAGGACATCTTAAAACAATATTTAATTCCTTTTGCAATCACTCAGTGGATTTGATTTTGAATCACAGAGTGAATCATGCTGCACGTCTCTCTAAAGGATTGTTTGCGTAAATCACATCTTCATTAATTTTTCACTCATTCTCAAACTTTAGATTTGTAAGAGATAAAAAGGAAGGTCAAAGCTTATTTTATGATGCAAAACATGCATTTTCTTATGCTGAACAAGTCTTTTGTTTCTATTTATCAAAAAGTCGAGCTGTAGGCATGTTTTCCTCAGTGAAAAAATCTAGTCATTGGGAATTTATGAGAACAAACACAAAAACACTAGTTAGTTCAAATATTAGAATGTGTATGAATAGAGCTGACAGTATGACTGATTTTCTGTTTAATTTTAATTTTCATACACACAAAACACACACAAGGAGAGCAATGTTAAACTTAGTGTTTCATATAAATTCAGATTCACTGTGAGAGGACTAAGAAATTAACCATGAGCTCAATTGCAGCCCAAGAAAATAAAAGAAGTACCGTCAAAGTGAAAAAGAAGCTTCTTCATGCTGTTTTATGTGCACGGAGAGACGGTATTTTAGTGACCTCCTCACCTGAACATACATTCCTGCAGCGAGTGAAAGCAAAGACAGATGAGACTCAGGAGGGACCGCTGACTCTCATCAAAAGCTACTTGCTGTTAACTCGCCGATGCAATTATACAAACATTAGACCATCTCGCTGCACACTAAAGAATCTGGAGGGGATAAAGGGGGTGTAATGTCTTTGTGAAAAAGCTTAGCAGTTTTAATTTATTTTCATTTTGAAGTTCTGGAAGACAAAAACTTTTGTTTGTCCCATTTTAGCTGACAAAATAGCAAATTATGTTATGTATTGTATACACTTTGCAATGCAAACAGCCCTTTAACATGACTCAAGTTTAGGCTGAAAAAGAAGCCTCAGTCCAGGTTTTGATGGAGGTTATGTGTAGAAATGAACTCGATTAATTATTTTAGTGAGTAAAGAGAATCAGAAACGTTCGCATTTTTATTCAGCAACAAAATCCTTCAAAATCTACTCATTTTAATTTAACAAAAATATCAATTATGCTAAAAGATTTAGGTGAAGAAATAGAGGAAAACAAAATAGATGCCAGGAGTAGCTTAGCTGAAGAGCTGATTGGGTGAAACGCCCAGAGCAGTGAGATCCAGGTTTTGGTGGGACTTGAAGGCTCTGACAACAAAAAGGCTTGAGCCAAAAACAAAAACCTCTACTTTATTCTGCCAAAATGCTTCATGAAAAATGATCATACATAAGAACGAACCTTTCATAGGTGCAACTCTTAAGAAAACTGACTCAAATTTTGCAGATTTTATTCAGATTTTGGAGATGGAATACTTTCCAAAATTGGTAGGAAACAAGGTGAGGGAGAATGGATTTGCACGTGTGAACAAAAAAGAAGTGTACTGTTGTTTAGTGCTTCATGAAATGAGAAAACAAGTCAAAAACACTTTTGTTCAGTTGCTTTCTATTAAGAACCAAATTAACTCATTGTTATCCCAACACATCTGCAGTGGTCTCTAGTTTAAATGGATGCTGTATGGGTCGATCTATGTGGGGGGAAAAGCTCCGAGTGAGCCAGAGGAGAGGGGAGCAGAAGACGGCAAGAGCATAGATATGAATATGTAGACACCGCCATTTTGGATGGGTCTCCTTGCTCTCCAAAGTCATTGCAGACTGGGCAGTAGAGGTGGGAAAAATGATCGATTCTAAGATGCATCGTGATTCAGCCGTGCATGATTCCGCATCGATGCAGCAACGTGACATAATGAGATTCTCTCCCTATGTCTATGTCGGGGGTCGGCAACCGCGGCTCTGGAGCTGCATGCGGCTCTTCCATCCATCTGATGCGGCTCTCTGTGCTTGTAAAATCATGAATGGATATTTAAATAAAATGCTTTATATTTTACTGCATTAATTTTACATCTGTATGCTAATTCTAAATGTAAAGATTGTCTGCGTAAACCTGAACAGGTCCAACCCGGTCTTACTGTGAGACCGGGTTGACGCGTCACGCTTGTGCGTAATCATATGCGTGTTCTGAGCTGACGAGGATGTGAGATTCTGGGATTCTCCTCAGATCCTGGATGTGTCGCCACATTGGAGACAGGAACAAGCGCTATTCAGCTAAAGTTTCATAATCAGGGAGCATTTTCTAAGCGACAAGTCTCGCTTCAGTCGGAGGAATCTGCATGCGCCCTGGTTCTGCGACGTGCTCCAAGCCCCTCTCCACATCTTCAGCTCACTGTGTGCCGTACGTACGCGCTGACAGCGAGCTGCGCTGAGCTCCGTGTCCAGCTCAGATGGGAATCAAGTGATTTAGCTACATCTGCGATGTGCGAAACGAATAAAGTGTCAGTTTGTCTGCATGCCTCGGGGTCTTTCTATTCTTTCTCCGTCAAAATAAATAGTCAAAAACGGGAACTATCCGGTCAGCACAACACAAGCCCTGCTTTTAACTGTTTTGTTTTCTTGTGAAAATAGATATAATTTAACTTGATTAACACCAGAGCCAGGCTCACTGCGCCGTTATCTCCGTCGCTGTAAATGAGGGAAAAACAAATTGATCGGATCCTTTTCTGACCTTCCCCACCTACAAAGTTTAATTACAACAATCAAACGTGACAGAGCCTGGATTTGTATTCTGAACAGTCTAAACATGTTTTAAAAAGAAACGTGTGACAAAAGTGGCACCTGCTCAGTAAAACCACCAACAGGGTGAAAAATATCAAAATATTGTAGGCAGAGACGGGCTACAGCTTCTGGATCAACTTTATATAAATCGTTTTATTGATTATCTTCTTATGAAAGATAACTTTGATGTACACGAGCGACCGACCGGTACCGGCTGAGGGTAGGCCCCGCCCACAACGCCGCGGCTGCTGCGGTGTTTTCTTTACTGTGGGAAACGGGTAATAATGGCTCTTTGATGGGAACAGGTTGCCGACCCCTGGTATGTCTATGCGAGGACAATACAATTTTGAGGTTTTACAATTACTTCTGGGGGCAGAGTTGCAATGACATGCGCACTGCGTTGTCCTAGAAGCAATTGGACAGGGATACAGGGCCAACATTACCAGTAATCAAAGATGTACCCATTACATTTAAATTGGATGTCTGGGCTAATTTCGGTTTTGGGATCCTGGATGTGAAAGAATCACTTAACACAGTATTTGTTTACTATTTTTAAGTTCAGTAATATTCTGTCTTAAAGCTGCTCTACCGAAAACATGATTTCTTGAATTATTTAAGTAATTATAGGCAGCAGACTTTAAACATTATTGCTCACTATAGTGAATAGATGAATGTTCTGTTTTTCAGGGATTTCGAAATCAAAAAGAAATTGAAAACTATTCTTCTGCTTTTATTAAGTAATGAAAATTTTTGTGTGAAGGGTTAGGGTTAGCATTTCAGACTCAAATCGAATCGTTAGGCAGATAATCGGAATCGGATCAAATTGTGAGGCAGGTAGAGATGCACACCACTACTGGGCAGCTATGCTCGTTTTTGTGCAGCCTACAGTTGCAAGGATCAGTGTACTATTGAAAACTATTGGATTACTATTGACTTTTCTAGCCTACTTGATGGGATTCTATATTTAAATTAATTTTATTTTAGTTATCATGTCAAAGCATGTGACTGATTTTGTGAAAAATCTTGATGAAATGTGTTTTTTTAGTTGGGTAAGTGCCTTCCTCAGAACTGAATGTACTGGGTGCGAATGGAGAACCATCTAAAATGACAGCCGGCCACCAAGGCAGCTCCAGTAGGCAGTGCCAGTCCACGGGGCGTCTACGTATATATTTCTGTGGGCAGTAGTCTCACTTCCTAATATTCGGACATCTCACCTCGGCATGGCTAACAGCAACGTAATTCTACCACTGACTCAGTTTGCTTTACAACAGTAATGTCTATTGCCATAAATAACTTCGGTATATAGCTGACATGCTACAAATTTTGCCACGCGTAGACATTTTGACTTTACTGGCCAACCGCAACTGTGCATGAATGCCATCAAACTGCGTCAGCTATGTACGAAAGCAGCAGTGGCTGCTGCTGCAGCGTGAAGGGGTGGATGAAGACATGTTCATGTAGAAGACAGGGTAGCATCAGCTATACGGACCTGGTTTGTAATCAAGGAGTCGGATGTTGAGCAGATGAACAGCTTCAGGAAAATATTCTGGGCGACAGTAAAGTCTTATCTACATTAATAGCTCGGTAACGCTAATTCCCTTAAATGTGTTTGTTTTTCTTAAACACACAATTAGCACACAGGCTTTTGGACATCTCCTGTGATTTTCAGCAGTTTCTCCCATATTTTAACAAAGCACGAGTCTGAAAGCAGCTGCTCCCTCTCTCGCTGAGCACAGCAATCAGACCCGCAGATCAGCTGATCTTAGCGCAGCTTTACTAAAGGAAAATAAGATAGAAAAATCTCAAACTTTACTTTGCTATTGTCGATACAAAAAACAGCAGACTTGTTTAAAATTGAGTGTTTTGATTGCATTTAGCTTGTATTTTATTTAAAATATCTACATCTTTATTCATTTTATGCAATTTTTTTGTGTTGCATCGTTTGGAATAAGAATCACACAAAAATGATTAAAGTACATTTATTTATTTATTTTTTACTTTCAGCGTTAAATGTTCTGCTGTAATTCATCTGGTATGTAAAAATGTTCAGAAATAGTAATTTTGACTTATATAAACAGAAGAAAAGAATACATTGTGATATTTATTGTTACTGCACGTGCTTCAAAATGTATCGCGATACAGATTTAGGCCATATCACCCATTTCTACAAAGCTTCTATAGCCGAGACCTTCTCCTCTCTCTGCGGGATGTTAAATCCGCAACATCCGAGCGTTTCCTCGTCTGTTTTCTATTGGCGGCTAATCAGGAAATATGGGTAGAAGTAAAAGGCTATTTTCATGTTTAGCCTGCACGTTAAACTCAGAGTGACCAACCGTATTTAAAAAAATAACAAGTAAAAAACGGTTTCTGAGTGAACTTGGTCTTTAAAATAATCTGAACACGTGTTTATATCAGCATCGCATGATCAATAGCCGAAAACTGCACAGAAAAAAGGCTTTTTTTCTACTTTGACTCAAGAAAAAAAATGATAATTTTGTGACAAGGCCGAAATCTCAAACTCATTTTCTAACTTTTATTGTAATCTTTGCAAAACAAAATGTTTCCATTTTTCTAACTGATCATATTTGCTTCTGTGGTCAAAATTAAGCAAGAGGAAAATGTCAGAGTTAAAAATCTGGCTGCAGCATCCTTTGTTAGCGGTGTTGTCCGAGATGTAAACTCCCACTGCTGCTGCCTATTGTCCGTCGCACATAATGACTCCACACTCAAACACATTGTTCAGGTTTCACATTTACATAATGCTTTCACCTTGGCATTTCTATCCTTTTGTAGCTAAAAAATATCATGGACTCTACACCCGCAAACCACACTAACAAAAAAATATGGTGGCTCGTGCTGGGTCAGGCAACGTGTTCAACCCTCACACACCAAACACACTAATGGGGGCTTGTTTTTAGTCTGCAGATGCAGGCTTTACCAAATACTCTTTCTATTTTTCTTGTGTGTATGAAGCTATACCACCGGCATGCTTAATAGAATGTACAAAAGTTAAAGCTGATGTCCAAAAACTGAAAATAATAGCATGGTATTCGGAAGAGTGAGAGTGCTGTCAGGGAGACGAGTCGCTCTGTGAAAAAAACAAATATATTTAGGAGGAAAGACAAATCAAGTAAGCACAACATTGAACTTTTATTCCGCCAAAATCTGTAGATTATTTGTTATAATAAGCACCAAAAAAGAGAAAAGTGGGTATTTGGTAACAATTTTACTCATTCACTGCCAATGACGACTAAAGTCATCATTAGCATTTTTTTACTGTTTGAGCTTTGGAACGAGCCCCCGCCTGAGAGAACAAACATCTCAGCCCTGAAGCCGATCATCATCCGCATACGTCACGTCACGTGATCAGGAAGCAGAACATCCATGTGTTAGGAGATCGTTTTTGGCTGTTCTTGTAAAAAAGGTGAGGCGCGAACCGGAAAAGCGTCTGCCGATCACAATTCAACAACGGATTATGAAAGAATGGATAACGCTCGAAACACACAGATTCTTCCTGATGTAAGAGGTGAGTCTCCTCTTTGTTTTGGTTGTTTTGGCGTCAACATCATCCTAGCGCGCAACGTTCTGTGGCTCTTAAAAAAACAGTAAAAACAGTGAGAAATGCTGGCAGCGAAGGCTGTTAGCGATCAGGAAACGGCTGGCAGTGAATGAGTTAAACAGCTGAGAAATAAGTTTTGTGTTTAAAGTCATTTTTGACAGGATCTGCAAACTTTATATTATTTCTTATAAGTTATTTTTGTTTAACAGTGAAGCAAGCGCTTTCAGGATTTAAAATCTTACCTTAAAACCCACACAGCTAGCTTCACCCCAACATTGACACCAGCTTTTATATTTTCATCATTTGTATTGCACACTTTTTAATTGCTTTTATTTGTCTATGTTTGTTTTTACAGATTTTTATTCAATATGTTTTTTAATTATTACTCTGGTTTTTATGTCCTGTTCAGCACCTTGGGCCTCTGCTAAGGTGGTAGAAGGTGCTTCATATGTAAATTATTTAAATTAAATTAATTGAATTAATTAAAAGCCATCCCAGCCACATTTGTGTATAGGAGTCATTAACAGGTTTTCTTTCACTAAACAAAATATATTGGATACAGAAAAGTCTCTCACAAAGAGAGGGGTTATTATCAAGCACTAGTACCGTTTTTAAAGGGTTGGCCTGTGGTTCGATTTTAGTTTTAATATTTGCTTTTGGCCAATTTTGTTTAGGTCTGAGTTTTCGCCGCTTGAACGTTAAACCGGTGCCTTTCTGCATTGCTTCTTAATTCTGTTGTCAATCATCCTTTCAGGACATCTTCACATTACAGCTACATTCTTCTAGCTTGGATCAATGCTCACTTTCTAAAAAGAAAAATAATAGTGATACAATTTTAGTCAGTTTTATATCAAAAATAAATAATTTATTAACTCTAACACCTGTTTGCACTTATTTGATAAATGTAACAAATAGCTGGTATTCAGTGGTGTTCCCAAGTGGGTACCAGGAGGAGGATATTGCCCCCCCCCCCCCCCCCCCCCCAAAAATAGCTTTCCCCCATCCAGGAAGTCTTAAATGCTAATTTAAATTATATTTTCAACTTTTTGACCTTAGCAAAGATTGTTTTTAAAATGTGACACATAACTAGGTCTTTATCAGATAGTGAATCCTTCTCTCCTTCTATCTATATTTCTATTAATGATGGCTATCTGCTGTTGTTTCTAGTATGATTGAATGAATTGTTTTCTGTGGAAAAAGATCTCTTGTGCTTTTGCTTCAGGGAATGGAAGTTTGCCGGAAGAGTGGAAGGTAGAATTTTGTGTATTGTTACCTTTGCTAACTCTTCTTTCATGGCTTAAAGATGCAACGTAGATGTTTTATCTCCACAAATAACACATGCCTGAAGGAGTTCTGCCATGTTGCAGAGTTGCTAATGCTAATGGTTAGCTCCTACGAACAGAGACGTGCTCTTTCCTGGCAGCAAAACCCTCAAAGCCTACCTTAGCACTTAGATAAAAGAAGGGTGAGCCCATAGATGCTAATTTACAGTGTGACGCAGATCTGTGAGGCTTTTGCTGACCCAACTGTTTCCCCATCTGTATTCTTTCGGGGGGCTAATGCAGGCGATAGGGGTTGAAGAAATTTTCACAATAGACAAGCATATGCAACTCCAACTGACTGATCATGTTCCAAAAAGAGCAAGTATTACACAGTTTCTACACGAGTGAGCCCTTTGAAGTAATTTATGTAAGTACAACATAATAAATTCATCTGTGCTCTTGCCAACTGGTTCCCCCTTTGAAAAAATTCTAGAGACGACCTGTTTGTAATATTATCACTTAATTTAAATTTAAACTTTGAAGTCTCAACATAGACAAATAAATAAAACTGAGAATCACACAAAATCAAGACTTCTAAATTTGTCTCCCATCTTTCTACATGATGCTATATTCACTTCATATTTACATAAATGGGAAGAAATATAAAACATAAGCTGATACAGAATGTAAAAACTGGGAGTAGAAGTGCATTTCTCACCTGAATCTCTAAATATTTATTTTAAAACACACAATTTTTTCCTACTTATCTGAATCACCTACACCACCAAAATAATTGGCCCGAGCATGGCGCAATTATAATCTTCCTCTCATTTACACTCACATTATTGTCTGTACAGAAAGCTTGAGAGAATAACAGATTTTTAGGAAATCATTATTATCCTTCTGTTCTTGCATCATTAGAGATGACACTCAGCTAAACTTCAGGAACACCTTCAAGTTCACCTTCCTATTCACTGCGCTGATTCGCAGCAGGCTTGAGGGAAAGATTAAGAGCAGGATGGCGTCATTATAAAGGTGACAGAGCATTTCTCAGGAGACGTTTCACCTTCACACACACAGAAGAGAGCTCTCTGTTCAAGACGCACTCAGATTGTTTCCTCACAAAGCAGTTTTATACTGAATAGAAAGGTCAGAATATATCAAACTAAAATTCCAATATCACAATTTACATCCTTGAAGTGATGATGTGTATGTTTCCTGCTGATAGGTGGCAGTACATACCTAAATCATTCCAAGCAAGCAGTATTTTTGTGTTCGAGTGAGACCTTACCAACAGATGGCCATTAAGGTCAAAAATCCCTGGGATAACAAACACGTCAGACTCTCTTTCGTCAGTGACAATGAGTGAAGAGGTTAATGTGTAAAAAACAACAACATATATGAATGGTGAAAGTTTTGTAACCGCTTGTTACAAATCAGTAAATGCTTTTCGACCTCACGGGCTCCCGTAGAAGGAAACGTGGCGTCTAATATGGCGTCGCCCAGAGACTTAGGTTTGCTTCCATGTATTTTAAACACACTTTCAATGGTTACATGTTACAAAGCCGCAACTGGGCATCATTTAACTCATTTTCAACAACATTTCGATGGATGTGTAACATCCAGCAATGGTCAGTTTTCACCTACAGATTGACCTACTTGCCACCGGTCATCTGCAGACATAAATTCCATTCTCTACTGTGGATTTTACATCCTAGCTTCCAACAAACCCAGAAGGATACTGCAGCCTTGTTGACATTTCAGGAGGAACAAGATGTCAGGCTGTGTTCCCAAACAAAGCCTTTTGATAACACCACAGGATTCCTCAATCTCTGAATAAAGTGACTATTTTCAGCTCATTTGAGTTAATCAATCGTGAAATGAAATAATAATAATGTCTTGATTAATCTGTGCTTAAATTAATGAGGTTGATTAATCTGTTTGAATTACTGAAGTTTGAAATAAATGTTATTATTACATTGAAAGATTTATGTATATGATGATCAGTAATGTTTGATATGACAAGTGAATCTACACTCAGACACAAGGTTCATTAAGGATAAATTAAAGTTAAGTTAAACGTCACGACACATAGATATTTCCTTAGCCACAAATCAGAGCATCCTGTATCTGAAAGAAGGCGTGACGTTCTGAGGTCTGCTTGTTAACACCCCTTAACACGGCACGTCCTGGTTGGCCAAGGAATCATAATATGAGAATATTAAAACAGAGCTCACTTGATGGTGAGTCAGTTCTAGAGAAAGCTACGAACAGGCCATCCGGAGCAAACTTTCGTTAACCCAGAGCATTTTTGACAAGCTGTCAAAAACCCTACTAAAAGCTGCCTACAGCTGACACAGCAAGATGGCTCCTTCAGCTATTCAGAAACAGCTGTTCTAGACGCACACGATTTAATCTATCTGTTGTGATCCAGGTCATTCTGCGGTCTTTTCTACGGACTTCTGTACCTTGGGGTCACCTGACCCCCCCCCCCCCGACATCTCGGACCCAAAAGGGAGTCTCCTCAGAGGTACGTCGAACACAACATGATTGCATCTGATGCTATTTTGATAAGAACCAACTTCATAGTTTAATGCAAACCAAATTCCTTTTCACACCCAGAACTCTGTTCTTCTAGATACAAGGTTCTGATAAACACACACCATTAAATCACCATACATCACATCCCATCCACTTAGATTCACCCATCACAGTAGCCTTGGTTAACTTGTCATGTTTTTATTAGTTTAGAAAATAAATTTCTTATCTTTTATAAACCTGACTCTGTCTGAATTGAGACAAAGTGTGTTTGATCCTTGAAAAAGCAAAGAATCCTAGAATCTTCTGATTAAACATCCAAAGACCAAGCAGGTTGATATTCTATATCTATATAGAATATCACAACTTATTGGTTGTAAGTAAAGGTAATATATTAAGCTTAAAAGCAACAACATTTACCCTCTACAGATGTTTCCAGAGATTAATGGTAAAATCTACACATTGTTACTTTAAGCTCTTAGGTCAAATATCATCTAAGAATAAAAAATAATTTTATTACAGAAAAGTAAATAAACAAAAATGGTAAAAAGTAAAAAGGAGGGATCATTCACTGCTTCAGCATTTAGCTGGCACTAACTAAACAAACCAAAGCGCCACAAGTGTCTGTGCTGATAGATAAATGCTACGCTGATCATAATAACTCACACTGGCAGACTCTAATAAGCTGTAGTGTACTAAAGTATGAGGGCAGGCTGTCTCACTGCTTATTTGAAAGTCAAAAGGTTTTCATAATTTTTTCAGATTGTTGGGAAACTCCAAACAAATGCATCTAGTGAATTTGCTGGGCTGAATTTATTTCTAAAACAAAGAATAAGCGGGGTGTAAATATGTGTAGTATCGATGACAGTGTGTCACTCACCCCAGGGTGGTCATGGTGACGATCGTGTACCAGAAGGATGCCGGAATGCTGGTGAACTTGCTGGAGCTGGAGCCCTTCTCAGCGTAGAACATGACTGTGGCAAAGATAATGATGGCCATGGTGAGCGAGAAGAGGAGGAAGCCCAGTTCTGAAGCACAACTCTTGAGAGTATAACCCAGGATCCGTAGGCCCTGGGAGTGCCGGGAGAACTTGAAGATTCGAAACACTCGGAACACACGAAGCGTCACAAAGGCACCGCTCACATCCTCGTTGTTGGTCATCACCAAGCCAATGTAGTACGGCAAAATGGCCACAACGTCAATGATGCTCATCACGGAGCGCATGAAACGGTAACGGCTAGGTGCAGCAAATAAGCGCATCAGGTACTCCACAGTGAATATCATGACACACGCTGTGTCTATGCAGAAGAACGCCACCGTGTAGCGTTCGCCACAAGGCATGTCTTTTTGGTTGGAGTTTGAACCACAGGGCACCGTCTCTACCACATTGGTGATAACGGAGACGGCAATGAAGAAACCAGTGACGTAGTAGAAGACCAAGGCCAGGGTAGATGTGTGAGGGTTCTCAAAAGCGCGCCACATGGTCTCCCTGAAGTTTAAGTTGGATTGCTTCAGGTCCTTGTTTTCCTCCTGGTCATCCTGCAGCCTCTCCAAGTTCTCCCTCTTTCTGTCCTTGTACTCTTCATAGCAGCAGTCACCAATGATCTCAGGTATGATGCCAAAAAACGTCAGCTCCTCGTCATAGGCAGAGATGCACTCGTGACGGGGATAGTGGAGCTTCCCAGTTCTGTAGAAGTTCAGGATGCTTCTGAAGGCATCGGGATCCCTGTCAAAGAAGTACTCCTTGGTTTCCTCATTGTAGAAGAAGTCCTTCTCAGAACTACCTAGCAGCGTGTCTGGGTATCGATCCAGAGTTGTCCTCCATGTCTGGAAGCGGCGACCGCTGACATTAAGGATGATCAGCTCATCTTGTTTTTTGCTGTTGTCTCTGGGTGCAATTGGCATGGGGCAGTTGGCCACAGGCATCCAGCCAATAGCTGCGGCCCTGGCAAAAGGAAGCCATGCTGCCACTCCTGTTGCCATTGTGAAACTGAGCCTTGGACGTAGTCTTCTTTGCCTTCAGACTAAATTGTCCTCAAAGTGAACTGGCATCTAAAGAGGAAAAAAACAAAACAAAAAACAAAGATAAACCCCTGCACAAATGCTCAATCAAGTCCCTGATTGCTGCTTCTGATGACTGGAGCTGTAAGAAAAATCAGCATGAAGCTCCATCCAAATCCGCTCCTCGCTGAATCAAGTCAGTCTCTGCATTTTCTGTCCAAACAGACCAAACCTAACAGAACAAAACCCAAATGCCAAGGGAAAAAAATCCTGGAACTATAAACTCTAACCAGGTAAATGAGCAAAAAGAAAAAAAAAACACGAGTTTTACTTCCAACCTGCTCCGATCTGCATGAACCTGTTGAACACAAACAAGAAATGAACTTGAAAATGTGAAAACGAGGTTGAATGATCAGTCCGTGTTTTTATTTCAAATTCTCAGAAGGATAATCATATTTAATCATAAATGTCATTTTTAAATAACTTCTATGACCTGATAGGATTAATACGCCCCAATTCT
This sequence comes from Nothobranchius furzeri, assembly GCF_043380555.1. NCBI lineage: Eukaryota > Metazoa > Chordata > Actinopteri > Cyprinodontiformes > Nothobranchiidae > Nothobranchius > Nothobranchius furzeri. The sequence goes on along the minus strand of NC_091743.1, from coordinate 60,740,032 downwards.
CGCGTTGAACAAATAGTTAACAACATAGTTTTTTTCCAAGAAAGAAACCGAAAATTTGGAACTTTTTACGAGATTCTGCGCATCTCCTTTCACTAAACCCTAAAGATGCGAAACAAATGTACTCACCAAAAACCAGATTCAAATGTCAATTTCTAGTCAAAATGCGAACTGTAGAGTTTTGACGAGCCCGCTGGTTCAATTAAGGTCCGATCCATCCAGCAAGCTGCGGCTGCGAGTAGCGCCTCTCCTCCGGGATGGATCGATGGGTACTCCCGCGGAACGCGAGCGGAGCGCTCCAACTGAGAAACGGCTCACATCAAACTAGTTACCTGGCGGAGTCTACATCCTGACTTCTTTGTTTCCCCCTCAGTCTTGCGAAAGTGAAATGTGATGAAGAGGAGCGGCTTGCTTCCCTTTCTTTTCTTTTTTCCTGCAGAACAAAATCAAATCTGAGGCGGCTGCGCGTCATCCGTCCTCTTCCACCCTCTTTGCTTCAGCTGGGAGCAGATCCACCTGTCTCCTAGAGGAGGTCCAACTCTCTAGTGCTGCACTGTAAAACCGGAAGTGTAAAAATGATTGATAAAGGCTGACACTGATATCAAAAACATTTCAGAAGGATTCAGGATTTTTCAGTCGAATTGTCTTGTTATAATAATAATAATAATAAAAATTATTAAATAAAAATAATATTTTAAATGAAACCTACCAAATATATCAATTGGTTGATTTTTTAACTTATCAATATTTGTCCAATCCATCCATTCAATTTCATCCACTTATTGGGTCAGGGCGAGGGGGCAGGATCCTAAGCCAAGAAGCCCAAACTTCCCTCCCCCCATCCACTTGGGCCAGCTCCTCCAGACGAATCTTAAGGTGTTCCCTAGCCAGCCAATAGACATGGTCCCTCCAGCATGTCCTGGGTTTCCTCCTGGTTGGGTGTGCCCGGAAAACCTCCTAACCAGGCTCCTCTCGATGTGGAGGAGCAGCGGATATATTCGGAGCCCCTCCCAGATGACCAAGCTCCTCACCCTGTCTCTGAGGGAGAGCCTAGACACTGTGGAGAAAACTCATTTCACTAGAATCTGTGATCTCGTTCTTTCGGTCAATATCTGAAGCTCGAGACCATAGGTGAAGGTTGGAACGTAGATCAATATTTGTTCTATATACATTACAAACTGGAAAAAGCAACATTTCACATCCATAAGCCCATTGAAATGTCCAATGATCAGCCAAAACAGTGGAAACCCCTAAAGGGCTAGTTTGTGACTTTATAGTTGAATTAACTCAGCCATGATAAAGTGCAATAAAAGGGATTGATGCGGCAAAGTTATTTGCAAGTTAAATATCAAGTCCTCAACAAGCCTGTGAATTTTAGTTTCTCCATCACTGTGCGTTGACACATTCTGAGCCTCTATGGATTCATTCTCTTTGGCTTTGATGTTGTTTATCTTGAAAGGCAGCGGGATTCTCAAGAGCGGTGTGAGATAATGGTAGCTAATGCAAAAAACCCTGTGCTGCATCAGATTGTGTAAGCTCACTGCAGGCAGCATTGTGACACCACCTCAGCTGGCATATGAGCTGATATCAGATGATATACAATTCCATCCCACATTCTACATAAGCAAACTTGTAGATCAGTGCTTCAGCTGTTGGATCAGGGAAGCATTCACTTTAAATATCTGTTTTCTTAAGACATAACAAACCAAAGTGGCTCTGAATCCACCAATCCTTTTATATTATTTGGAAACTTTGTGTAGAATTAAGTGTTTTTTTTTTATTTAATACTTGCAGATTGCAAAGTGCACTGCATTGCTATATGCGTATTAATGCTTATTTGGACATGTATCAGTATATTGTTATATTTGCTATGCTTTGTACAATGCATGTTCTCACTGCTGGCTTCTGAAGCCATAAAATGAACATTATCATATTCATAAGTCAAACTGTTGTGTTTTTGCACCCCTATTACACCTTTGGTTAAGTGCCATCTGTATTTTATTATTTAAGTGGGCCATTTGTCCTTCACCACTGAAAATAAAGTTACATTTTAGCATCTATAATCTTGCAGACAGTCAAATAATGTGACAGGTTGCAATGTGACCTCATAAAAGAATCAAAAGTAAAGCTATGTGTGGTTTTAAACATTGGCACATATGATGGAAACACTAGATTTTGTGCTTTATTGCAGCTTGTTGTTTTGCAGTAGACAGAGGAAGCAGTCAATAGCAGCATCAGTTCTGATGTCACAGATGTGCAGTTGTTGTCTGTATGTACATAAACTGATACCAACCATAAAAACTTTGTATAAATGTTTATTGTTTATTGTAATAATGCATTCTAGCAATCAATCCTGTCTGATTGGTCACCTTAAGTATTTTGAGGAACAGCTTGTTAGGATTGTGCATCTGTAAAATGATCAACACAGCTAAACATGTTGGTAGCGCCCCTAAAATGTGCCAACATCCCCTGCAATAATCCGTTATTCACAATTGTTCTAAGCTGCCTGGTGAATTTAGTGATTGCGCTCTCCCACAGTAGAAATAGCAACACATATTTGTGAGTTTTGGGGATGCTACTCACACACTTCTCACTGTGTTGCTCAGTCCTTGGATGCCGGATCCTTAAAAACATGTACCTGGTGATAAATCAGGCTTTCCAACAACATTGGGTTTGTTGCCAGAAATAATTGTTGCAATAAAGGAATAATCAAACAGCCATTTGTGGGTTTTAGGCTAAGTTTAGAACATTTCCTGATTTCTACATTGGCCAGAAAACAGTAAAGGTCATGTTTTTAGTATTGCTTGGAATTAATGGTGTAATGGGAATCTGAAATAAATAAATAAATAAATAAATAAATAAAATAAAATAAAACTTTGGCAAAACATTTAAAAACTCCACTTCTAGAAAAACTAAACAAATCCATCTTCAAGGGTAGGGTCAGGGTTAAGCCTTCTTTAATGTTTCATCCATACTGGGACAGAATGCTTCTAACCTCCTCCTCTTCTACCCGAGTTTTAACCAGGAAAAAAATACATCAAAGACCAAATGAAAAATTAAAAAATCCTAATTAATCTCTAACAAGTCTTCATCATGAGTCTGAGCAAGGTGGGGAGTCGTGAAGGGGAGCCCTGTAGGGCCCAGTCAGCATCGAGGAAGATGCCATGAGCCTTCTTCAATCTCACACTTCCATCCCGGGCAGCTCGCGATACACAGAGGCACCTCGGGGGACCGACGCGGCTGCATGAGGAGGTCTTTGAATGAATGGCCTTGTGTGTGGCCGAAAGAGGAGGAGGAGGAGGAGGCTCAGGGAGAAAGAAGAGAGAGAGAAAGTGAAGCTGTGAGCCTTCAGAGTTCAGACAGACGAGCTATTGATGCACTCCAGTACATTCAGAGATGGGATGAGGTTCTCGAGCTTATACTAAAAATGTAATGAGTCTGAGCATTCTACGTTTGGAGGGTCTTTCATAAAAAAGAAGGGTTGCTTTTCAATTCAATTCAATTCAAATTCAAAAATACTTTATTAATCCCAGAGGGAAATTGATTGATTTTATTTCATCTGTGACTTTAAGCTGTTGTAGATTTGACAAATTGAAATATTTTTGGCACATTTGTCTTTTGAAGTATGGGATTTTTGTAAAAACGTCCCCTTTGAATTGAAAAGATGCAGTTTATCCAACTGTGACACCATTTTACTAAAGAAAAAGTCACAAGTCACAGATTTATACTTTTTTCACTATTTTGAAAGACAAGCAAATAGTAGAAACAAACAAAAGTTAATTCAAAGTAATATTATTTTTATTTTTAAAGAAATCATTTTTCAATTAGCAATTTTTTTTCTTTTAAACACGTGGCCTCAATCTGCCAGCATACCTCTGTTAGCGTTGGATCCTTTCATCAGCTCTTATTGCTCTCTATGACACATTCAAAGCCTCTGAGGTATTGACAAAAATGTTCCAAGTGTTCCAAAATGCATATTTTGTGAGAAATAAAAAAATGATAACATACTTTCCAGATACAGGAAAAGGATTTGAAAGGCAGAAAAGGATTCAGAGGCAGTGTGCATGTAAAAGGTTATTTTTTTAATGAGAAAATCTTTGCTGAGCTATACAATAGAGTTACATTCACAAACACCACTTCATCCATTCACAACTGACGTGTCCTTGATCCACCTTTCAGTTTTTGTCAGCTGCACTGAGTCTTGAAGCGTCAAAACTCTGTTGTGCAAAGAAAGAAGACTCATGTAAGCATGTGGGATGGGCCTTCACACACTGTAAACACGTTTTGTTGCATCGCAAATCAGTTAGACTCTTTGAAAGAAATCCACATTTTGTGCTCCAGACAAAAGAGGAAAATCATTTAAAATGTTGGCAATGAGCCCAATAATGCAGGATGGTAACAGCTTGTATCAGTGCCATTAGCAAAGCATTATTCTATAAAAGTAAACTGAGCTTTTAGAACAGCAAATGCTGCCTTTGTGACAATCTCTTTTTCAGGGGCTACCATTCATGTTTTCAAGCCAACGGTCTGCACACACAATAAAAGCACGACTGTGGGGAAAAGGCTGCTACAGGTGTTGGATTAGCCTGCCTGACAATACAGAAACGGACAAGAATGTCAAATAAATTAAATAAAAAAACAGTATTCAACAAGAACCTTGTATATTTTGCACATCATGATATTGGTTTAAACATAGGAATAATAGACTTAAAAATACAAATGAAAACATACCTGATCACAGATTCAAGTGACCAAAATGAGTTTTCTCCACATGGCATCTGGGCTCTTCCTTAGAGATAGGGTGAGAAGCTCAGTCATCCAGAAGAGGCTCGGAGAAGACCTCCTGCTCCTCCACATCGAGAGGAGCCAGTTGAGGTGGCTCCGGCATCTGGATGCCTCCTGGATACCTCCCTGGTGAGGTTTTCAGGGCACGTCCAACTGGGAGAAGACCTGAAGTCTCCAGTAAGGCTTCGAGTGTGTGGTACACAGGTGTGCAAATAATTTCTCAATTGAGACAGAGATCATTGTATCATCGACTGCAATGTATGCCGGGATGCTGGTTGCTGTGCTGATTCAAAAAAATAAACAACAAAAAACAAAACTTTTATTAACAACTTTCAAACAAACAACCAAACTGTTATTTGAAATAAATTAAAATCATTGCTACTTTGTCTAAAGTATTCATAACATCAAATAATCATCCTAAAGTGAACTACTTTAATCTGAAAATACATATTTTCAGAAAAGACAATTTAGCCTTTTCTCCCGCAGCAATGGATTGCGGGTAATACACTTTGAATGGTTCTGCGTCAGTGCTGACTTGGGTGAATTGCAGATCAAGGGTGCAAAAGAGGCATGATCAACCTATGCACTTGAGAATTGGGACATCCTACACACTCGCACCACTGACTGGGATTGTGCAATTGAATGGGTGCAAGTGTGGAAGTGCAAGTATTGGTATTGGGCCGACTAGCTGAAATGTCTCTCCAGTCTTCATTAGTGTCTACAGGAGTGGTTCATCAATAAATCAAACAAATCAGCTGTGTTCATGATCTAAAACAGGCAGGAAACGTACTGGAAGCAGGCTGCAGCACCAGGTATGTCAGCTCCATTTTTTTTCTAAGTCCAACAGACCAAACCCACACTCTGAAGTTGTAAGTGCAATATTCTGGCCATAGAGGGCTGTTGGGGTCCGAGTGGCATTTAATTAATCATGTAAAGTGGGGAGAAGATTCTGTGGTGACGTCTTGAAGACATAAAAAATTGGATGACTCAAATTTTTTTGCTTTTAAATCAAGACAAGACTGAAGTTCTCATCTTTGGACCTGAAATCCAGAAAAGGAAATTGCTTCGTCAATCACCTGACCTGAATGGCATTAAATTAGTCTCTGAGAACAAAGTAAGGAACCTTGGTGTTATCTTTGACCATGACATGTCATTCAAATCCCATGTTAAACAGGTTTGTAGGATTTCCTTTTTCCACCTTTGTAATATTGCTAAGATTAGAAGCATCCTTTCCAGGAGTGAAGTTGAAAAACTAGTTCATGCATTTATTACATCAAGACTGGATTACTGTAATTCATTACTCTCAGGAAGTCCACAGAATGTAGTTAAAAGTCTTCAGCTTGTCCAAAATGCTGCAGCTAGAGTTCTGATGAGAATTAAAAAGAGAGATCATATCTCTCCTCCTGTCTTGGCTTCCCTACATCCATCCATCCATCCATCCATTTTTATCCGCTTATCCGGAGTTGGGTCGCGGGGGCAGTAGCCTAAGGCGAGAGGCCCAGACTTCCTTCTCCCCAGCCACTTGGGCCAGCTCCTCCGGGGGAATCCCAAGGCGTACCCTGGCCAGGTGAGAGACATAGTCCTTCCACTGTGACTTCCCTACATTGACTGCCTGTTAAATTCAGAATAGATTTTAACTCATTCACTGCCAGCCGTTTCCTGATCGCTAACGGCCTTCGCTGCCAGCGTTTCTCACCGTTTTTACTGTTTTTTTAAGAGTCACAGAACGTTGCGCGCAAGCATTATGTCGATGCCAAAACAACCAAAACAAAGCGGAGACTCACCTCTTACATCAGGAAGAAGCCGCGTGTTTCGAGCGTTATCCGTTCTTTCATAATCCGTTGTTGAATTGTGATCGGCAGATGCTTCTCCGGTTCGCGCCTCACTTTTTTTACAGGAACGGCCCAAAACGATCTCCAAACACATGGATGGTCTGCTTCCTGATCATGTGATCTGTGACGTATGCGGATGAAGATCGGCTTCAGGGCTGAGATGCTTGTTCTATCAGCGCGGGGACTCGTTCCAATGCTCGAACAGTAAAAAAAAATGCAAATGACGACTTTAGTCGTCATTGGCAGTGAACGGTTGGATCTAAAATGATGACTTTAGTCGTCAATGGCAGTGAATGAGTTAAGATCCTCCTTCGCACATATAAAGCTCTTAACAATCAATCTCCATCATACATTAGTGCCCTGATTCTTCCATATGTACCTAACCGAGCACTTCGCTCTCAGACTGCAGGTTTACTAGTGGTTCTCGGAATATCTAAAAATAGGATGGGAGGCAGTTCTTTTAGTTATCAGGCTCCTCTCTTGTGGAACCAACTCCCAGCTTTAGTTCGTGAGGCAGACACCTTGTCTACTTTTAAGACTAGGCTTAAAACATTTTCATTTGATAGGACCTATGGTTAAAGTTTGATGTTAGCCTAGCACTCGAGAAGTGAGGGAGTAGAGGGAGGTGGAGTGTACAGTCAGTAAAGAAGACTCTCCCTTGCCCTGCCTCCATCTAAAAGGCTAAGTTATCCAGAGTTATCTCTGTAGTTATGCTGCTATAGGCTTAGACTGCTGGAGGACACACTGACCACTTTCCACACTCTACTACTTTCTTCTACAATCTGCTCTTTAACTGTATTATTTCAGCTGTTAACTTTATTTTTTCTCTAAATGTTTTTCTCCCCAGAAGAAGCTACAGTGCCTCTTCAGCCTGAAGAAGCCGGCAGCCGTCAGCGAAACTGAAGCGTCAATAACAGGTAACAAAACCGTTTCTGTGTTTTAAAAAAGAACGACAACATGGAATTAGGCTACAGTGGTGTTCTGCTGAGCTGTTGTAGCCTCATGGAGGGGGCCATCGTCTTGAACACTGTTGCTAACCATTTAATTATTCTCCCTCTTCTGATCATTACACTTGACTTTCTTTGACATTGTGCTACTACTAGTTTACCCATTTAATTATAGATTCACTAGGATGAATACAATAAAGTCTATCTCTCACCAAATAGAATATTTACCAAGAAATCACAATGTAACCATAGAAACACTGCTTGGTGTGTGTGTGTGTGTGTGTGTGTGTGTGTGTGTGTGTGTGTGTGTGTGTGTGTGTGTGTGTGTGTGTGTGTGTGTGTGCGTGTGTGTGCGTGTGTGTGTGTGTGTGCGTGTGTGTGTGCGTGTGCTCTATCTTCTTGATCCCCAGTGAGTCGTGGCAGATGGCTGCTTATACTGAGCCAGGATCCTCTGGAGGTTTCTTCCTGTCAAAAGGGAGTTTTCCTCTCCACTGTCGCTGCATGCTTGCTTAGTATGAGGAATGCTGTAAGGTAACTGACACTAGTCAGTGACTCGATGCAATTTGCTGGGTTCCTCATGTAGGAAACTTTTTTCTGATTGGCTTAATGAATTGACCTGTATTGGAATGTGTATTATGTGAAGTGCCTTGAGACGATGCTTCGTGATTTGGTGCTACATAAATAAACTTGAATTGAATTGAAGGTCTGATATGTAGTCATGCTAATTACGAACTTTTTTAAGCTGATTAATCTCAAAGTAAATGACTGGCATGGTTGAAACACACACATCATTACTTTTCATTTAAATAGAAGTACATTTGTGCGATTCAGGGCGTAAGGCAAAGCGGATTAGAAATAACTGTTAGCTTCAGTGACTTGCATTCACCCTTCTGTGAATCATGAGTTGAATAAGTAGCATCAATGCTACTTATTTTCTTTTCCTTCCATTCTTTTTCTCCAGAAATCCTTCCAATTTTACAAATGCCAGTAATTTGGTGGCATGTGCTGATATAATTTCCTACTGAACTGGGTTACAACCAATCAGTGTGAGTTAACCATAAGCCCTGCTCAGTGACTCCATTGGGGCATTTGGAGTACATAACCCAGTTCAGGTACTCTGTTGGTCCCTGAAATAGCCAAGAACCACTTCCTTGACCAGCCTGGTGAAATGGAGACACTTGCATGCCACAAATGTCTGGTTAAAATACCTAGAAGTTCCATAAGCGCAAACAGGCTTTTGTGTGTAAATTAGAAAAAAATTCTCACAAAAAATTTGCTATTTTTTTGCTAATTTGACATACACAAAGCAAAGTGGAAAATCTTCTATTCATATATAACAGTCACAGCCCACTGAGATGCTGGCCTAAATCCTCACAGAAAGACACTGAAAGGGCATTAGAATATTTGTCAATAACAAAACCACCTTTAACTGTGTGTAGTAGACAGAGAAAAGCTGCACAGACATAAAATAACCCAAATCGTGTTCACTCAGCTGGGGAATGCCAATAAAACCTTAACAGCTGATGTTGCATTTAACAATGGCAGGGAAAAAAAAACACAAAACCAGAAAATATGGAGAGTAGTGTTGTTAAATAATGAATGATGTGACAATAGAAACCTTTAAGAATCCAGTTATATTGATCTGGATGCTTCACTTGTGCTTTTTGTGTCTTAAAAGTAGTGGATGCATCTAAACTTTTTATTTAAAGAAATAGATTTTGAATCTGACCTTGAAAGAATGCAGCTGGAGTAACCCTTTTTTCAGTTTTACCATGCTGGACATCTTTTATGGAGGTCTCATCCTGTCAAATGTGTATATAAATATAAACGAGGAAATAAAAAATAGAAGCATAAAGCAGAGAGAGAGAGAGAGAGAGAGAGAGAGAGAGAGAGAGAGAGAGAGAGAGAGAGAGAGAGAGAGAGAGAGAGAGAGAGAGAGAGAGAGAGAGAGAGAGAGAGAGAGAGAGAGAGAGAGAGAGAGAGAGAGAGAGAGAAAGCTTTATTTTCTGAATTTACTCCGCGCTTCAGTCTCCTCTTGCCTCAGTTATTAAATTACCCCATTATTTGATCCAGGACGGTGGTAATTTCATTCTGTTTGTACGCTAAATCAAGATCTTCTATATGATCACATTTACCTTCAGAATTAATGATGTAGCTAGGGCTTGATTTCCTTTTTAAGCTGTCAAAGCGATTATACATTACCCATTTTATTACTATAACAGTCTCTTGTATAATAGATTCAGAGCACATAAATGAACACAGGGGTTATTTATTTGATTAATATACAGCAATAAAAATATGTGCTACATAAAGAGTTTGGACAAATAAATGAGCACCCAGAACTCTTGAGAACTCCTCAGAAAACCAAAAGAAAGGACAGATCCTACAAAGATAGTAAACTGAAGTCTGAAACTTGAGAGAGTAAAAGCCAGAATATGAATCTTAAAGAGAGAAGAGCCACTCAGATCATCGGTGTGTCCAGCTATAGAGCTAAAGAGAGTGTGGGTGTACATAAATGAGTTCACATGAAAGCCGGCGGTATTGATTGTGCTAAGAGTAGTCATCTTGTGACTCACATATAAAAGATACAAGACCCAGGCTTCATTATCTGAAACCAAAACAGTGCTGCAGACAAACACACAGATGTGAAGTCGGCCTATTATGGAGATCCAGTGTGAGAAAATGCATGAAAATCATGGAATGGATCGATGGATCAACTTCAGTCTCAGAAATTCACTAAGATCACTAATGTGTGAAACAGCCAGCAGTGAACATGCAAAACGTTTGAATCCAAACTAGAATAAAGTGAATTTTCCTGTTTTTGTCATTTGTAAATTTTCATCCAGAGGATGCACATGTGCTTAACATTAACCTTCAAGTCGGGGGAAATAGCGCCCCCTATGCGTAAACCACCACTGAAAGGAACATAATCCTTGTAAAGGGAAACTATAGCCTGGCCTGCCAGACTCCTCCTCCATGGATGTCACTAGGATTGAGAGATAGGGGGACTTAGCCCCAGGAGCTTGACCTTAAACATTTAAACTTAGTCAATTAATTCATTATTTGAAGAACATTTACCAAAACCTGTTATTTTATTACTTTCTTTTCATTTCCTACCTTCGTGCATTTTCTCTCTTCTCTTTATCAAAAAATAACATGAGGAAACACTGAAGTTAAAGTTATTTCATATCTTCGAAGATTGCTGAATGATGTTAAATAAATGCACACACATCTAACAATATTTGTTAAATTAGTTACATTGTCCTTTTGCAAAAGCAAAAGTTCAGCTGAAAAACTTTTTCTATGGTTGTGATTCAGCTTATAAGTGGCATTTGCATCGTTTTGTCAAATTTAGGAAAGCATTGCACAACACCTCTTTCATAACGGTGCACTCGCCCCTGTTTTCTCTGTAGATCACTGACCTTGACCATGGAGATCTCCTCAGCATCAACCACTCGGTCTCTCCCTTGTTCCTCACCCACTCTCTTAAAAAATCTTCGTATAGCCATCTAGCCAACAAATTGAAAAACTATTTCAATTTCTAATGCCAAAAACAAATGCTACTATGCCATTTAGTTTTCACTCACAATAATTGAAACAGCTATTGATGGATAAATGGGACAGAATATAGACAACTGTTAGCCTAATGTAGCCTATGTTTGGTTGCTCATGATGATGGCATTTTCTATAACGTCACGTTGATTTAAATTTATGTTAAAGATAGACAAGTACAATATCTCCTTTCTTTCCCATAAGTAAACATAGGAAATATTAAGCAATTGACATCCCACATGGAAAGAATTCATATAAACATATAGGTTTTAATATATGTTTTGATATAGCTTTTGAATATATGTGACATATATAAAACTGGCTGTTTTCTATATTATTTATACATATATGTACCTATAATGCTATATATATATATATATATATATATATATATATATATATATTATACAAAAAATATATAATATAGAAAAACAGTCAATAATATAGATATTCGGCCATATTCTGATTCAGGTTTTTAGTGTGGAGTGATTTTTGTGCCACCAAATGGAGCGCGCAGTTATCAATCTGCAGAGCACAACCTGCTCTGCAGTTGTGTGCAGCCCTCTCTCTGCATGCTCAACTCCATCTCTGCCTGCACAGATCTCTCCCTGCTGTTGCTCAAATTGCAATTTACAAGGCAATGTAGCCTCTCCGCCAGCCAATCAGACAGCTCTCCATTATGCAATCAAAGCATGTCCAGGAAATACTGCCAGGAAAATTGCACTTTTTTCAGATAAAGATGACTTTTCATTATTATATTTAATTAGGCGGATTAACCCTCTTCTTTTCCTGGGAAATTTCCACTGTTCACTTATTTTTACACATCAAGGGATCCTTTATGTCTAACCAAACAGAAAAGAAAAATTTTATGGGTTGAAATTAAAAGTCCTCTTTAATGGAAAAGAGTGCAATTTTTAATTTTAGGAAAGGGCAATGTGTCTTTTTTGGAAGTCAAAATATGGTCACCCTAATCATGACACATGAATTACAACAAAGTATTTTGCAGGCAGTGGATGGTGACTGGTAGCTAACCAGCAGCAGAAAACAGTTCAATAAGCTGTTAAATGGGTGTTTTTCTGTAAAGCAGTATTTCCTGGACATGGTTTGATTGGATAAAAGAGCTGGCTGTGATTGACTGTTGGAGAGGCTACTTGTTGAGGAGAGCAGAGTTGTTCCCACAGAGTGGGCTGCAGCTCCTGCACACAAGCACAGAACAGGTTCTGCTCGTGCAGACTCATTATTGTACGCTCAAGTTGGTGGCACTAAATAACTCAATGAACTGGCTGGCCCATTAATCATGTCACTTCAGGGGACTTTTCTGATAATTTTACTTGACATCAAAGCTTTTCATTATGGTTTGCAGCATGTAAACATGCTAGCGGAGTTAGAGTTAGCATGTCGGCGCGGTAGCATTTTCCTCTCTCTGAAGACTGAACTATAACCTTGAAATGTTAATGGTGTGCTGCTGTTGCTGTCTTACCCTAATGTGATGTTAGTGATTTAAAATAGCGCTGAGCAGGGTTTGCTCATTGACATATAGGTTTTGCTGTATCGCCCCTGACTTGTCAGCATAGCTGTCGGGGTTCAGGAAATGGAGGAAGTACTTTCTTGATACTTTCTGTGTGTGACAGTGTAGTCCTATATTCATTAATTATTATTTCTGTTCTGGGGGTTTGTGAATATTACAGGGGGTCTGAAGCCCCCCAAAAACAGACCTAACGACGTCAGCGTCCTCCTCTGTTTAATTTTGCACAGAGAAAGGGTCTGGGAGTTCTCCTATTCAAATAACCCCACCCCCTGAGAAATCTAACCAAGCCAATCACCGCTGAGTAGCGTACAACAAACACCACAATGCTGAGTTTCTCATAAACATGGTGACTGAAGTGGAGTTCGCTGTGGCTCTTTCCTCTATTCTAAATTATTTGGACACGTCTTCAAAACCACAAGTAGATGCGCTAAAAGCCTGTCTTCTAAAGAAAGATGTTTGCGCTGTTGCCAGACACCATTTTTGACTACAGCTAAAATAAAACTACAGCATTGCGCGATACAGTTAACATTTCCGTCTTTTTTCTGATTGGTTATTTTTGAGCTGGCTAGTCCCGCCCCCATGTGCCTCTCTGCCTGTGAGTAGCCAGACTCTTTCTCTGTGCAGAATTAAACAGTGGACAAGTCTGGCAGGCCAGGCAAGGGAAACTATGCAATTTTTGCATGCTTTTAGCACCCCCTAGAGTTCGTTTTAACTTAAAACCAAAAGTGAAGAGTATCTCCTCGCTGTGCGTTTGTGTATTTAACATCTTAATCTAAATGCTGAAATGTCTCCTCAGTATTCATTTGTTTCTACAGGAATGATCCATCAATAAATAAAAATCAGTTGTGTTCATGATCCAAAACATCCCGGAATTGTGTGCTGGAAGCAGACTCCAGCGTTGGCATGTCTGCTTCACTTTATAACCTTCATAACCTTACACTATTGACTAATAGCCACTGGCCAGTGTGACATTCTGGCCACAGGGGTCGGTGGGGGGCCTGAGTCCTTTTTCATTGACCCTTTAAAGGGACTTTTTAGCGCATGGCTCAAAAAAAAAAGATTTTAAAATATGACAAAAAGTGCTTAGTATGCCTATAAAGTACAGATTGTATAAGAACAGAAATGGATGCTATGTGTCCTTCAGCCAGAATCAGTTTACTCAACATTGAAAAGGATGAAAGCACAAAGGCATTACTTTAATCAAAATATCAACTAAATGTGAACAAAAAAGAAATTCAGTGCAATAATAATAATTGTAATAAAGTCTTTAAATTTTCAACATTTGATGTTTTAATTGAAAATCCTAATGCTGGGGCCTTGAAAGTTCATCCAATGTTGTAAAAACCTTGAGTTTGTCTGTAACTGGGTTATTGTTTTCAGTGTAATAAATAACATGTGGCTGTAAATATTTTAAGTCTAGAAGTCTATAAATTTATTATTTATGTGGAAACAAACTATACTTTTCATCTTTGTTACAGCCCACTAGTTCCACTATTGTGAATTCACCAGCAGCACCTGGAGCACAGAGCTCCTGAAGGTGAAAAACAAATAAATGGGCTCACCACAAATCATTTTCACAAACTGCTAAGAGACTCGCACATGCCAGGATGTAAAACTTCATACTCAATTAAACACCAGGTCCATCCTCCTCCAAAAAGTCCAGATTATCCGGGACGAGCCCCCATTTTTTACAGCCCGGCTCGTGGGACTGCAACAAAAGGAGGAGGTCAGGACACAAGGTTAATGTTTAAGAGTATATTTTTTTAATTAAAACCAAGCCTCTAAAAGGCCTCACCAAAAAAATGCCACACAAGCAAGAGCTACCAAAGGTGCTCCCTCTGATCAGCCTCAACTTCTCATCCTCCTGAGTCCCTCCAACTTGCACTTAGCAGCCTTTTTTTGGCTGCACAGGTGCAGCCACTCATCAAAAATCCAGGCTGCACACAGCCAAACCAATAATAAAGCAGAAGGGCGTCGGCAGAAACATCTGAAGCAGCCAATCAACTGGTTGCACTGGCACAGCAGTCCTTTAAGATGGGTTCTTGTTTTCTTCCATTAGCAGGGGTTGCAACAATCTTCATCTTGAAAGCATGCATTTGTGTACTTATACTGCAGCAGAATAATGTGACATTGTTACAGTTCCAGTCCGGCCACCCTGGACGGCCCTCTTCCAGTACCACATACCTCTGCTCTTCATGTCCAGCACCACGGACAGAACTCTTCCTGCTCACCTTGTTCCAGCACCATGGACAGCGCTGTAACCAGCTTCTGTCTTGTTCCTCCTTCCACCTGCTGCTGTTTGTACAGCTGATCTTCATCAGTGATCAGCAGAAGAGTATTCAAAAGGCTCAGAAGACCAGGCCTGCATGGGACTCAGTGGAGCTCTGAGATCCGTAGATCACTTTTTTTGAGCATTTCTGGTGCTAGTGATCTTGGTCTGGCACAAGATTGATTAATAAACTTTGTTGTTAATGTGGAAGTCTTGTTGCGTCCTACATTACCTAGCTTCAGAGCTTTTACTAACAGACCCTGTTTGTCCTTAGGGCAAGTCATTATGTGTTGGGGAGTGGTTAGAACTCTCCCTCTTAGCTTTATTTTATTTTATTTCATTAAGAGGGTTAATGACCAATAAGGGATTATAAGTATTTACCTCTGTGTTTGTTTTTTCCAGAGATTTCTTGGGTCGCTGCTGATGCAGTAGGTTTTAGTTAAGTCCAGTAACTATTAAGTAACCTAATAAAACTGTTTTGTTTGGTTAAACGCTACACCTGCTTCTCTTGTGTTACACTCCCTCCTTCATCTTACCAACTCTGGGATTTTACACAATAGGGGCTCTTCCGGGATTGTGAATGCTATATATATGGTGCTCTGTCGCCATTTCCAGTCCCCCCCCCCCCCCCCCCCACACACACACCCATTATTTTTTTCTTGTGGAAGGACGCCTTGAAGCAGTGTGTGAGTACTTAAGTGACAAAGTGATCAAAGTTTTTCAGCGCTTTTAATACATTTTGGACCCTCAAATTCCAAAAAGCTAGTTGCATTTTAACATAACATTTCTTCAATATTTTACACTAAAGTACGGAACAAGACAAGACTGTTTGATAAAATAACCAATACAGAGTGTCATACACAGAAGCACACTAGCTTTTGAAAAAGGCAGCCTTTTAAAGAAGTGAAAAGCTGATGGGGTCAGTGTGAAAAGTGTGTGAGGGAGATGAAGAGGCATGGAGATGAAAGAATGCTAAAGATACTGAATACATAAGGTACGAGTGTGAGCAGTGTGTCCAATCAGCCACGGGTCAGTGAAAGTACACCCACAGAAGAGATTTAAGGTATGATATGTTGTGATGACATTTAGGTGATATTTTCACATCCAAAGTTAATTTCAGCTCTAAAGCTGCATGCGTGCTCTGAACTTGAAGGGCCTTAAAGGGGGCAGCAAGATGGATAAACATATAGTGGTGGTCCGTGTGTGTGTGTGGGGGTGGGGGGGGGTGGGGGGGGGGATTACTGTGCTATTTGTGCTTAAGAAAATACTTTATTGATTACTTCATGCGTTTACTGGCTAAAACTACAACTTTTGCATAATTTGGGTTTACATTTTTTTATTTGCAGCTAGAAAATGCATCACACTCCCAAACTGGTACCAATACTTTTGCCTCATTTTTTCACCATAACTATAAACTGTCTGGCATTCACTACACTGGACAAAATTGTGTTTGATGGGTATAATATTTAATCTAAGTGTATATGTTAATACTTATCACCTAAAGCTTTATAAAAACATGCAAGCACAAATGTTTTAGATTGCAACAAAAAATATAGTAAAAAAACAGAATTTAAAATTTATAAAGTTTTCATTTGCCAAAGAATGCATCACTATCAGAAAATACCGAACAAAGTTGGTCTGGGAGAAATGGAGACATTCAAATGTTTATTAGTATGAATGTGTGATGGAAACGTGATCATTTGTCATCTTTGTGCAGGTTTTAAAGGGGTCATGTTATGCTAAAGTTACCTTTAGCTTCATTTTGAGCTGCCATGTGTTCTTCAATGATTTTATGAACTCTCCTAATGCGAAAAAAAATCTGTCCATCTGTTTTCTGTCAGTGTTTGGTTTTAGAAATTATGTGCCTAAGCTGTTTCAAAATGTCCCTGTTTGTGACATCACAAACAGGGATTTTTTGAAATGCCTTTCTTGTGCAAGAGAGAGCTGCTGGAGGAGTAGCACCTCTACTCTGAGCCCCTCTCAGATATCAGAGCTTCTTAGCTTATAGCAGCCTGAGTGGGGCTGGGTGGGTGACAGAGCCTTGAAACCACTCATTCTGGACGGTACTGAAAATGCCAAGAATAAAACTGCTGAAATTGTTTGATGTGAGGGATTTAATGCAAACAACTTCACAACCATGTTTGGTATCAACCATAGAACTTTTAAAACCAAAGATAAAATCCTGATAGGTCACCTTCAGGAACATATTTTACAAGTTTGTGCCTAAAAGATGTATTGTTACCATTACGTTTCACCAAAGAAGGAGAATAAACAGCTTTGAGGATAAAACTAGATTTTGAACTGTTTGCTGATGGCATGGTTGAGTTTGTTTTTATGTGTGCTAATGTTTACCACTAGGTGTGTCTCCTTAACCCTCCCACTGTCCTAATGGGTGTGACGCCGTGAGGAAAGTTGACCATTGAGCAGGGTTGATGGTTTATCCGTTGGGTCCATGTGGCAGGGGTGAGGAGTGAGCACCACCTCTCCCCTGCCACATGGACCTCAAGGGATAAACCATCAATCCTGCTCAATGGTCAACTTTCCTCGCGGGGTCACCCATAAAGACAGTGGGAGGGACAAGCCTTAATGAGAGCAAATTGTAACTCTACCAACACTTGAAAGATGATCACCTGCAGCAGTGCACCAGAGCAGCATGGAGAGGAGATGACTTTCTGCTTGAGGCCCACAATTTTGGTTGTTGCAAAAAGAGTTCCAGCTAAAAGGTAGAATACTGCACCAATTGTGTTTTAATATTTGAGGAAGTTGTCTCCCCAAGATGAAGGAAATGCAGAGAAGGGACAATGTTATTGTGCACTAGTTTCAAAATTAGTTATTTTATATTTAGATTAAGGGGCGGGCAATCCTGGTCCTCGAGGGCCACTATCCCACATAGTTTACTGTTTTCCCTGTTTCAACACACCTGATTTCAATCAGCAGGAGATTAGCTGGCTTCTGCAGCTGCAGATGAGCTGCTGAATCAACTGTGTTGGAACTGGGAAATAATAAAAAGATGGAGGATACCGGCCCTCGAGGACTGGAGTTGTCCACCCCTGGATTAAACCATCCTATACATCTAGATCCATTCACAAAATATCTTCCTCACACAGTTTTTTTTACCCCACGTTTTACTTAGTAATCCTAAAACTGACTTGATTCCATTTTATATTAATGTCGATGATTCCATTACACCCAATTTTCTTTGGCTATAATTAAACCTCATTTATAAAAGCTCTGTCACTAACCTTATTCTGGTGATTTTAATTTCCAATTCAATTAGACGAGTGTGAAGTATGACTGAGGACTTAAAATTTTGAGCAGCAGGATTTGTTTTGGGCTCTTTCCAGAATCCTCTCTGGCTCAGTCTGATACGGTGGCACCGTCTTCTCTAAATACTTGCATCCATTTGGCCTTTCTGTTTCATCCCTCTGCTCCACTACGATGCTCACATATTTAAACATTGTTCAAATCTACCAAGATTTATTTTAAAGTTGCTCCTGAAAAAGAGTGTCAGGATGATTTTTCCAACCACCTCTGATCACTAGTGAATGGTGAAATTATGGTGTGTTTCCAAGTCTGAAGTACAGCTCTTCACAGAAACTACCCCAACGCCAAAGAGACACATAAACAATCTACTTCAACCATCGGGCCAATCTGTCAGGTGAGTGATAATCACAAAACTGAGGGTAAACTCTGCGATGTATGTGCAGTCACAGCCTACCATTTCACACCAGAGAGGGAATTACTCGACTCACCTGAAACGTCAGGTGGTGTTTGTTTGAGTTCAGCTACAGATCAGATCGATGGGGTTGAAGACACAAACTTTGATTAGTTCAAAACTGCAGCAGGTCAACAAAGGTTTTCAAAGTTATCATGAAATATAAATTGTTTGCACAATTGTTTATTTAGAACAGGCTAAATGTAGGTGGCTCTAAGGATCTTCCTGCACATTGTAGCTGTTTATTTTTAAAAGATGAGTAGCTCGGTCAACCATGGTTAATCACTAGCTGACGTGGTTTGTGCACCTAGATCAGAAGTAGGCAACCCTGGCCTTAGAGAGCCACAGTCCTGCTTGTTTTCCAAATATCTTTTTTGTTCCTTGTTTGTTGATTTTTGTTGTCTTCTTTTCTTTTCTTTTTTTTTTGTTCATCACTGTTTCTTGTTTTTTAATCTTAAGTTTTATATTTATTGTTATCATCAGTTGGACTCCACCAAAGCTGCCTTTTGTCACAGATTCTGTTCATAACTCTTATGGACAGGATTTCTAGGCGCAGCCAAGGTGTTCAGGGGAGTTTAAGTATTTCTTGTTCACGTGTGAAGGAAAGATGGCACACGAGATCGACAGGCGGATTGATGCTGCGTCTGCAGTGATGCGGTCATTGTACCGGTCTGTCAAGGTGAAGAGAGAGCTGAGCCGGAAGGCAAAGTTCTCCATTTACCAGTCGAACTATGTTCCTACCCTCACCTGTGGTCACAAGTTTTGGGTAGTGACCGAAAGAACGAGATTACGGGTACAAGAGGCCGAAATTAATTTTCTCTGCAGGGTGTCTGGGCTCTCCCTTAGAGATAGGCTTAGAAGCTTGGTCATCCATCAGGGGATTAGAGTAGACCCGCTGCTTCTTTACGTCGAGAGGAGCCAGTTGAGGTGGCTTGGACATCTGGTTAGGATGTCTCCTGGACACCTCTCTGGTGAGGTTTTTCTGGCACTTCCAACCGAGAGGAGGCCTAAAGGGAGATCCAGGACACGCTGGAAGGACTATTTCTCTCGCCTGGCCAGGGAACACCTTGGGATTCCCCTGGAGGAGCTGGCCCAAGTGGCTGGCAAGAGGGAATTCTGGACCTCCCTGCTTAAGCTGCTGCCCCACAACCCAACTCTGGACGGATGGAAACAGAAAACAATGGATTTTATTCTTCATCATCATCATCATCATCATCATCATCATCATCATCATCATCATCATCATCATCATTGTTGTCATCAGCAACAATATCAATTTTTTTTCAACTTAATTTTATCATTGTCATCGTCAACATCATCGTCAACAACAGCATCATTGTGGTTTTTTTTTATTTTTTCTGAGACATTGAATGTATTAAAGTACATTAAACTGCTTCTTTTGCATTAAGCTCCTCTTCTCTGTGGTGCTGCTTACTGTGGAAAACTGTGTATAATAAACACAATTAAACAGAGTTAAATTCAGCCCCTGTTCCTGCTGTAAATTACATATCCGCTGTGCAAGAATAGAAAGATTGACAAGCATAGCTGCAGTGATTAAGGGGGCTGGGCTTTGCAAATTTTCAATTACTGAGAGCCACAAGAAGCCTTAAACAAAACACATGAAGGTCAGGTTATTGCATGGGTATACAACATGTTTAAAATAAAAGCAGGAAAAGCTGGCTTTCCTCCAGTCACAGGCTTGCAATAAAAGATTAGGATTGTTATACCATTTCTACTACATCCACCCACAAAACCAAAGACTGAATGCACCGTGTTTCCAATCGTTAGAATACATTACGAGTAAACAGCTGGCAAGCAGATGTAACAAGTGTAGTGCAAACCAAAAAAAAAGCATTATTAACTGTTCTGTAAAAGGTTGCTACAGAGGAAAGTCTTCATTTAAAAATATATTTTTCACTTCTTAGGGCTTACAGTTTATGTAAATATCCCAAAATCTCATTAACTGTCCTCTTCATGACTTTTAGTCGGCCTTTGTGTGCCGCGAGGCAGGAGAGGAAAACATTCCTGGGTTACAATACATTTGACAAGTCCTCTGCTAGATAATGAGAAGCTCATCTAATTTGCTCTTTTAACAGTGTTCATAATAAACGTGTAAATCCACGCACTCTCCTTTGAAATATATTATTGAATCTGCTGAGGATCATTTTCCCTCAGTCATGAACAGAGTTGTCTGAAATGGAACAAAACAATCGAGCTCAAGCTCCATTCATTAAAATTCACATGGCATACTTTTGCTGCAGAGGAGCAGACACAAGGAATTAAACTTTTGGAGAGAGTAGGAGCGATTATTTGATTAAATTACCATTCATAATTCTGCAATCTGGTGCTTTTAGTCTGGATGGTTTCCTGCATAAGCAAGCGACCCCTTCCGACAGAGACATATGTGGTGTTATGTTGACTCATTATTTATTTAGACAACATTTTATTTCATATTGGTTGGTGGTAGAAATGAAGAGCATTCTCACAACTGTTGTGCTGAAATCTTTTCTTCATGCTTTGAAGTATTTCAGCAGCACTCATATAGATTTCATGATGTCATCTCCTGCAGAGGTTATTATTTTATTATTCTTTTAATCTTGTTTAGAGATTGAAGGGTTGAATTCTTCAAGCAGTGCTGTTTACATGAAGAAAGGCTGAGATCATAAAATGATCATTCATACAAATGTACGTGTGCATTTTTGACAACAAAAAACAAACGGGAGCATTTCAGCTCTAAAATATAAAAACTGGCTAAATGTTTACTCTCTTTGTTTTATTTGATAAAAAAAAATTATGAATTTCCAAATTCACAATGCCAGTTTGTTTGCAGAGAAAAAAGTAATTATAAATGTTTGTGGATGCTGATAAATCACAGTCCAGTCTGCTTTGTCCTCCCCTATTTTCCTCTAAGCCTGCGATATGTTGAAGGCACACCTTTAGTTAGCTCATTCTCAAGTGAAAGCACAACCTGAACACTTACACACACACTTTTCTGACCAAGTGTACAAAGCCCCCCAGAAATGACTCAGTCCTGATGAATGATCTGGTCATTTGTATTTCTAAAACAGACCCTGCACAAGTCTAAATATACAAATGAGTTTGCAGTAAATAGACTTTGCTTATAGACGTTCACAAGCTGTTGCACATGGCTGATTGACAGAAAACATTGCCCCCCAAAAGAGAACTGTCAGCTGAAATAACAGAGCTTCTTGCCTTCACAAAGTAATAATAAAACTCACTGAACCGCAGGGAGAAAAGCTGCAGTTCAGAGTCTAATATGTCCATAATCTTAAACAGCATAACATTAAACAACTTCAGCAGTTTCATTCTTGACAATATCAGTACCTTCCACAATGAGCCGTTTCAGGGCTCTGTTCACTTTAAGAAAACAAGCTGGAGCAAACCATGTCCATGCCATCCTTCGCTCACGCTGCTATAAGCCGAGAAGCTCCAATATCTGGGAGGGACTCGGAGCAGAGTTGTTGCTCCTCATGCAGCAGCATGTGACATGTGGTTTTATTCTAATTTCCCTGTTTGTGACATCACAAATGGGGACTTTTTGAAACCGCTTGTTTTATGCAAAACCAATTAATTACAGAAATTAAATGGACAGGCTTTTATGTCTGGGGTTTTTATAGAGGCAGTAGATACACACAAGGCAGCACAGAAGTATATTCAAAAGGTGAGTTTTGCATAATATGTCTCCTTTAACCCTCCCGCTGTCCTTGTGGATTTCGACCCTCTAGTTTCAGCTTCTTCCAAAGATTTTCTATTGGATTTAGGTCTGGAGATTGGCTTGGCTACTCCAGGACCTTCATACTTCTTATGGAGTAGGCAATTTCAAATAAAAGTAGTTCATTTAGACTGATTAGTTGATGCTCTGAATGTTTTAGACTAAGCAACAATGAACATACTTTTCTTTTTCAAATAATTGTTTGGTTGTATGTTTGAAAGTTGTTAATAAAGGTTTTTTTTTTTCAAAAATAGCACAGCGACCAGCATCCTGGCATGCATTGCAGTCGAAGATGCAAGGTTCCCTTTCCCAGTTATTTTCACTCACTCAAAGCCTTACTGTACACTTGCTCCGAGTGCATTTTACAGAAGACCGTAGGGCGCGGTGCGAGTATTGGCATTGGGCCTGACTGACTGTGGGGTGGACAGGTGTCTTTAACAAGCTCAGACAGGTGCTACTAGCTAAATAATTAATAAATGAAGTAGAGGTGGACTTTTAAAGGCAGAATAACAGGTATTTGAGAGCCAGAATTGTGGCTGATTGCCAGGTGTTCAGATACTTATATGCAGCGGTGCAATAAAATTCTTTAAAATTATACATTCCTGAAACTATCTAAAACAGCTGCTTGAATGTAAATTTCCAGATTCTGGTGACTCACTGTTTAAGTTTGTCCTGTGGATAGCAGAGATAAACTGTTTTTGTTTTGTCTGCAAAAGCAAACTGCAAATTGTTTATGATGAACATTTGGTTCCTCTCAAGGTCTTGGGCTCAATTAAGTTTTCTGAATAGTTTCTTCTCACTTGTGCAAAACTTGCTTTTTAAAGATGTAATCTCAAGATAATTACTTATTCATCTCATTATCTTCAGATAACAATCCCTGTTTTCTCACTAATCACAACAAAAAAGGTAAACATCAGAAGTCAGGAAAGTTTGGCAACTGATAGATCATCTCCTATCAGAGTACGAACACTGAATGAAGAAACTGGGTTTATCCCAAGCACTCTGTAAACAACTCCTTATTGTGAAAAAGCAAGTCTCAATTCTTAAGATATTATCTTCATATTGTGAAAAGGGTTTTTCCTCTAGATAAGCTAAAACTAGCAAAGTAAACTCTTTATTTTCCAGAAAAACAGAATTATAATAACAGGTGATTGTTTATCAGCTGCTGATCATTTGACTTAATCACTGTCTGATGTTTTAGAGAAGTTTTATAGCTTAGTTTTTTTTACAAAGTTGTCAGAAAGAGTTGAACGTTGTGTCAAAACTGGATTCTGCACTGAAAAAACATCACAAAAAGTATTTTAAATGATGAAGAAAATTCTCCCTAAAGGGCTGGTTTTCATGACTTACAAGCTCCATCGTAAAAAGCATCTTTGCTGCTTTGCAGCAAGCACGGTTAATCCCTACATCGGGGTCCGTACTCTCAATCCTGAATGAACACACTCAAAACTCCAATCTGTCTTACTTCTGTGGCATTATTCTCCATCTAAGTGGTATGCCAAATTAATTTTTCATCTCCATTTCACACCTGGCACTCCATCATAGATGCCAGACAGAATGTGGATATGACACTCCGTCGTGGCACAGACACGATCAGACGAGAGACGAAAGGAGGGAGCTGTAAATATAGCTTCAGAGTCTTGGCAGGAGCCAGCGACAATCTGAGACCTAATCTGAGGCAGTTATCAGCATCTGTTGCCTGGCACCCAGTTCTGTGGGGGATTTAGTTATTCATCCATTGCTCCATATCTGTCAGATGTATATTTTTTTGCAGCTGATTCCCCGTACAGAGGATGCATTCAGGAGTGTGGGAGGATGCAGCCGCTCCAAACCCACATGTGATTCAGTCACTCAGTCGGTGTTACACACGTCTACTTTACTCCGCTAACCTGATCGCATGAAGAGATTAGGGTTTGGAAATTGATTGGGTTTGCTGGTGTGTTATGTAAATTGCCTAAGAGTTTGACCTTGAAGGGTCGTGTTTAATCATTTGCATTTTTCCAGAATGCTCGAGCGGCCTAAAGCAGTGAACCCCGTCACATTTCACCAGTCATTTATTTAATCATATGGCAGCAGGTGGATGTTAAATTTAATAAGAAGCACCACTTTGGTATTTATGTTTTATTTTCCTCTTCATATGCATAAAAATGCCCTGTATTAGCATGCTAACTCAGATGTATGTTGGCTAAACACATTCTGACCTCACGTGTGGCTGAAGGTCATTAACAAATATTGTTTGTCTTGCAGTTTAATTGACGTTATTGAAATAATTCAAATTCACTCATTTTCTACACCCAGCATATTGCTCAGGGCCATGAGGATGCCAAAACCTTTCCCAGCATTCAGTGGGGCAGAGGTGAGGAACGCCCAGGACAGGTCGATAATGATTCACTGGTCCAACACAGAAACTCAACACATCTCACAAGAATTTCAATTAATCTCTGATTATTATAGATGCTGTAGTTCAGCATCTATAATATGTGGGGTTTACAGTGGGGAGCAACTCGCTCCCCACTGTAAACAGTGTGAGCGAGTTGCTGCCTTCCTCTCCTGAGGCGCCGGACAGTTTGCCAGAACCTCTTTGGAGCCGATCGATAGTCTTTCTCCATGACCTCACCAAACTCCTCACACGCCCGAGATTTAGCCTCAGCAACTGCCATTGCTGCACCCCGCTTGGCTATCCGGTACCTATCTGCTGCCTCCGGAGACCCACAGACCAACCATGCCCTGTAGGCCTCCTTCTTCAGCCTGACAGCTCCCCGAACCGCTGGTGTCCACCAGCGGGTACGGGGGTTCCCACCACGACTGGCACCGGCCACCTTGCGACCACAGCTAGCAACAGCCGCCTCAACAATTGCAGAGTGGAACAAGGCCCACTTGGAGTCAATGTCCCCCACTGCTCTTGGGAAGCGGTCAAAGCTCTGCCGGAGGTGGGAGTTGAAGACCGTCTTAACAGGTTCTTCTGCCAGGCGTTCCCAGCAGACCCTCACTATGCGTTTGGGTCTGCCAGGTCTATGCAGCATCTTCACCTGCCATCTGATCCAACTCACCACCAGGTGGTGATCAGTTGACAGCTCCGCTCCTCTCTTCACTCGGGTGTCCAAAACATACGACCGCAGGTCAGATGATATGACTACAAAGTCTATCATCGACCTGTGACCTAGGCTGCCCTGGTACCAAGTGTACCAATGGGCATCCTTATGTTTGAACATGGTGTTCGTTATGGCCAAACTGCGGCTTGCACAGAAGTCCAATAACGAAACACCACTTGAGTTCAGATCAGGCGGGCCGTTCCTCCCAATCACACCCCTCCAGGTCATGCTGTCATTGCCCACGTGAGCATTGAAGTCCCCCAGCAGGACAATGGAGTCCCCTGATGGAGCACTATCTAGCACTCGTCCCAGGTACTCCAAAAAGGGTGGGTACTCTGAACTGATATTTGGCCCATAAGCACAAACAACAGTCAGGACCCTTTCCCCGACCCGAAGGCGCAGGGAAGCTACCCTCTCGTCCCCCAGGGTAAACCCCAACACACAGGCAGAGTCTTGGGGCTAACAAAAAGCCAACCCCAGCCCTCTGCCTCTCACCCGGAGCAACTCCAGCAAAGGAGAGTGTCCAACCCCTCTCAACGACTTGGATTACAGAGCCAATGCTATGTGTCGAGGTGAGTCCGACTATATCTAGCCGGTACTGCTCAACCTCTGTCACAAGCTCCTGTACCTTCCCCGCCAGCGAGGTGACGTTCCATGTCCCAAAAACCAGTTTCCGTGTCCGGGGATTGTACCGCCAAGGCTCCCGCCTTGGTCTGCCACCCGATCCACATTGCACCAGACCCTTCATGTTCCTCCTGCGGGTGGTGGGTCCACAGTTGGATGAGCCCATGTATCCAGTTCAGGCTGGGCCCGGCCGGGCCCCATGGGCGAAAGCCCGGCCACCAGGCGCTCGCTCACGGGCCCCCAACCCCAGGCCTGGCTCCAGGGTGGGACCCCGGTAACCCTCCGGGCTGGGTACTCCAACTCTTTGAATTTACTTCCTTGAAAGATCCTGTGAACCGTTCTTTGTCTCACCCTTCACCTAAGACCAATTTGTCATGGGAGACCCCACCAGGGGCACAAGGTGCCCCAGACAACATAGCTCCTAGGATCATTAGGGCACTCAAACTCCTCCACCACGATAATGTGACGGTTTAAGGAGGAGATATTTTATATATATATATATATATATATATATATATATATATATATATATATATATATATATATATATATATATATATATATATATATATATATATATATATATATATATATATTTATTTATTTATAATGACTTTTATGATAAAAAAAAATTCATGGCAGAAGAAAAGTTCTCAGTTTGACAGGGGTGTGCTATTTTTAAATATTCAGCCATACATTCCAAATTCGTGTTTTATTGAAAGTACAAATAATGTTTAAAAAATACACTAATTAATTCCACTCGTGCCAGTGTTCCTGATTTTATCCAGCCTGTTTTTACCACAGATTTTATTTTATAACTCAAAGAAAATCCTTTTGACATTTCAATTCTCCACATAACAGAATGTATTGTAAAGCTCCCCCCAAAAATTGTTCTGGAATTGGTTCGACCCTCTAGATTTACTGTCAATGTCAAAGTAAATCAACCTAAATGGTACTTCTTGCTGTGTCGTTTGTTTGTTAAAGGGAGACAAGGACACAGGACAGAAAACCTGAGGACACTGATTCTCAACAGCAGCCAGTCAGAAGGCTGAGCAGAGGAGCCTAATTGAAGAGCCTGAAATAGAGACTCTTTATTAGTGCAGGAGAGGCTACATGCACCAGCAGCCTATCAGGAGCCACACATCTCTGACTTTGCTGTGTACCCTCACGATAACAGAGTGAAGGTAAAAAAGGGACACAATCATCCTAAGGCACCAAAATGCTGCACATGGACAGGAAGTCTAACTGTAACACTGGACAGTTTATGCGTGTGCTCTTACAGAATAGTGAAATGACAGACTGAAATTATGTTCAGGCTCAGGCAGAACTAGGACCTTTTGACAGGAATGAAACCAGTGATTGTCCATCAGATTCTCTAACAGCTATGTGAAAAGCTGATTTTCTGCATGTTGCCTGATACAGCCAAAGGCAGCCTTTGAGACAGCTGAGTTGTGTGAGCATTGCACTCTACTGGTAGCTGTAGTGTATTACGGAACTCTTTGAGCTGAGAGGGATTTACAGGTCTGCAGCAAACTGCATTCATTACTACCTTTCTTGTACCCTGCAAGAACGTGCAGCAGCAGAAGCTAAAGAAAACAACATCCCTTTTCATCCCTAGAAAGCTGATGTGGGAACCAGAAACAGGGTGTGTTTAAAGGTTGAGATGAAAACAATTTCTCCCTTTTTTTTGTTTTTGTTATTTTTTTTTTTTTTAGAATTTTAGAACAAATAATGGCTGTAATAATAACTAATCTAATTTATCTAATGTATGTCCTATTTTAATGCAACAGTTTGGCTATTTTGTTAAACAATTACTATCGCTAATATAATCTGAGCAAATGCTGACAATCAAATCAAAATGTGTTTATTATTAACTCTGGAATATTAATGTAAAATATTTGGTGAAAACATTTCGACGTCCCATGTGATTAGAAGTGAGAGGCAAAAAAAAAAAAAAAGAAGGGGATAACAATGACGGATGAATTACTCAGCTGGGGGACATACAATTCATTTGGTTTGCATTTGTGCATTTTTGTTTTTACTGTTGGTGCATTAATATGTAAATATTATTTTGTAGCATAAATATATAATAAAACATCTACAAGCTGTACTTTTTGAAATATTAGCGTTTTATTAAATGTATTGTTAATACACCTCATTAATAAACACCTAGTGTTCACAGAAAAACTTCCTGAAAGTCATTAACTTGTCTGAGAGTCTCAGGAACACTGGACAAAGAAATGCAACATAAACCCATTGGGCGGGACCTTACTCGCTCCACCCTCTTTGTTCAAATCTCACTTTGATTGGTTAACGTCCTTAGCTGCTGCTTTTCCATTGGCTAAACGACCTGTCGCTCCACGAGCCTACTTGTTGGCCCTCCAGTGTTCCGCTGCGTCGGGAGGACCCACATCAAGTCAAACAAATCTCTTGACAGAAGAAAACTTCATGCTGGAGTTCTGCAACATCCCAGGAAGCCACATGAAGGTAAGAGGTTAAAACAAGGAGTTTTTGTGTGAAAAGGTAGGAGATAATTAGCTGTGTTTTCATCGAGTGAAAAAAAATGTTACCCTAAGTATTTGAGGCTATAGCTAAACATTCGGACAAACTGACATAAAATGTCTTTGTTTAAAACTTAGTTTTTGTCTTCATAAAACAAATTTAGCTCACCATTTTCATCAGTTAGATTTGGGTTGATGGTCGAGCTTCGTGGCAGCGCTGAAAGATTGAAAGTGCCTCCAGTTAGGAAAAAAAAACCTTAAATGAACTGAAGAGCGATCCAGTTTAACAACTAACAGCGTTTATCGCGCTAGTTTACGAGTTATTCTGCATAAAAGTCGGCAGGAAACGAAGTGAGGGGAATAAGTGGCCTGCACAGAAAGCTGGGTTGGCAACATAAATCCAATTTAGTGTCCAGACACTATGCATCAGGTCAGCCAAGAAGAGATTCAGCTCTGCTCTCAGCTGACCCCCTTCCTCATGGCTGTGGTTGTGCTTGCACAGACTGTCACTTGCATTCATGCAAAACTTACTTTCTCTTTATTTCAGCGACCATTTGCAGGAATATTTAGTGTTAAAAAAGAGTTACACAAATATAACCGACTCTTGGCTCCAAATGCATACAATGCATTATTTGCTCATGAGTGCAAGTCAATGTGTGTTTAAGAGCTTAAGAACTCCTCTGAGACAAAAACACGGGAATAGTTAAACTATTAGGTTGACAGGATTAAAGGTAGAGGTTTTTTTAAGTCGTTGTGATGCACAAAAGTCACAAGGAGTTGCAGAGAATATCAGAGCCTTGTGTTTTTACTAGAAGTTGCTGTGTGTTTCTAAAGGTGTGGACCACTGAAACCCCTATTTTTCATGGTTAATTCTGATTATAATCGGCCGCTCTGAGTTTTTCATGCAGGCTGAATATGAAAATAGTCTCCTACACCTATCTCCTGCAGTAGCTTCTGATAGAAAATAGACTGTGAGACTCAAGGATTTGAAAAGCCTGACAGACCTACATCACACTTCACACTATCTTGACTCGTGACGGGAAAGGCTGTTTTTGTTTTAATGTTCTACAAACAGCAGAGAACGTATCAACTAGAGCAAGCTAACCATTAGCATTAGTAACTCCACCACAGAGCAGAACTCCTCCAGGCTTGTGTTATTTGTGGAGATAAAACATAAATGTTGCAGAGCAAATGGAGTCAATGATATAGTTGTGTTGCTGT
Organism: Nothobranchius furzeri; assembly: GCF_043380555.1. Classification (NCBI taxonomy): domain Eukaryota; kingdom Metazoa; phylum Chordata; class Actinopteri; order Cyprinodontiformes; family Nothobranchiidae; genus Nothobranchius; species Nothobranchius furzeri. The sequence goes on along the minus strand of NC_091743.1, from coordinate 60,710,236 downwards.
ATCCAATCAGAGGCAAGATGTCCAAGTATCAGGAAATATGACTCCAAATCCCGCCACCTGAAGCTACTCCCCCCACCCCACCCCCGAACGCGCGCGCACACACACACACACACACACACACACACACACACACACACACACGACTCACTAGGCATCCATTCCTACTATAGACCACCTCAATGTACAGTATTGATTAAACAAATGTTCAACACATTTAATACAGGGTTGTAGCTGAGGCACGTGGCCGACCAGGCTTAAAACAAACATGGATAATAGGATAATGGACACAAGGCTTTCGTCATCGGAAGTGGAGCTTGGAAAACGTGGAAGTAATTGCATTTCCCATGCCATCACTTTACGTTTACCCTCATGATCACTAGGCAGAGGATTAGATTTAAAAAAAAATTAAACGATGATGAGGAATTAAACAAGTTCCATGACGCACGTTAGCATCGGCAGTTCTCACAAAACAGTCATTATAGACGCCTGTGAAATTAGCGAGCAGGCCTGTAAACCCAAACCAAAAGGAGGCACATATGCTGTTGTTAATTAGCATTTTACACCCGCGGTTAAGCCACAGACCGTGAGTGGTGTTTAAAGGCAGAAGTAAAAAATCTGTGGTTCCTTGCCTGTGAGAAGATGCAGCTCATCACAGTCATTCCTCTTCTTTACTTCTGCTTCCTGATCTGCAAATGGGTCAAATGAATGTGCTGGCAATTTGTTACAATGGTGATATTCTGTCATCCTGCTCAGGTGTGGCTGACCTGGGATTTCTGCTTTTGCTAAAAGACATCCTTATGATGTGAGTTTCTGTTGACCACAAAGTGCTCCAAGCCAGGCTGGAGGAGGCTGCAGAGTGAATGCTAATTCAGCTGTGAATCACAGCTTTAAAGAGATGCTTCCACCACAAGCAATTCAAGCTGGGGTATATATGTGTGTGATTAAGTAGTCAGTCAGCGGGGTGTTGATCTAACCGTCATGATGGTTCTCATAAGAAAACTCACTTCAGTGTAGTAGCATCAACAGCTTTGATGTTATTTCAAAGTGAGGCCCGCATATTTTCATTTGGGCAGAGTGCGGTTGGGTGTTTGAGATGTGGACACTGCAGGGCTTGTCAGAACAACCAACACAGCTGTGAGATTAAAGTGCTCAGAAACTACAAAGGAGCAACATCTCATTTGCTACACAAGATAACTGTCACAGCACCCATTATGGATTGAACTTTCAGCAAAACAAGAAGATATTGTAGAGTTGTGCTGTACTGCACATTATCAGTCATTGTTACAAACCGTAAGGTTTGGGTCCAATCCACCCAGTCAGAATTCTAACTTGCTATTTTGTTGTGATTTAAGATAATTAAGTGTTAACTGAGCTTTATATTTAGAGCAAAACCCAAAATAACCTGTTTTGATTCTTGGTTTAGAGCAAAAACCCTCACTGGCTGTACTTAGATAAAACCCAAAAGCTCATAAAAAGTGGTTTGGAGCAGATGTCTGACTGTATGTCCGGTTTTCATGTAATTGGAAAACAAGGCTTCATCCAAAAAGAAAACTGTTGTAAAGCTGCAGGAAAAGTGATGGTTTTAATAGGTTAAGGGTAGGATAGGAGTTTCTGAAAAAGACCGACCGGAGCAGAAACAAAAGGATTTTTCTCTGCAGGTCGGTCTAGCCACGCTCTATTGGAGCCTCAGCAGGTCTACCATCGGCCCGAACAGTCTTGTATCCAGCCAATCACAGCGTTCTATTGGTTTGGTTGCCAGGATGTTACTGCCACTGAGCAGAACAAAGATGGCGGCTGCTCATTTAAAACAGCTTTGGTGCTATTTAGACTTGAGCTTTTCTTTGAGTCAAGAGCAGATAGAGGTACTTAAGTTTTTTTAATTTAGAAATATATAAATTTGACAGTAAGTGTGTTACGTTTTTTGTTATTCGATGTGCAACAGCATGCAGACAGTTCCGAAGACAACTGTAGATGTATTAGGTCATGGCCAGACTATATACCAGACTAGTTGGAGCCAGCAAATTTTTAAAAAATGCACAATTCTAAGGTCCATCCCCCGCCAGAAAGATTTACACTTGCAAAACCCAGCCGGCTCTGCCAACCGACAGAGGACAAGCTGCCTTGACAGACAGCAAGTCCATCACCTAAACGTTTCTCAAAAAGAACATAACCAGAATCTAAAAGAAACAGGTAAAACTACTTCTTTTCAGGATTGTAAGTCATAGAGATGTTGTCCTGGATTTTTGAAGCACATTTCAAGAAATATGGCTGAAAACTCCAGAAAAGCCTCATTCGCTGCACCTTTAAAATGTTAGCTGTTAATTGTCCCGTTTTTATGTCCTCCCAGTCCAAACTGAACATGGAAAGTCTGACCAAGCCAGAGCAGCTGATGCTTTTCAGCATCCTGGAGGGAGAACTGGAAGCTCGAGATGTCGTCATCGAAGTTCTAAAGGTACCAATAATCAGAGCTAGTGACATAGTTATTACATTAAACGGTTTCCCAGCTCATAATCACATTTCACGTCTAACACGTAAACCCTGGGCTGGCAGGTGGTTGTTAGAAATTGCAAGTTTTGGGACAGTGTTTTTGGTTGGGTCACTCATCCAGCCTAGAAGAATTTTTCTATTTCATAGAAAACTAAAGCTTTATTTATGTTTTTTCTCACTCTCCATTCAAACGTTTAGACAAACCAAGTGTTTCAGAAGCATCGTCAGTCTTCAAACAAGTTAGATCAAAGAAAAATTTAGTAGCTGGAGTTTGTTTGTGTTTGACAGGTGATAAACAGATACTTACAGCATGATAAAATCCTGAAAACCTGGCCTCTGTAGTGAGGGAATTGAGGCACTCAGTTGTTTGTGTGTGTGTGTGTGTGTGTGTGTGTGTGTGTGTGTGTGTGTGTGTGTGTGTGTGTGTGTGTGTCTGTGTGTGTGTGTGTGTGTTGGAGGGTATTTTGCTGGCATGATTTTAATCCTGTATTTCTCCTCAATGGAAATGTTGCTGTAAATCAGTACAAAGTTATTCTGAACAATCATATTCATTGTATGATCTTCAGAGGTCCTGATGGTTCAGGTTATCTATTTATACTAGAAAAGGGTTCAGTGAGTGGTTTAACAGGAATGAGAACCATAAATCAGCTGCTGATCATGCGCTGTAACTGAACACCTAAAAGACAACTTTGACTCATCTCTTATGTCAAGAAAACACAAAAGTGAAGTCCCCCTGTAAGTTAGATCAATTACACCAATGTTTTCATATAGGATACTGCAATATTTGCATGTTTTTGCATTTTCATGTCCTACAAATCCACAAACATTATTACTGTAGCTTTTTGCATTGTTTAAGTAGGGCTGCAGCTGTTGATTAATCTGCCACATTCTATCAATTAATCAAATAATCTGTTAAGCCTTTATTGATCCTTTGCTTTGAAAATGTGGTCAAAATGTTACTTAGCAGTACTAATTGAAAAACAAGTCAATAGCCAGTAGATTTACACATCTTAATGCATTTAACTCCATCTTAGCTGCTTCCTGTTAACTGTGCTGTAGATTCAGCTGAGCGGGATGGGTTAGCCCACACCAAGCTGTCTATTGAAGCCGATTCCTAAAAAACATAGAGAATATATTTATTTTACCAGTTAACTTGTCATTATTTAACTTAAAAAACCACTAAATAACAAAACATCAAATATCCATCGTCTGAGATTTGATGACAAGTGTGATTTGTTTTTCCTTTCTGCAGTAAAGATGAAACGGCAACGTTCCAGACAAATGTAACAGAAAATTACAAACACGTACCAGGTTCTTAAAAACGCTGACAAGCAAATATTTTATACTCTTGAAGAATTGCAAAAAAAAGAAGAAGAAAACTCAATTGGCTTTTAGAGGTAGCGGTTAAATACATTTCAGCCCAGTTATCATAGCTGATGTTAATCAGTTTATTTTCATTTAAACTCCAGACCACACACCATGTCTAAGATCTGTAGCTCACTCCTGAAACACCTGAATGCTTACTGCTGAGACTCTGGGATAAGGAAGTTGTGCTCTTGTGAATTGCAAACTTAACACTAACCTAGTGGCGTTTATCAGCTTGAGTTTGAAATGTTCCCAAACTTCGGAAATGTTTTGAGATTAGGGTTAGTGTCTAGTGTTCTCTGGATGGCTGCATCCCTCTCGCCATTGATCTTTCACTCGCTCTGCTGACTGTATGATCTGTTAGCACGGTAGAACAAGCTTTGTTTATGTCATGTAACCAAAAGGAGATGGAATAACTCAAAATTGACTAATTCAACAAAGCATTGATTTAAACTGCAGCTTTTTTAGATTTTAAAATATTTTTCTTGAGCCAGTGTGGGCTAAAATGACCCTTAATGAAAAGTCACTCAGACCCTCACCACCCTCCGTCGCAAGAATATCGCACTTGTACCTTCAGTATGGCAGTCCTGTTGCACTTTGGAAAAATTTAGCTGAGATGCCTGGCACTGCAGTCCGCTTCCAGCATGTTTCCTGCATGTTTTAGATCATGAACACAGCTGATTTGTTTCATTTATTGATGCGTAAGTCCTGTAGACACTAATGAAGGCTGGGGAGACATTTCAGCTGTTAGATTAAGGTGTTAAAAAGATGAAAGCGAAGAGAGAGGTTTCATTTTCGGTTTAACCACATATAACTAATACTGGACACTAGGGGGTGCTAAAAGCAAGCAAAACTGCCAAGTGTGCCTTTAAATGTGTATAAATCAAATATTTAAAATTATTGATTTCATTGAATTATTGGATTGTTCGTTTTAGTTTTAAGTGTTTTTTTTTTTCCATTTTGTGAAACTAAACTGTTACTCCCCATTACCCTCACAATGAGTGGGCTGCGTATTTATGAAACACTTCTGCAAAAGATGGTTGTAGCTTTGTGAGAACCATCGCCGGCCGTTGTAGTCTAGGAATGCTGCTTATTGTCTCAGTATAAAACACACCATGGAAAGAAGGAACCGAAGAGGCAGCCAGCTGACTAAAGAGACCCTACTGCTGAATGTTCATGTGTTGTGTCTAGACACATTCCTTCATTTCCCCTGAGATCTGGCTATCTAAGGCAAGAGGAGTTAACAGCCCAGTGGGTGTTTGATTACGAAATGGGAGTGAGAGCTGGAGTGAAAAAATAAACATGGACGTTAAGTGAAGCATGAGGGGAACATGGCTCTTTTAAAGACTCACCTGAACTTTTAACCCTTTTATTTCATCTGTTGACTTTCACATGTGTCGTTACTGAATTAGAAACCTGAAAATATCATGTTAGGAATTTAGAATCTGTATTAATTTTGTGATTAATCACAAGTTAACTATGGAACTCATGATTGATCGTGATTATAGTTTTTGGTTGATTGACTGCCCAAAAATATTTAGGTTTATGATTGACTAAATGACTGTGAGGTGCATATGGGTTGTAACGGTATGAAATGACTGTTTTCCACCAAAAGTCATTTTCCGCCTCTCCTCTGACACAGGACTAGTCTGCATGAGATATGGCCTCAAGGTCTCATGCATTTGTTATAAAACTGCTTCTTTCCAGCTCAACAGAAGAACAAAGAATGGACTCTCTCCTTTTAACAAATCAAAGAACTCTATTTTAATAAGCTAATCAAGCAAAGTGTTAGTCAATAAATAAGATGGACCAATCTGTGAAATCAAAATATTAATAACTTCATTATAATCCTATAGAATATATTAAGTAATATAACTTTAAATGTTCCACTAGGACTGATCTCACGTAGCGTTAAAAGACATGACACATTGCATTCACTGATCCAATCAGAATCTGCCAGATCTGACGGAGGAGTGGTTTTGATGGTGTTTGTTAAATCTGTCAACTTTTCATTCGACCATAAACCAAAACATCCGAAGTATAAAACTATGCCCACGCCTTCTTTAACGCGAGTTCAAAGCGTTCTAGAGAAGTGTCGGAGTCGCCAATCCGTAACTTTCTTCTTCAGCCAAAAGAACCAACGACAAGCTGGATAAAATCTGTTGCTGTTACAACTGCTGCAACGGTTCCTTGCAGAATAAAAGCTGAACCATCACGACCCACGGTTGGGTCTCACTAGATGCCAACAAAATTGTCGTGACCCGGGAGTATCTCAAGACTGGCGGTCGGCTGCCGTGGCTGCTTCTACATGCTCCTGCTCCACAAGGTCAAGCTGGACCTCTACACCTCCTGATCTAACGGGGACTTCCACCAGGGTATGTAGACTGACAAATGGCGTTGAATGTGTTTATGAATCTCCTAACCAAAGCTTAATAGAGAAGACATCACCTTCAGTTCCCATCAGAACTAATCGCTTCTTTGGATTTGCTGGTTCTGAGCAACATTCCACATCACACCATTCTCCGTCTCATCCACCTTAGTTACACCATACATCTAGTGTTTAAAGTTAGTCTAGTTTAATTTGTTTAGTAATACATTTTTAAACTTTTAAACTCGACTCTCTCTCTTCTGTTGTCTCTGAGTGAATACGAAGCTGTTATCTAATCCCTGCATTAAAAAGTTCCAATCTTCTGGTTTAAAATAACCTCACAGATCCATAAGGTGGATTTCATATTTGCTATGGAATGTTTTGTCTTATGGCTTATTAAATAACATGTAATTTAAATCATTACAGTGTTGAGTCCGTAACATAATCCCAAACCTTCATCCTTTCACCGTCGTATTTAACAGTTTTAGTCCTGTGTATTGATGAGTTTTTGCTAAACTTTCTGCTAGGAATTGCAAAATCTGTATAATTGGTCTCATCTTTTCCGACAAATGTAACTTCTTGTTTCTGTGTTAATAGAAGTTTTGGGGTTTCTAGAAACATCCATTTATAGTTTTTCTATAAAATCTGATTTTAACTTTTCGAGAACTGATGTGTCACCCACACAAATCACCATGGAGATAATGAGACAGTCCACAGCTGTGTTTTTATCCTATTTTTAACCCCTTTGTTTTGTCCAGTGACTTCTTCTTTAATTAGAAAAAGAAAATAACCTGCAAGTTTGTGTCTGCCTAATCTGGATATGAGATTAAAGGCTTGTGTGTGTGTGTTTCCTTTTAAAATGCTGCTCTACATGTAATTTAGCAGAACTATCAATGGCATTTCAACTATCTTCTGCATTTTTCCCCTTGTGACTCACTTCTGCAGCTGCTTGAGTGAGCAGTGGCTTTGAAAAGGAAGTCAGTCTTTGGCACGGCTTATTTTTGGCACACAAAGGCCTGCAGTGATCCAGTTTGTCCTTTTGGTTTGAGAAAGAAACAGAACCTTTTACTTTAAGTTCAGTAAGCCTCAGATATAGAAAAGAGCCTTTAATTAACTGTCGAGTTCACATGGTGAACCAGAGCTTTCAACTGGAGCTTCTTCAAATGACTTTAACTTCTGTTTTGTTTAACAAGCAGCCCTAAAATAAGTCGAGATCAAAGATGCCTCAGCTGATTGATTTCATTGTCAGTAACGTGGCTTTTGTTGCATCTTAGTCTGGAGTGACTGTTGGATATTGGTTTGCAGAACCCATTATTTTAGTAGAGAATATTAGCATTAGCATGTCCGATCTATTAACCGCTATATAAAGCAGCTTTTAAATATAGTAGACTGTAGCAAAAGACACAGACGTGACAAACTCAGTGTATTACGCAGATCCTCTAAGACAACCTAGGCGCGTGTCAGCAAACGATAAACTGGAACTAGTACAGCTGTGTCTTCCCATCCAGACGGAGGCGGGTTGCCAAGAGCTGCAGCCAACACACAAATGCATGAATAATGAGTCCAGACTGTGATGCAGAGCAGCCATGTGCCCAGTGATTATGGCTGTTTTACATGGGCTGTACGAAGTTGTGAAATGAGTGCTCAGATGTTTCTTGAATTCAGTCTTTTTACTGTCTGCTACTCTGGAGGGTTAGCGCAGAGACAAACAGCCTTTCCTTGTGTTGGATCCTATCAGTGCACTATAAGGAGTGAAGGCAAAGCACAGTCAGTGTTTATGGCAGAGGTTGTGTGCAGAAAGTCCCCTGCATGTGTGAAAAGATGCTCATTAATAACAATAATAATAATAGTAATATAGACCTGCAGTTGTAGAGGACTAACATCATATTATCTTTTTGTCACAGTGCTCTTTTATAAGTTGTGTGAATAAAGGGTGGAAACTCTGATTCAAGCTTTTTAACTGTAAAATGACACATAGCACACACTCACTGAGAGGAACTGTTCTCAAATCAGATGATGTCCCAGAGTAGTTACTTTTTTTTAGCACAAGCTATTTTAGACGTTCTCGTACCAGTCAGCGTTCAAGAACTGAAAGTCTTCCACAGGACTAGTGCTAAGCTGTGTAGTGAAACTTTGATATCATGCATAATTACTGCACTTGCAGTGCACTAACAAAGGTAAACACCGGGTTTTGATATGAACCGATATGCCACACAGGCCTACGCAGCTCATAGTCCGGTTACTGAACAGTTGAGTGTCCATGTGGGTTTTGATGGCGCCTACGTTTGAGAGGCCTTCTTGAATAGCGCCGTGTGTGTGTTTTCCCGTTTCACGCCTCTCTGCTGTTTGATCTGCCTTCACACCTTCCTCTGTAGACTGGATGGAGTAACAGCAGCCAGGCCTCAGAGCCTCCTGTCTTGTTTCCACATGAGCCGGTGCTGAACATGTGCAACATGACACAGTTCTGTTTTAATTTAATTGATTTAATTAATTTATAACCAATATATATGGTTTAATATCATAAATCAACAACAATGGCTAAAGCAGTGTTTTTTTTTCATGTTTACCTCACTTGAAGAAGAGAATTATTATTTGTACATAAAACTTTATATTTTTAATTTTTTTATGTAAGTAAAATTTTTATTTGTGAAACGTTGCTCAGTGTGACAGCACTGATGCAAACCTTGTATCCTTTTTTCATTTTCAGCATCTTAGCAAAATTCTCTCTTTTTATTTTTTTGCTGTACTCACAACTCATTTTAATGTCTCAGCAGCACCTGGCCTGATTTTCACTTTACATAAATGAATTGCTGTCGGATTCACAGAGAGTTGGGAATAATTGGTGCAGGTTATCACTTGATACCACATCGGAGAGGGAGGAAAAAGAGAGTGGAGCTGGTGGAAGTGAATGATGCGGGTGAAAACAGCAGCTTTTGGTATGAACCCATCCAGGTTCAACAGCAGAAAGATTTCATACACCTCAGACCTGCTGAATGCTCTTTAAACTTCTCCTTAAGCTCAGTATCTCTGTCCATCACCCCGCCAGACAAGATAGTGTCTTCTCTAATCGCTTCATCCTCTTTTGTTGAAAGCTCACCAAGACAGAGTTCTGCCAAAGGCTTTCCACCGCCTTTCTCCTCTGTCACATACTTCAGCCCCCATTTTACCACCAGCCTAAAGGCATCTGCCGAACCTGAAATGTCTCACTGTTATTATCTCTCCTTTGTCATGAGTTAAACAGACAACAGGTCTGCCTTGGACAGAGCCCAATCTGGAGCAGCTGTCCTGCTAAACATAGACAGACACACACCATCTGCTGTTCCTGCCGGTACTTTTTCTGTGTGTGTTTTTTTAAGCATTTCCTTTCTGTTTTATGATAGTCCTCTTTTATCTGCAGCTTTATTCTCCTTCTGGTGACATGCTGTCCTAAATGCAATATTTGATTTCTGTTTTATTGGGAGATGAGTGGGAGCCTTTTGTGGTAACTTAAGCCATAGCTGCCATGGACGTGTTCCATCAAATGATGTGGTCTCACTCTGAGGGGATGGTATAGATTATACACTGGTGCAAAATTAGATTTATTGTGCAACAGCAGAAGTGAACCCACGTGTAGTTTAACATGAGTTCTAATTTGAAAGGGACTTTACAACATTTTTTAGATTTTAAAACTGTTTTTTGAGCCTTTAATAGCAAATGAAACTTTGATGAGGCTCAAAATGGCCCAAGAGCCCTGATAAATAACCAAACACAAATCCATAATAAAGCCTTACAATGGAAAGATGGCTAGAACCTCTTTAACATAAGTTAAAAACATCATTTCACATCATTTTAATTTCAGATCAATTGCATCTTTTGAACATTTGTGCAAATTTGGTCATAAAATGTGTTGTTATGTCTACTTATTTAGCGATTTTTGCTTATATATTTAATTATTGCAGTGTCATTATCCCTGTTTTACACTACAAGTCTAATTATCTTTATGTTTCAAGGCAAAATGTAGTTTCATGGGTCAACTGCTCCACCTGGTGTTGTCTCGCGTTTCTCAAAACTAAATGAAGGACTGTCACACTGTTTGATTATGGGTGAACATTTGGCTCAAAGATTTATCAAACCACTTTAAAATTCCAGAAAGACAAGTGTCTTGTGAGGGGAATAAAAATCTTTGTTAGTGTTTTCAAGACATTTTGGAACGCCATTTTTGATTAGTCTCAATCCATCAGAGCCCAGTGCAACACTGGGTTCACGAAAAGTCAGAAAGTGGTGTTGGAACACCAGTGAAAGAATCACCTGAGTCATGAGGATTCATTTCATGCATCCAGGTTACATGACCTTTATAAATAAAAGCCCTAACATCCATTCTGTCATCTCTTCAGGCCCAGTGTAGAGAGCTGGTCATCCAGGAGCGTTATGCATGGTACAACCTCAGCGACCCCTTCCACGCCTTGCAGAGAGACAGTGAGATTGCTGGGGCTTGCATGAAGGAACCTGGCCATTCCACCCATGCAGCCAACCCTCTGGTGATTCTCAAACTGGTGGTGAGCCACTGCAGGAGGATGCAGGAGAAGATGATGAGCCAACTGGCTGCAGCAGAGAGCAGACACAGAAGGGTAGGTTTGGGTTTGTGGCCACAAGTTCAGAGATTCAAAACAAAACATGAAAAAGCACAGAGAATGTGCACATGTGACTAAATCTGCCGTTATGTTTGTTTTAGGTTATTGCAGACCTGGAGGAGGAGAAGAGGAGGCATGCTGAGGACACAGCTGAGGGTGATGATGTCACGTGCATACTGGAAAAGGACAGGGAGCGCCTACAACAACAGGTGCTCAGCAAAAACACCCATTTCACTCCTCATGCAGGCCTAAACTCACCTGTAACAGACCAAAGCAGAACAGGTTTCATTTGCTGCATCTGGCATTTTTCACTGTGGTTTTCTCTTTGCTTGCAGTTGGAATTTGAGCGGAGCCACGTTCGCCGTCTGGAGAAAGAACAGCGACGGATTACTGAGCAGCTGGAGGAGGAGCGGGCTCAGCACAAACAACTCTCCTGTGCTCTGGCCAAAGAGTGCAAGTGGGCGAGTTCACGGGCTCTGGAGGAGGGCCACCGGCTGACTGAATTGAGCCGTAAACTTGATAAGGTCGGAACATTTGGAATTCCAGTTAACTTTCTTACCCATATTCCACTTCCTTAGATCAAACTTGGCCCAAAGGTTTTGAAATACGTCATTAAAAAGTACTTTTTTTGTTGTTTGTTTGTTTTTTTAGGAGAAAGAAGCTTCTCAGGCGTTGAGAAAAGAGCTGGAAGAGGAGCGGAGGAGATCTCTGAGAATGGAGGCCAGGGTGGAGGAGCAGCTGGCCGAGTTTGACACAGAGCGGGAACAGCTCCGCTCACGTTTGAAGAAGGAAGAAGCTCATCGCTCCCAGCTGCAGCGACAGGTGGGACCACTTAGACATCTGAGCATGGAAGAGGAGAATAATTTAGCAGTGTGTGGCTAAATGTCTTCTCTGATCAGGTGGAGGAGTTGAAGAGGAAGCTGGAGGAGGGTTACACGATAAAAGATGACGTAACAGTAGAGGCAGCAGGAAGAGAGTGGGTGACTAATGTCCTGCCAGGAAGCTCCTCAGTAGTTGACGCTAAGGTGGAGGACATTGAGCAAAATGGAGACAATCTACCTGTTAATGGTCACCATTGTTCTCTGGAGACCAATGGGCTTCATGTACTTTCAGAGAAGGATCTCTTACAGAATGGAAACTCCGATCCAACACAGCCTCGCCCTTTGCCCTGCGCGTCACCAGTTCTCTCCAGGCACCCCACGGGGAGCACGAGTCCTGGGAGCCATCCGTACCAGGCCGGGATCAACCAGCGCTTCCACGCTGTGCGACACCGGTTCCAGGGTACCAGTGACCCAGAACCACAGTCCCAGGCTGCACCCGCTGTTCTCCCCCTCTCACCAAACATCGTCTCTCCTGTGAGCAGCAGCTCCTCCCCAGAGCCCAGTCCGGTCAAGCAGATGGCTCGGAGCACTGTCACTCAGGTCCTGTCCCGTTTCACCACAGCTCACCAGAGCGCCGCAGCAAAGCTCAGCATGCCAAATAACTCCCCGTTTGGCACAGACTACCGCAGCCTGGCAGCACCTTTGTCTCCAGTCATTAGCAGGGCTGCGGGAATCATCCCCCAGGGAATCCGGTCACCCATCATCAGCAGGGTGGACAGGGGCAACCCTCCACCCATCCCTCCTAAGAAACCGGGTCTAGCCCAGCCACCGCTGACCCCAGCAGCAGGTCCCAAATCAGCCAATAATTTCTCTGAAAGCTCGCTGTCAGGCAGCTGCGGCCTCAGCTCCGCCCAAGAGGGTGTCAAGGAACTGGACATGGTAGTTTCATCAAATTAACTAGTCACATGACCATTCTAATCTGTTGGTCCATCTGCAGGCTTCATAACGGAGATTCTCCAGAAGCAGAGTGACTTCTTTAGTTAGCGACTATGGGCGTCAATGATTTTTATAAACTTTTGTCAGTTTATATTTTTATTTTTTAGGCATCATAAAAGAATTTACTTATTAACTAATGAGGTCAAACTCAGTCTGGAACCAGAACCTAAATATAAATCTTCTACACTCGTTTTAGTGTAAACCTCCTTTTATAAATGTTCATTTATCCCTGATTTATGGCTTTTACACATCAAATAATCGGATCAGTGCTGTGTTCATGTTGTTCTTTTGTTGTAACATAGATAAATAATCTATCTGCTGTTGAGGTGAAACCACATGTTTCTAAAACACTTTGTAGGCCTAAAAATGTTTAATAAAAATGTAAAAAAAATAATGGTTTTATTTTGTATTTATTTACAATCATAGGATTTGTGTCACTAGCTCACATTGATTCAAGTATTACACACATGCATGCAAGCGCGCACACACACACACACACACACACACAAACACACACACACACATTTAAATAGTTAAACTCAGCTAAATTAATCTTTTATTTTAAATTCAGATAAAAGTTGAATAAAAGGACATTGCACTATCACAGAGTGTCCACTAGATGTCAGTACTTCACAAAGCTGCACATCAGGATGGAAACCAATCGAACATGAATGCGAGGATGTTTCGTCAGATTGCTGCTTTCATCCTAGCAGTCAGAAAACTTACCATTATGGTACAGAAGCAATGGATTAGACCTAAAACAACATGACATCCTGTATTTACACAGCATTTAAAACTACCCGGATACAACAAATCAAGCCTGTGTTTACTTTGATATTTGAGGAATTATATTTTTAATTTCATGGATTTTTAATCAGTTGTAGTCTTTTATGTTTGTGAGTGAAAAAAACTTTTATAATTTTTCTTTCAAATTTTTATACACAACACACACACTTGCTGACGTGGTTTTTCTGAAACAGAATTGGCCCTCCTGGCTGCTGAGGAAGGGTTAGCTGGTTAACGGCATGGGTCACTTCTCTTTCATTCACTTCACCTAATTAACATTCCTGTAAAATAAATAAATAAACTGCTGCATCCTGGACCTGCCCGGCCCTCCAACAAGCCTTACGTCCTCAGACTCAGGTAGATGTACACTTTCAGTGTCTAAATAGCAGGTATTGTGCTAAAGTCACAAAATCACAACATTCCCTATAGGTTATAAATTGAGTCGCTTTGGATAAAAGCATCTGCTAAATGAATAAACATAATAAACGTAAAGTATTTAAATTCAAACTAAGCAGCCCCCATCACCACAGAAACGCCGCTCAGGCCCCCAGCGTTGCCCCTTATGCCTGCTGAAACTGGATGATGAGTGGTGCTGCTACCATCACCTGCTCCCTGTAAAGCTGTTTGTTGTAGAGTCGTCGCTGTAAAATCCAAGGCTTGTCCCAGGGCAAAGAAACAGAGAGTCACGTGTAATGAGGATCCGACTTTGGCTTTGCGTCCAGACTGGACGCTGTGAAGGACAAACAGCTGGGCTGCAGAATGAGAACGTGTGTGGTGACAGAAGCTGTCGGCGCTGACATTCATCAACCCGTTTGGAACCAAGCGTAAGATCACAGACGTTTGCTTTAGAAGACACAACATTGATATTAGATAATGAAAATCCCCAGAACAGCCCACCATCACCAGACTATTTTTGTTGCACTGCATTGTCATTGACCTTTACTAACATCCCTAACTATCACTCCTGGATTTGCACGGATTGAAATGACCTCCCACATTCATTCTCTCACCTTGTCTTTACCATACTGGACGGGACAAGAGCCAGAAATGTCCTTGAGGTGGGTCAGATGTTTCCAGGCGGGCTCGATGAGACAAACCTGTCTCTGGATTGGGACTGTTGATATGAGCTGAGCTCCAAACACGCACTCCAGCAGCATGACACGAGAGATTCAAGTGCCTGGAACAGAGAGGAGGATTTCTCAACCCCCTCCCCGAGGCACACGGATACGTATTAATCATTTTCTAGCACAGAGGGACTATCCTGGACACCAAACCAAACATGGACAAACCCAACTTCACAGCTCAGATAGAGAACTGGTGTCAAATGTCACCCACCTGCCTGCTTCATCACACACATTTTATTTTTGTGTTTGTGTTTCTTTTATACTGACGGAGTGTTCTAAACAGATAGTGAACATGTCCTGGTGGTCATTGTTTCTCCACATAATTCCCTTTAGGTCCCCCAACCCTAAAACCCAGCTTTTCGCAGAGCTACAGGTTTCCCATGCTAATGTGTCTTTCTGCGCATTAACAAATGTTTATAAAGGATTCAAACAAATGTGAGACACACAAGGAATGCAGGAACAATTATTGTTTGGAAAATCTTTATTTTTTGGCCACTTATAATTAAAATATCATTAGCTTTTGAATACAAGAAACTTTCCATTATAATTTCTACCAGTTTTTATTAAATATTTGAGGTAATTTCTTCAGTATTTTATATTTCCGACCTTTGTTGAAGTTTTCTCTGGTTGTTTCCACGTTACACTTTAGAAACAACACCTGCACCCCAATACCCTGCACCTGCAATGTTCATATGCAAATCTCACCTTTTGCATCCTTTTGTGCTGCCATGTGGGTCTCTGCTGATTCTGTAAATGCTCCAAACATGAAACAATATCCACTCCTATGTTTTTGTCAGTGTTTAGTATCAGGAATCTCATGCCTAAAACAATTGGTTGCAAAAAGTCTCCATTTGTGATGTCACAAATGGGAAAATTTGCATAGAACCTCACATGTAAGAGAGAGCTGCTGCTCGAAGAGCAGCTGCTCTTCTCTGAGCTCCTCCCAGATAGCAAAGCTTCTCATCTTATAAGAGTCTGAGCAAGGGATAGGTGGGCGTGGCCAGCTTCAACGCATTTTCTTAAAGTGACAGGGCCCTGAAATGGCTCATTCTGGAAGGTACTGAAACTGTCAACAATTAAACTGCTGAAATTGCTTCATGTGAGAGGGACTTAGTGTAAATAACTTCATAAACATGTTTTATATCGACCATAGCACTAATATAACATAAGAAAATGCATTCTAAATACCCCCTTTAATGCTTTACTCTGATGTCTAAACTAATGTCATGTGAAATGCATCTGACCTAAGGACATTTTTCTCTAACACAAAAAATAATTTTTACTCCAAAATGTGATTGCGTTTATATCAAAGCAACCATCATTAAAATTCCCTTGTATTCATATAAAATAAAGATTTTCTAATTTCTGTCTAAATGGTTGAACTTTGTTCTGATGATCATCTACCAAACCAAACACATGGAACTTTAGTTCCCCAACAAGAAAGACGCTGCACAAATCCATTTATTTAAGGTATTTTTGAACATTTGCTCCTCAGAAAAACCACCGGAGAACATTCACTAAACTATTTTAGGGATCAGAGTTGAGTGTTGTCAGTTGAAGTTCAGATAAATAAATCAACTCCAGCAGACTTGAGGTAGTGTTTTCTTTCCAGTCACAATCTTCTCCAGTGAAGGTCCATTCCTCTGTAACAGAGGAGGGGGGAGGGGAAGGGAGGCAGACAGCTGGCGCACCCGAGCGCAGCTCTGCGTCTTTCTGTGCGCATCTTCATTCCAGGCTGCTGGGGGGAAAACTGAGCGTTGTCTACTTCCATTGGAACTTGGAAGTAGTTTATTTTTTCCTTTAACTCGCTTTTAGACAGCTCCAAACTTTAGACGCTTCAATTCGAGGCGCAACCGAAGAAGGAAAGGTGGATTTCTGGCTCAAACGTGACCGCGGACCGAGAACTCCAGAGCGAATAAGGCTGATAGGGATGTCCCGGATCTACTGATGGAGTCTGGAAGCGCTCTGGAAGCTTTCTGAAGTTTTTCTTTTGTAACTCGATGATGGACGGCGGACAGTCGCCCAGGACTTTCGCACCTGACTGCACATCTTCCGCAAACACCTGAGGAGTCTGAAACCAGGACGCAGCGGAGCAATGGACATCCGAGATGGATCCAGACATTATCACGTCAAACCCTTGGTGGTTCTGCTCCTGCTCATTTTCACACCGAGAGTTGACTCATCATGGTGGTGAGTATTTAATAAAGATGCTTACAGCGTGCGTCAGTGATGCTCAGCAGGTCTGAGAAGATTAATGGTGTCGAGGAGAAGCCCCCCATGCGCACCTCTCTGAGGCAGGTGCAGGCGCTGGAGCATGAAAAAAGACTCCTTCAAGGTTTCTCTGGAGGTTAAATGTTCAACCCTCTTCAAACCACTGCTAAAACGTTTGATCAAGCTGGAAATCCCATCAGGAACAACAACAACAACAACAACAACAACAACACTAATAATAATAATAATAATAATAATAATAATAATAATAATAATAGCAACAACTACATTTATTTTAAATTAATAAAGTCTAATAACAGATGTGTCAAACTTTTCAAGTTAAAAACTCATAGGTCACAAAAATGTCTTTCTTTTATTAAAAAAAGAGAACGAAAATTTATTAGTGATTGTTTTACTTAGCAATATATATATATATATATATATATATATATATATATATATATATATATATATATATATATATATATATATATATGTATGTATATAGCTCAAAAAAGACACATTTATAAAAAATGTTAACATAAAAATGTTAAAATCATTAATATACACCAACTGCCTGCTGGGGAGAGAAATGTTCACACCAGGGGCCACACAAACCCACTCTGAGGGCCACAAATGGCCCCCGGGCCTCACCTTGGACATCCTGGTTTATAGATTTTAATACATCCTGATGTAAAGTCATTAAGGTTAATCACCCATTTAAGACATGCCATCCTAATTTGCTGCAAACTTAAACAAAAGGTTGATATTGGAAGGAAAAGCTCTGGATTATTTCATCTGTACTGTTTTCCCTCTTTGGGTTTGCACACAGTCAGGGGTCTAATGCCACTGCTGGTATGTTCAACACACAATAAACACCAGTAGAGCTTCTGTTCTGCTTTAGCACTCGGCCAGAGGCAGCCATAACAGGAGTGGAAACGTTTCTAACTCGGCGTTCAGGTGACACAAGTGTGGCGGCGATTTAAACACCATGATGACACCCGGGAAGGAGAGCGGAGAAGGCAGGATCAGGAAGTCCAGTCGTTGTACTGATCCGAGCATTTCTTCTGTCTCGTGTCCACAGCAGCCAAAGGGTCAGATGTTGCAGTTTTCAGTTGCACAAAGTTTCTAAATCCAAAGCCCAACACATGCAAGTCTGGAAACATTTAATCATCCATAATGTGGCAACTTGTCTGTTTTCTAGTTTTTTAGGATCAAAGAAAGATTTGAAATTGTCTTCAGACCAAAATTTTACTTCCCTTTATGTGAATGCTGCAGAGATCTCAAGCTTGTGACATTCATTTGTTTATTTGGGCACAATAAAGTCTCAGGAATAATGCTACAAACTAACAATAAAAAATCTTTAGAGAACCTAAGTTCTCTAAAAATAAACAACCAAAGTCCTAACTATTGATTAATTGATCCAAACTATGAAATATAAAAAAAATCTGTCATTAGCCAGATCCTTATATAGAACTGTTCTGTTTATATTAATGGGAAAATCTCCTCTCTATATATGTGTTAATCTTTTCAGAGTCCTTGAAATACTTGTGGAACAAATGTTTAGCTGTTATATTTTCATCATTGTATTGTTCACTAGTAGCTTCAGCCACAAAAACACCCACAGAAATGTGGTTTCATTTCTGTTTTATCATTTTGACTGAGATTAAAAATAACCAGGAAAGTGTAGCAGGATCGTTTTTATCTTATTTAGTTTCTTTGCTAAAGTGGCGTTAACAATTTCGATGTCTCCATAGCTCTGACATAAAAGATGATGCATGGTTGGTTTGCATTCTTAAGGAATGCCAAGCCTTTCACTCTATTTGTCTTTTTGGGATAAAGGCACCTTGAAAAAAATGATAATTACAATAGAAAATTTGTGGATTAAAGCTATTGCTAACATCCTGGTATAAACACAGATGTGTGTTCAATAAAAGCACAATTCAAGCCATAAAATGTGTTTTGAGGTCATGTTCTGTTTCTGTGTTACAAAACATTATGTGTTGATATTACAAACGCCATGGGAGAGTGTGAATACTAGTTTATTGGAAAGATTTTCGCTTAGACAATCAGTAAAACTGCAGGTTCACGACATCACTTATCCAGTGGTGCACCTAGAACATTTCCATGGGGGGGGGGGGGGCCAAGGGAAATTTTCAGGATGACACAGCTAATTGGTCCTGTGGTAACTTGGGAGTGAGCTTAGCTGTGTGTTGCATCACTCACACATTTTTTTCATTAGAAATCAAAAGGCCTATGCATCCAATACATTTACCTAAAATGTGAGTAACACAAATATTTCAGGAAAGAAGACAATATTTCAAAATTGTTTTTTGTTTCCAATGTTATTGTTTTAGAAATGTAAAACTGCTTAATTAGCCTGTTGCTCTTTCAACAAAACAATCCACAAATATTTAGGAAATTTATGCTTTTATTTGAAAATGATGAGCATCAGTGACATATATATATATATATATATATATTGTGATTTATTGAAAATTATGTATTAAATTTTATTAAAATACATTAGCAGTGACCAAAAAACGAGATCACGGATGCTACCGGCCAAAAGGAGCTTTCTCCGCAGGGTGTCTGGACTCTCCCTTAAAGAGAGGGTGAGAAGCTCAGTCATCCGGGAGGGCCTCAGAGTAGACCCGCTGCTCCTCCAAATTCAGAGAAGCCAGTTGATGTGGCTCGGGCATCTGATTAGGATGCCTCCTGGATGCCTGCTTGGTGAGGTTTTCCTGGCACGTCCAACCGGGAGGAGACCTAAAGGGAGACCCAGGACACGTTGGAGGGACTATGTCTCTCATCTGGCCAGGGAACACCTTGGGGTTACCCCGGAAGGGCTGGGGAGAGTGAAGTATGGGCCTCTCGACTCCGGCTGCTGCTCCCGCAACCCGACTCCGGACAAGCGGAGGAAAATGGATGGATGGATGGATGGATGGATACATTAGCCGTGTTTCCACTATGAGAGTTTGGGAAATTTCTGGGAGAGGGAAAAATGACATGTTGCTAAGACATCGGCATATGGCGACTGCTTCGGCAGTGAGTGATGTCAATGATCAGCGCAAAAACATGCCAGTGGCCATTAGTAGCATTAAAGTTTTATTCTGTCCATGTGCACCATAACTTAATCAATTCAGAAGACTAGGAGAGCAGTTAAAGGCTGGCCTGGTGAAATGGAGACTGGTGCATGCTGCTAAGATTTGATCAAATTACCCTGAGGTGTCCATTGTGAACATGTGCCTATCAATGTATTTGCTGGGTTTTTCATTTATTTATTGAATAAAGATGATGAATGTGTTTCATTAAGGGGGTAGTCATCCCTGGGGTTGTGGGGGCTTGGGAGTGCACTGGGTTGGCCATGTCCCTCTGCAATCATCCCTTGGGGACACCACTGTTTTTATCTTGCTGTCTTACTCTTTTCTGGGTACAAATCACAGAGTTCAGCAGCCCAAATTAGGGAGGCCAGATTGTTCTCACTGCATCCACCAGCTGGTGGGAGGCTTTTCCTTGGCCAGTCTAGAGATGTAACCCTTCAGCAAGTTCTGCTTCAGGGTCTACTCCTAGAAGGACATGTCCAAAACAAGTCCCTAGAGAACATTCTCCACAAATGGCATCTCAGCTGGCTGAGTGTCTCTCCATGCCAAGCCTCTCATCCTATTTTGAAAACTGAGCTCAGCCACTCTGAAGAGGAAACTGGCTTAGACTGGTTGTACTCACAATTTAGTGGTTTTGGTCATTACCCAAACCTCATGACCAAAGGTGAAGGTTAGGATGTAGATCAAACAATAAATCAAAATCGTCTCCCTGAAGCTTAGTTCACCATCACCATCAACATCACCATCACCACACCAGTTTAGTGTTTGCACAACCCATTTCCAGTTGAGAACCCTTTACCCCAGATTTAGATGTGATGATCCTCACACCAGTGACTCTACATTCAACTGCAAACCTCCCCAGCAAGAGCTGAAAGTCCAGTATACCATGGTTATATAATCATTAGATAATGAGCTGGTGCTAACAGCACTGGTATAATTGCGTCACTACCAGGGTTTGTCTGGATGTGTGTCTGCAGGTACATTGGAGCACTGGGTGCACGGGTAATATGCGACAATATTCCTGGTCTGGTGAACAAGCAGCGGCAGCTCTGCCAGCGACACCCAGACTTGATGCAGTCCATCAGCGAGGGAGCCAAAGAGTGGATCAAAGAGTGCCAGCATCAGTTCAGACACTACCGCTGGAACTGCAGCACACTGGACCGTGACCACACTGTGTTTGGCAGAGTGATGCTGCGAAGTGAGTGTCGTTGTTGTTTATGTCAGAGGCTCTCTAGTTCATCACCATCGTAAATGTCTCCTCTGTTAGCAGATAAGCAGAGAATAAATAGATTGTCTCATTAAATAATTTCCACTGAATAGAAACAGAAAAGTGTTTGGAGCTTTTCTACCTTCACTGGAATTAAAGGGGATTAGGAAAGTTGCTGTTCGCTGAAAACAAGTAGCTGATTGAGAGATCCACACTGGTGGTGTATAAACAGTAATAGGAGATATAAATATTTGGGTAGATGTTTCTGGCAGCCAGACAAAGCTTCACTCCCTGACATATCGCTTGTGCTCTGCCTCATTGCGTGAGGAGGAATGAGAGCTACAGGAGGGTGGAACAGCCAGACCAAATACCCCCCACCCCCCACCCCTATCTCTTTTAGTCTGAAACGAAAACACAGAAAAAGCTGCCATTTGTGCCAATTAAAAAAGAAAAGGTGAAAATGAAGTCGCTAGGATTGTTATCTCATTACCAGAAGTCAACAACAATGCTTCTGGAGCCTGGAATCTACATGAACATGGGTTTTTTATTTATTTAAACTGAGAACGTGAGTGCTATTACTTCTTCCCAAAGTAAAATATATCTTTCTATGCAGGCAGCCGAGAAGCAGCATTTGTTTATGCCATCTCTTCAGCTGGAGTGGTCCATGCCATTACCAGGGCTTGCAGTCAAGGGGATCTCAAGATCTGCAACTGCGACAGCCACAAGCATGGGCAAGCCAGTGATGACAAGGGCAGTTTTGACTGGGGAGGCTGCAGTGACAACATAAACTATGGCATAAAATTTGCCAAAGACTTTGTGGACGCTCGTGAGAGGATGGTGAAAGACGCCCGAGCGCTCATGAACCTGCACAACAACAGATGTGGTCGGATGGTGAGCAACAGTTGGAGTTTTTTGTCTTAACCCCCCCCCCCCCCCCCCCCCCCACACACACACACACACACACACATATTTTAGGGAAGGAATTCAAGGTTTAACATTTTGAAAAGTTGCTAGTGAAAAAAACTGTGTTATGACTGGAGGCGTTTTTTTACGGTATCAACAGTCTCAGGGAGGCAATATCAGACTCACCGTTCTTCACAGAAGGAAAACAGAAGTTCAGGTTGAGTGAGTGTTAGAAATTGTTCTAGATCAGTGGTGTCCAACTCTGGTCCTCGAGGGCCCCTATCCTGCATGCCGTAGAGGCTTACAGCTTAAAGCTGTTATGGCAAAGCTAGGCTTTGAAAGCAAACACGGTCACGGAACACTCACCCCTCCCCTCGGGTATCTTCCCTGCGACGCTTCTGCCAGAACCAGAAACCCACAATGTTGTAGGAAACGAGACAGTGCTGAACACCAGTCACAATTTTCTAGGTCCAAATGTCTTCTGTTGTCCTTGACTTCAAATGTTGTTTTTCTTTTTGGAACTTTGGTAGTTTGTCATGAAGTTGAGGTGGTAGTAGCCAGCTGTTTCTCCTTCTCTGATATTATTGAGCGGTATACTCTCACACCAGTGGTGTTCTGTTGCTAAGTACCTGAGTGCGTAATGAATGGAGGACCCAAGGAAGTGCAGCGATTCGGTGAGAACAACAACAGGATGGTCCAATAGTTGTGTTCAGTCTGAAACGTGTTATTGGCAAAAGCATTTGGAAAAAAAATTGAGAACCACTTTAATAATTTATTTTGTTTTGTTTTTATCTCCACAGTATACTCATAGTTACACTACGGTATGTTAGAAAGCTGTTAAAAGGCAAAAAAAAAAATATATATATATTTGAAGCTCATTTTTTCCCCTAAATTTGCTATAGCAGCTTTAACATCAGTAGGTGATTCTGCTGAAGTTGCTGACCTGCTGAACAGGTGATTTAACCCTTTAACACAGCACTATCAGTTGTGCTAGAGCAGGGAAACAATGAAAACATACTGGATAGGGGCTCTTGAGGACTGGGGGTTGGACACTCCGGTTCTCGATAAATTGATGTCACAAGTTACCCACAATGCACTGCAAGAATATTAGACATTGTTGTTTGTAGTGCCAACAAAGCATACGCCGTGTTTCCACTGTTCTGGGAAACATCTGGGAGGCGGGAAGGTGATGGGAAAAATACGATGATTCAGTCCTCTCAGGACTTGTCATCTGCCTTTGATACAGTGGATAATGGGATTTTACTTTCTCGACACGCTCAGTAGGGGCATGAGTGGTGCAGCTTTAGACTTGTTCATGACCATGGATTCTACATCTGCCTTGGTGACCATGTGTCCGCCTCTGCCCCGCCCGGGTGTGGGGTTCCCCAAGGTTCTGTTCTGGGCTCCCTCCCATTCACACTGTACCTGCTCCTCTCTATTTTTACAATACATGGGATGTCTTTTCATTGTTATGCAGACGACACTCAAATATATTTCCAACTTAAAAAATCTAACTCAAAATCTCTGAAATACGTTTTCCTGTCCGGGTGAAATAAAGTCTGGTTAGCCGAGAACTTTTTAAAGTTAAATGAAAACAAAACTGAGGTGATTGTTTTTGGTAGCTCCACTGAGACCCTCAACATTGAGGTGGTTCTCTGGCCCGGTACATTAAGCCAACTGTTACTAACCTTGGGGTCAAAGTGGATGCTGAACTAAAGTAAGACAACCACATCAGATCGGTTGCTAAATCTAGGTTTTTTTTTTTTTTTGATTTAAGGAAGCTGGCAAAAGTAAAGTTAATCCAGACCCAGGAGCTTTTTGAAACAATATTCCACACCTTCATTACAACTTGCTTGGATTACTGTAATGGTCTTTATGCAGAAATAAGTGACGCCTGTATCTCTCAGCTTCAGATAGAACAAAATGCTGCTGCCCGCCCCTTAAAGCTTGGTTTATGCTTGACACATTCACTTTCCGCGCGGTGATGCGGCTCGCGGATGGAACGCGCTTCACAACTCGCAGCGTTTATGGTTCATGCGGCTCGTCTCTGCGGTGAGCCAATATTCTCCCAAACTGAACGGGGCAGCATGGAGCTCTACGGCAAACATCCAACACTACACAATAGTAGAAGTAGAAATTACTGTTTACAACATGGCATTTCAGCATTTTTAACAGTGTTCTCGTCTTTTCCGACAGTGCGAGCCATTTCTCTCCAAGAATTATTAACAACATGCTGATCACTGTGATCTCTGAGAGCTGAATCATACAAATGTCTGTATTTACGAACCTCTGCCATACTAGTTCTTGCCGGTCCGCCATGTTTTTCCGCGTCCGTCCGTCCGCGTGGTTAGAAATTTTCCGAGGTGCGCGTTGTGGAAATTCTGGGCCGTGCGGAGGCGCGGTGGAGGGGCGTGGTTGTTAAAATGACGCAAAATGACTCAACTTTTCCGCGCGGAGCCGTGCGGACCTCGCGGACGCGTCAAGCATAAACCAACTCTAACAGGGACAAGGAAGTTTGGGTGCATCTTCCCTTTTCTGGCCTCTTTTCACTAGCTGCCAGTGTCTTTTAGGATTCAATTTAAAATTCCTTTATTTGCTTCTCTTAATGGTCTTGCCCTGTCTCACCTGTGTGAGCTGCTACACACTGTCTGATTTTAAATCACTGCTTAAACCCACCTCTGCTCTCTGGTCTTTGACATCATCTGAGATAATGACTTTTAACTAGTTTTGAATCATTCTTATTATTATTTTAAGAGCATTTTACTTAGTTTTAACCATATTTTAGTCTGCATAGTTTACTGTTTTACCTCTTTGGCTGTTTGATTTATTCTAGCTTCTATGGTTTTATTGTTGATTCTGTTGTTTTGATTTGTTCTGCGTACAGCACTTTGGTCCTGCGGGTGTTTCAAGTGCTATGCAGATAAAGTTGGTATGGTGTGGTATACAAAATTGGCTCCATCTGAACTTTGCTAAGATGTCAGTATATCATGTCTGTTGTGGCAGTGAGTGACATCACTGATCAGCATCAGAAGGTATAAATCAATAACATTAAAAGTTCTTGTAGAAGAACACTAAACGGTAGATTATGGTGCTGTGAAGGATTTCTGCTGCACCATTTGGCTTTGGGCGTATAGAAACAGTGACTTTAAGGCAGCTTTAAAGTTGATTACTTTCTTTTCATTCCACCAGGAACTCTTTCAAATTTACAAATGCTGGTTGTTTGGTAACGTCTACCAATGTCATACCCATGTATGCTGGCTGTTACAACCAATCAGCACGAGCTAAACACAAGTCCCGCCTAGCAACTCTACCAGGCCATTTTCCAACCCATTCCCCAGTGCAGGTACTTGGTCGGTCTTTCTAATGGCTTGGAAAGTGGTCCTGTCAGGAAGGCTAAAAGGAGACATGCATACCACGATGATCCGATGAAATTACCCAGAATTTCTTATAGTGGAAATGGGCCTGTAGTGTTTGCCTGAAACGAGAACTCAATATATTTACTTTGGAGAAGCAACCATTTAAACCCAAATGTCTTCTAAGTAAAGTATTTATTTATATAATTTATAAACTTATATTTAATTTAGCTCAAGGATTCTCCTAAAAAACATCTCATTATTCAGCACCATTTTCCACAAGCCTGATTACACACCTCTCATTTTGGGCAACATCTTAACACCCTGTGACCTCTGACCCCCGCTCTAGGCTGTGAAGCACTTTATGAAGCTGGAGTGCAAGTGTCACGGGGTCAGTGGCTCCTGCTCGCTGAGAACCTGCTGGCTGGCCCTGTCTGACTTCAGGCAAACGGGAGACTACCTTCGAAGGAAGTACAATGCCGCCGTGGAGGTGACAATGAACCAGGATGGGACCGGTTTTATGGTGGCTGATGGAGATTTCAAGGGGAAGATCAAGAAAGAATTGGTGTATGTCGAGAATTCCCCTGATTACTGCATCATGGACCGAACAGCAGGTGAGGGGGATATTTATGTAACTCCTAGAAACAAATGAAAAGATTGCATTCATAAAAAAAATAAAAATAATAAAAAAACAGAGCATTCATAAAAAATATTGTGAGTGTTGTTAAGGATGGGTCCCCAGTAAAAAAGCTCCAGATAAAATTGATATTCTGGACTGAGCTCTCATCAAATGTCTTCTGGTTGGTATTTACAAATCAGCAGTCTTCCCATGATACAGAACTAGACTGAGAGACCATTTAAAGGCTTTTGCAGGTGCTTTCAGTTAATTAGCTGATTATAGTGTGGCACCAGGAGTCTCCAATAGTGAACCTTTTCACAATATTCTAATATTCTGAGATACAGTATTTGGGATTTTTATTAGTTGTCAGTTATAATCATCAAAGTGAAAGGAAATAAATGGTTAGAACACAAAACTTATGTCAATAAATTCCTATTATTATATTTTTATTGTATTTTTTTAACAAATATATATTGCTGTGATTTACATTGTCCATATTTTGTAAGAATAAAACTGTCCAAAGCTTTTAATTAAAATGCAAAATTAAAATGTATTGTAAAGTAAGACAAACAGATGATGACTCCTTTGTTTTTTCTGTTAACATCAATGAAAAGCTGTCCACTCAAGTCCTGCATTCCTCCACAGCTTAAAGTTGAATAATTTGACATTTAACTCTTTAATTCCTCGTGTTTTCTTAGCCTTCTCCTCCAAACCAGCCTCTTCAGCAGAGCTTGAGGGAGTTGACTGTTAATAGGTATAAAGGCATGTGCAAGAGACACTGTGCCTCCTCCCTGCAGTTAGCTTGGATGCACTTTGATGACTGGTGTGTAATGAAGGTGTGTTCACTCAAAGAACTGCTTGTTCTGCCCTTATTAAAAGGTGATCTGACTTAGAAGAAGCCCTGGACCCTCCATGTTGCTAATCTCTTTTGTCTAGGAATTTGCAGCCTAAGGATACATGCAGGCGTACTCTTCAAATCCTTTCTTTGGTCAGTTTTAAGCACCTCTTTCTGAGGCCCAGGGGAGAATCCCTCCTCCCATTCTTTTCTCCTGCCTTCAGAGATGAACCCTTGTTAGACCTGGTATCTGATCTTAAGCTTGGATTTTACACTTGAGTACATAGACACAATTGTGCCAAGATCTGAGACCTTTCATTCAGGAAGCCTAAACCTTCATGAAGAGTGTGGGAAAAGTGTAGCCTAGAAATCTTGACAAACCGCAAAAGAAGCAAAAGCTTTTTGCTCTGCATGCTGGTCTCTCCTCACGCTATTGTAGCTCCATTGTAGCCTACCATTAGGCCGGGCCAATCATAATGCTCTATGAATGTAGGCAGAGCTGTGATGGAGTAAAACAACAAAGATGGCAGCAGCCCAGGAACAGCACTCGTTTGAAGTGGCTTTGCCATCAACTTTGAATGATTTAGACTTGGGCTGTTTTTTCGGACATGAGTAGATGAGAGGACATCTTCTATGGTGAACTTCCTCATTGACTGTTTTCCATTTCTATTAATGCATCATTGTTCATTGTAGGTTAAAAGTCTACACTACATTAAAACTCGAAGCAGCCATTGCTATTGGCTAAACTGGTACACTATGATGTAGTACAGTGTGATGACTGCTGCACTGCCACTGTAGGGTATAGAAGCAGTCGAATCTCTGCCTTTCCTCCAGCTGGCTCAGCCCTGGTGGCCTTGAGAAACTCACTGACCAATACAAAATGACAAGGTCCAGGTTACTTTCCTACTTCAAAAAACCTTCCTCCTTCTCCTCTGGTGAAGGAAGTGTGGAGAAATCCTCCAGACAAGGAAGTGTGCTGCTGTTTCTCCATTCGAGGGGGTGTGAATGTTAGTGTGTTTGTCAACTGGAAGAGATGTGTGGGGAACTGTTAGTCATTGGCAATGTGTGCTTTTGGCACAATTTTCAAATAGGAACTGTGGGTGGAGTAAAACTGGCAGGGGGTGACTTGCTCTTTAAAAATTCTACTGCTGTTTGCCAAACGGTGGCCCTTCCTGTAGGCCGTCTTTGATTTTGATGCACCATGGGGGACAGAGCCTTCAGGCGCTCTGCTCCCCATCTTTGGAATGCACTCCCCCAGACATCAGAAGCATTGACCGCCTCACCCTTTTCAAATCCAGACTCAAGACTGTTCAAACCTACCATGACTTGTTTTTATGACTGATTTGTTTCATTCTTGGTATTTTACAGTATTTTATTGTGTTTTATCTTGTGAAGTGACCTTGTGTGTTTTGAAAGGTGCTTTTAAACAAAATGTATAACTATTATTATTATTTGATGGAGGTTCCACTGATTTTATTAAGGTTGGTCTTATTTTGACGATGCAGAGACAACATTTTTCACCATCTTGAAACAAAAGAAAAAAAAGAAATTGTTTCACTTCTCATGTCCTTTTACAGGCTCCTTAGGCACAGCTGGCAGGGTGTGCAGGAAGTCCTCACGAGGCACAGACGGCTGTGAGGTCATGTGTTGTGGACGAGGCTATGATACCATGCGAGTCAAACGTCTCACCAAGTGTGAGTGCAAGTTCAAGTGGTGCTGCGCTGTGGAGTGCCAGGACTGTGAGGAAGTGGTGGACGTTCACACCTGCAAGCCCTACAAGCAACCTGATTGGCTGGACATAACTTAGCGAGAATTCCTGGCTGACCGACTAAACCTTAAGGACGTTCCCAAAGCGGAATATTGTGACAGCAAAAGCGTTTGATGCTCGGACTTTTTCCAAACCTTTCTTCATAAACTGGAAATGAAGCCCGGTTACAGGTTTCGTATGCTCGTTGAGAACAAAATGTTTTTAACGATATTAAGAACATTTAAGAAGCAGACTTATATGTTTGGTATGAGGTGAGCAGTTATATTTTATGCTGTTATAAATGTTCACAGGGTGTTTGCAGTCTTTAGACACTGCCTGCTTTTCAGAAATCGTGACATTGTATCATATAAAATGACAAGTCATTGTGTGGTACTGCAACAAATCACTTTAACAAGGGTGGTCGACTATCTTCCCCAAGGGCCGGTGTCCAGCATGTTTTAGTTGTTTCCCTTCTCCAACACACATGATTCACCTAATCAGCAGCTCATCAAGTTCTGCAGAAGCCTGCTAATCTTTCGCTAATTATAATCAGATGTGTTGAAGCATGTGTTGAAGCAGGGAAACAACTAAAACATGCTGGGCTTCCTCAGGTAAGGGAGTTGCATAACCTGCATTATAATACTACTATTGCTGCTAATACATTTAACTACCAAAATGGTCAGACAATGTTAACAGAAATCCTGTTTATTCTAGTTAAATAACCTGCTAGGACATTTTGAATGTGTTTCTGTGTAAAAGATATAAATATTTATTATCTTACTTTTCAAATAAATGGTTACAGTCTGGACTGATCAGTTAACAGTTAGCTCAAGCAGAGCCAAGACCAAGGCCATCTTAAAATAGCTTCAATGTTTAAC
This sequence comes from Nothobranchius furzeri, assembly GCF_043380555.1. NCBI lineage: Eukaryota > Metazoa > Chordata > Actinopteri > Cyprinodontiformes > Nothobranchiidae > Nothobranchius > Nothobranchius furzeri. The sequence goes on along the minus strand of NC_091743.1, from coordinate 60,680,822 downwards.
TGTCACATTTAGATTCATTTACATTACACGCTGCGACGATCACCAGCTGCAGCAAAGTCAAGAATTTTAGGTGCATCCTTGTTTCATGGAGGAGATGCATCATGCCCAAAAAAACATGTACAGCAAAACGTTTTTTTAATCAAAAATCACCAAACTTTATCTTGACTGATGTCACTTGAAGTAAATAATAAAACAATGCATTATTTCAAATGAATAAGTTATGAATGAGTAATTGATGTTTTCAAATTAACTAATTTATAAAAGGACATTGAAGAATGAAGCAGTTTTAAAGCTATCAATAAATCATCAATCCATCCATCCATTGTCTGAACCCGCTTTGTCCACGTGGAGTGGGGGTGGGGTGGGGGGCTGGTTTCTATCTCCAGTGGCCAATGGACAATCAAGCGGGGTACACCCTGGACAGAGAGCAAGTCCATCGCAGCAATCAATAAATCAGTTTCCTGATTCTCTCTTCTACTGGTTGAAAGTAAAATGACAGCTATCGTAAACAACCCCGCAACAGACTGTTGTAGCTAGCAGTAACAACGACCTAACGTCAACACAAGCAAACTGACATTTAATAAACCACAAAGTAAAAATATCCACACTGTTAGACAAAAACAAAATGTATTACATGTCGTAAGGGTTCCAATTACAGGGCAGCTAAGGGGGGCCCAGTTCCCCTGGAAGCCCTCAACTACCACACCAAGTGGGAGCCCGCGAACGGATCCAGTTTCAACTTAAACATCAATATTTATACGGACTCTCAGCGTACCGGGACTTCTTTTGTCAACATTTTGTGTACAGTCACCCCTCCTCCCCTGTGCTCTTATGAAGGTGATTGGATGGCGCTAGGTCACCATCAGTCCATGATTTTGTTGCCTCCTTTAGCTCCCTCAAATGAGTGTAGACTGTGCCGACATTTACTTCCATGCTTCACCATGATGCCAACAAAATATGCAAACTTCTTCTACTTGTGCTTATTATCAGTTGGCTAACTGATAGAGGTAACTGCTAGCCTTTATACTAGCTACTGGCACACTAGTGTTCTTAATTGAACCATAAAACTGTTAAGTGCAGTTTCTGGTCAGGAGAGGGCAATAGGATGCTGTACAATGTGAAGATGCTAAAGGTTATGGATCAAGAACCACTGAAACCAATTTGAAAACAATATCTTAAAGTGCGAAAAACTCTGCTTTAAGATAGAAATGCACTTTGGTCTTGGCTGCATTCAGACTAGCCATTAGCTTATCAATCCTTTAGCATAAACATAATTTCCTCAAATGGGTGAGATGTTATTTGTGCCTCTTACACAAAAACAAGATTCAAAGCAGCAACATAAATGCTTAAAAGTCAGATAGTGGTGGTGTGAACCCAAAGGAGAACTGTTAATGATTTTGTTAAGACTGCAGACTTGGCTGTGAAGTTGTAGACTGATGAAACAAAAAGTTTAAACAAAAAACAGAACTTGCTATTTGATATATTTTTGCACAATATGCTGAATATTTGACAGTAATAAGTTTAACGTATTCTGGTCTGGTTGCATCATTTAAAATGTTTCTCCTTTTGACCTCTGTTCTTCTTTTCCTTGCAGTTTTATCTATGCCTCCTGAGCGACTGCAGACAAAAACAGTACAAAAAACCCAACAAATTGCATTTTTTCTCCCCAACAAAGTTGGTGATACAGCATAACGTAAAAAAAAAAGCATTATCGTGGCTCAAATTTAGTTGCAACATGTAATGTTATCAAAAAATGAACAATCCAGGTCAGCACATAAAAACCTATTTGAGGCTGTGAGCAAAGTTGGGTCCCATTGCTGAGATCTAAACTGCCTAATGTGCTTTATGTCACCATCACAAATGCTGCTTTTCTCATCACTTTCCCATTGTTGCAAAAGCTTAATGGAATGTTTATTCTCTCATCACAGACTGACACACCACATTTATAATGTGATCGTATGCAACTGCGCTTTTAGTCCCTTTGCAGATATGTCTGCAGCCCCTAGGTGGTTTTTGAGAAGTAGAGTATTTCGTCAAATTGGACCAAGATGTTGCAAAAATGAAAAAAGTTGTTTAAAGAATTGAACATTTAGTAGAGCCATGTCAGGCCTTTGAAGAAACAAATCTCTGAGGGATTTATGGATCTAAATGAACATGACAACCAAGCTGTGCAAGTTAAGGGTCTGGGAATTGTTTTAGGTTCACGTAATGAGAAGAGGAAGCCAAGGAAAAGTAGCCTGGCAAGCCAGACTATATATGCGAATAGCAAGAATTTGGTTTAGTCCACTAGGCTAAAGGAAAAGTGCTTCTAATGAGACTAAATAACTTCAATTCTAAAGTCAATTACTAGCCAGACAGCCTGTTTTAAAATGTATTCTGCTTGTATATATATATATATATATATATATATATATATATATATATATATATATATATATATATATATATATACACACACACACACACACACTGATTCAGATCGATCTGTGCATTAAAATGCCTGGGAAGGTATAACAAGAAATGCTCATATTTCATTCAAGAATGTCTAAAAATCCCTAATTTCATATTAGAATTTTTTATTTCAAAACATATTTTACCTTAGGAATATCCTGTGGCCATATTTTCACATCCAACCCAAGATTTGAAACATTCAGAAAAATCTAAAGTTTTTGAAGGTCTGTGGGGGAATCTTTACATTTTATTTAGTTATTTTTAACCTGTCCTGGCAGTTCAAGTAGATAGAACGGGCTGTTAGGTTCCTGTATGACTGGTATCAGAACTTGGTCCACATTGTCGGCAGTAAGTTGGGCTCGTTTTCCGTGAGAGTTGGACTCCGCCATGGATGCCCTTTATCACCGATTCTGTTCATAACTTTTATGAACAGGGTTTCTAGGCACAGCCAAGGTATTGAAGGGATCCGTTTTGGTGGCCTAAGGATCGAGTCTCTGCTTTTTGAAGATGATGTGGTTCTGTTGGGTTCATAAGAACTTGATCTCCAGCATTAGCAAGAGCAGTTTGCAGCTGAATGTGAAGCAGCTGGGATGAGAATCAGCTTCTCTAAATCTGAGACCATGGTCTTGAGTCGGAAAAGGGTAGAATGCCTTCTCTGGGTCAGGGATGACGTCCTGCCCCAAGTGGAGGAGTGTAAGTATCTCGGGGTCTTGTTCATGAATGAGAGAAATATGGAGCACGAGATCAATAAGCTGATTGGTGCAGCATTTGCAGTGATGTGAGCGTTGCACCGACTTGTTGTGGTGAAGAGATTGCTGAGCTGGAAGGCAAAGTTCTCGATTTACCGGTCGATCGAAGTTCCTACCCTCATCTATGGTAACAAGCTTTGGGTAGTGACTAAAAGAATGAGATCGCGAATAGAAATGGCCGAAATAAGCTTTCTCCGCAGGGTGGCTGGGCCTTAAAGATAGGGTGAGAAGCTCGGTCATTTGGGAGGGGCTTGGAGTAGACCCGCTGCTCCTCAGCAATGAGAGCAGCCAGTTTAGGTAGCTCAGGCATCTAGTTAGGATGCCTCCTGGCCTTCTCCCTGGTGAGGTTATCCGGGCACGTCCAACCAGGAGAAGACCTAAAGTAAGATCCAGGACACGCTGGAGGGACTACTTCTCTCGGCTGGCCAGGGAACGCCGTAGGATTCCCCCGAAGGAGATGGCCCAAGGGGCTGGGGAGAGAGAAGGCTGGGCCTCCCTCTTTAGGCTACTGCCCCCACAACCCAGCCTTGGTTATGCAGCTGAAAATGAATGGGATGGATGGATAAGTTCCTATAAATGTTTCTGAAAATATAAATAATTGTATTACAAGCATTGTTTGTTTTGCCATTTGAGTCTTTAGATGAGTATATTGAATTTTTACTTTTTAGATGCAAAACCACAAGATGCTGGTGAAGCTTCTCTGCCAATCAGGTCACGGTGATCCAAAGGGTTAAAATGAAGACAACTGGACGTCTTTGTCAAAAGTGACTGGAATATCGGAGTTGTGCTTACAAACTGTAGCTGTCTGATATTTCTTAACAAGCTAAAAATACCTATGGACACCCGTCCTGCCTTCCCCGTGAGTAACCGCTGGTGTCGTTAAGACCTATTGTGTTAGAATGGCTGTTTCAACTACATTAAACAAAGGAGGAGACCCCATGGTTCATCTTTCCAGCATCTACAATGCAGCTCTAAACCCAATTCCAAAACAGTTTCAGTCTAGGTCACACCCTCCTGCATCTAATCAAAACAAACATTCTAACACAATAGGTCATAACGACATAAACGGCTCCTCTGGGGGTAGGGAGGTGTATTCATTAGTAGTTTCAGCTAGTTAAGAAACAACAGACAGCTACAGTTTATAAGTGCAGCTCTCCCATTTTCCAGTCAGATTCACAAAGCTCCTCGAAAGCAAAACTTCTTTAAAAAACCCAAAGAAGTCACGTTGCCTTCATCTGAACCATTTGGAAAACCACAAGATTTTCACTGGTTCTATAGACTCCTGTTGATCCACCCTCGGTTACTCCTCCACAGTCCTTTTGTTCTATCGAAGCCGTCTTCCCACGCCTTTAGTTGTGCAACAACCCTCAGAGTGGATAAAAATAATAAATCGAGACGGGTTTGTGTTTTGAAGTTCAGCAAGTTCGACATCAGGTAATACCAAAGAATAAACAAAAGGCCAATAAAAGCAAACTGAATGTATAACATCCCTATGATTTAAACATGACATAATCTATAAAATAGTTTTACAGATTAAAACAAACCGTACATTCTTTAAACTCATTTTTGTCATGGAAGAGTATGCCTGGTGACTTGTCCTTCACCCAATGTGACCAGCGTAACAATACCAGGAGCCGGCATCAA